>NW_020273058.1:2726499-2972797 GCF_003268045.1 Sipha flava
AAAAAAAAAAAAACGAACGGATAACGGGAAACGCGACTCGCGTCCCGCGTGACGAGTGTCTCCGGTCGGTCGTCCGCGTTCGTCCGCTAACCCCGTCCGTCGCGTCGGCCGTCGTCACCGCGTCCGAGCGCGCCCAGCGAAACAGTTCCGTTCGCACCCGGTCCCCGTCACCGCCGTCGAACGTTTCACACCGCGATGGCCGTCCGGTTACCGCCGTAGGCCCTTGCCCGCGCCGCCGACCCGCCTCGGTCTTATCGGCCCCACGGTACGGCACACACTCGCGCGTCCCGCCCGCCCCGCACGATGCCGCTCGCCACCGCCGCGCCGGTGCCGTCTTCCGGTCCGTAACGCGACCATGTCCGCCGCGTCTCTGCACAACGCCCGAACGATATACCATGTCGCCGAGCCGGTGCGCTCCGAAGATAACCGCTCGCACGTACGTCGCAATCGTAGCCGCAGCCGTCGCCTGGCGCGTTCCGAGTGAGTACACCCAACAGTACGTGATCATAGCCGACGGTTCGTTAACGGACCGCGGGCTCGAGAGTATCGAGAATAAACGAAAACCGTAAATGGAATGCAAACGAAACGAACGTTTCTCGGCCAAAACCCCCGGGAACAAATCATAAACCTTTTTAAGTAGTACACGTACCTGTATACCTGCGGTGTAGAGGTGCGAGACGATCGCGTAAACTGCTTTCCCCGTCAGGTCCTCCGTTTTTAACGGATCGTCATTGGTTTGTATCGTTGATTTTCGTTAGTGCGGCCCAGACATGTCAAACTCAAAGTATCAACTGACCCAAGTATATCGCATGGTTCACTACTACTAATTTAACGAGGAAAAAATAACTTTATATTATTATACGTGCATACGCATAAACCCGTCGACGAGACTTACTCGGTTACGGTTTATCAGAATGTTATACATAACAATGTACTCCGAATACAGTTCTCGAAGAATCTAAGATGGCTGTCACGTGACATTAATGTTTTATAATTTTTTTTTATTTTTTTATTTATTTTTTATCTGGTCCATTAATATTTGTGGTCGCTGGTCACAGAAAAAATTCGGAGCATCCGAGTTGGGTCCCCGAATTTTTATAGGTACTACACTAGTTTGTGAATACTCTTTAGTAAGTACTACATTATACCAATATTTTCCTTCCCATTTTAACAGACTTAAGACTGTCTATGATCTATTTAGGCCACGGGTATGGTTAAAAATGTTTTTTATATATATATCTTTTTTTGTTTTTAGTTTCTTTTCCATTAAAATATAAATTATTAGAATTGTGTTGGTAAAAATATGAAAAAAATTAAAAATCAAGTATAAAAATACATATTATATAATACACTTATAGTCATATAGGTAAATGAAAAAATATTGAAAATATTAAAATCATTATATAATACAAATAAAAATTAACGAAAAAAAAAAAACAAACTATAATTTCATTTTTAACCATACCTGTGATCTAAATAGATCATAGACAGTCCTAAGTCAATTAAAATGGAAAAAATAATGTTTGTATAATATAGTACTTACCAAAAAATATTCAGGAACTAATGTATACCTAAAATAATTCAGGACCCAACTAGTGTAGTAATTTTAAATTCGGGACCCAATTCGGATGCAGCCAAAAAATTAACCGCGAGCCGTGCGTTTGACGTGCTCGGTGTAGCCGTTAGGTGTCCATAACTAATTGAGATTAAATACTTTGCTCCCCGGACGGTGGTTATGATAATGTTGTTATACTCGATGAATATATTGTACTCAGTGCGTTCGCCGACTGTCATCGATGCTGCCCCGGCGTTTCGGTTGTTTACGGAACTATAGCGTTGGCCGGTCGTCGGTCACATCAGCGTATTGTTCCACAACAATCGAAAGACGACCGTTTACACCACCGGCCGGTGGGTATAATTAAAATAATCTGTTCATCGATGGTCCACTGTGCCGGGTCAACGATTTGTTCTCGGGGTGCAAGAATGTTTTTTAGGCCTGAACGAGTTACCTGGATAACCGTAACCATCGTGTTAACGAAATTGCGATTCGTGTAAATCCATATTTGATTTACCTGCGGATAAGGCGTAACGCTGAACACGACGGTGAAGACATAAATCGTCAGGATTATTCTAGGACATTGATAGTGTCATTATTCGACCACGTAGGGGCGGGCCCGGGGCGCAAGACACGACACAAGCACTCCTTGCCAGTTCGGCCCCATGTATACGTATTGTATATTCGTTCGTATAAGTAGGTTGGACACCGACAATGCACGATGACATGATTACTAATGACCAACGCAAGGCATAATATACATATTAATACATATCAGCAGTACAAGTTGGACATACAATACATACTTGAGTCAAAAATGTTATGTGTATATGAGTATGCATACGGTATAGAAATAATAGAACAAAGTAAACAATTAATAATGGTGTTCTGTGAATGTGTATGCAAATGTTTTGAAATTTATGGCTTTCCGCAGGCTTTACGATATCATAACTTATAATGAACATTTTTATCGTAAATATTGTCGGCTGGATAGTTATATTCATCAACAATTTTAACGTTTATAATTACTCGGGTGTTAATAATTACGTGCGGGGTTCTGTGCTGAAAATCGCAAGAATATTTTTTACAAAATTAAAAGAAAAATTAAAAAAAAAAAGGGTTGGTTAGGTGATGCGGTTTTTCGGTTAGGGCGGATTCCTTATTTTACCCTCTTTAAATCACGCCTTTGGTTATATGTACCATGAAGGCGTTTGTTTTTACGTGAGAAGCCTTATATCATCGTTGGCGAGTTGTAATTTAATTACAAACCCGTTACCATACGACAAGAATTTAGGCGGACTCGCATACATCTAAAACAGAGACGGAGTTAAATGAAATGGATAGAGATTAATGAATTTTGATATATATATATATATTTATACACCGTTTTTCAACCGTATAGATATTGCGATACTTTAATCAAATCGATATTCAATTTTTTTCAATCGTATCATTACTTCCGTCGAAGTGAGACATGTGTATTTCCTTACCAAACTTTAATGTAGATCTCCGGAGCTGAAACGATTTTAAACAGTTTTTATATAATACTTATCTCGATTGATAGCAATACATGGTTTTTAGAGTTCGATTACAACGGCTAAATAGATATTAATTTAGTTTTACTAATTATTCAGGTGCGTCGTACGGATTTTCATGATTTCTAATGTTTTGTTAAAACGTATTATTCAAACGTACGTATATTTTTTTTTAAATTAAGCTCAATGTATTTTCATTAATTACCAATATATATGTATGTGAAACTTTGCATTAAATTATCATGTCGTTTTGTCAAGCCAAAATTATTTTACCGACAATTTTGAAAAAAGCTAAGAAAACGTAAAAATTTTAATTTTCTATAAATAGTTGAAAATTTTTTTTTTGAATTATGATAAAAACGAAATTAAATTTTAACGAGAATTGGTAAGGGGTAAAATTTAACGGTTTTACAATTTTTCGTCAGTTTATCGCAATTTAGAAAACTATTAGGTATTCAAAAAAATATCACTGATATTTGATATTGATGATTATCAACCAAAATCCATTTCTTAACTTTTATTTTTTATTTGGTTATGATCGGAACAATTCTTTTCGTCGAAATCGTGTACGCGGACACAAAGAAAAAAAAATTCAATGCATTTCTCATTTTACTTAAAATCGAAAACATTGATAAATATTAAATGTTTATTGTTTTAGTAAGCTACTTTCATATAAGAATATTATTATTTTGAATGATGTATGTATTTTTTATTAAGTACTTAAGTTTTGAAAAAAATAACTTATTCTTTTAATGTTTTTAAGTACAAATTTATTCTAGGGTTACATATTTATATTATGTATATTTGGTTATAAATAATTCGGTATAGATCCTAAAAAAACGTAAGGTTTATTTACAAAATATTAATGTATCTATCTCTTACGGTTTGAGAAACCTCAAAAAAATAAATGTTGAAAATTGCATAATGTATTTAATGTTATACAAAGTTCTAATATTGAACTTTAAACCAAGTTCACGAACAAAATATTGCATAATTAAAAAAAAAGAACAATAATATTTTTTAAGGAAAATAACTTTTGGACTCCGTACTTCGACTTTTCACCATTAACTTAGATGAACTATGAAGAAGTAAACGGGTCATATAAAATAGTATGTTAGGATATAAATAATATCTGTTTTATGTTATATTATAACAATTAAATTTGCGTATTTCTTATACATTAGGTGAAAAGCGATAACAAAGTCAAAACACGTATTGCGATACTTCACCGTACTTTGCTATTTAACTATATTAAAATTTCAAATTTCGGACATTTTAAAATGACCAAAAACCATTCTGAAATTAACTTGAATGCTGTAGCGCAATTTTGCGTGAAATAAAATAATGTACAGAACCCATTCTGAAAAGTAATTTTCATAAATGCTCCGAGATTTGGCGTTCTAATAAAAATGCACTTAGATATAATCGAAAAGCAAACTGATATCGGTTTTTTATATATCGTTTTTCTGTGTCGAATTTCTTAGTATTATTGATCAAAATTCAGGATCGTGCTTTCGCATCACCTCGATGTCTACATAAATTTGATTATACATTTATAAATGTTACTAGAAAAAATTACAATAGCCGTATTTGGAGATAATTCCATATATAATAAATAATACATATATATACGTCATAATATTTAGTGTTTTTATCGGTACAACTTTTTTTCCCGCCAAAAAAGTTTGATCGTTGAATATTTTATAAGTTATTCCATTTAAAAATGAAAAAGCCAAGGTAACGGAATAATCCGTAAAATGACCAAATAGTATGATAAATTAATATACAGCGTGTAAACTCTTATTGAGAATACTCAATATCTTTGTGTAAAGATAGCTCTGCATATTAAATTATGTTTTTTTTGTTTGTCGTTATTACATAAAAATACATATTTTTATGACTTTTCAATTTTTTATTGCCAATGAAAAAATAGCTGCAACAAATAAAAACCTGATGTGGTATGCCAAATCATGTTTTGTCCATGGCGGACAACAATTTGAACAACTTACACGTTTATTGAAAATTAACAGTAGTTAAAATTATAATAATGTATAAATATTACCTTAATAAATAAGGGGCGAAAATGTCAACATTTCTTTGTTGTTTATTTGTTAAATTGCTGTAATCTGGCCAATTTTGGACTTAGAAAGTTCATTAAACTAACAAAATTTGTTAAAAATTAGGCAAAAAATAATTATTTGTTAAAATGGGAGGGTCACAATTTAAAAAGAAAAGTTGTAATATGCACGCGCTCATCTAATTAAGATTAAGAAATTCAAAGGTTATACAAATGTGTATTTTATTTTATGTAATAAAAAAATAAAAATAAAAGAATCCAAATTGCAAAACTCTACGCAAAGATATTGAGTGTTTTTAATTGGTGTTTAGATACTGTATATTGTCATTAAATTAATTATTGTAGTTACTCTACATTAAGATTATGATTCTCTCATTTTCTTCAACTTACCGGTCCATCAAGGTTCATTGCTGCCTTTAATTGATCTCGCAATCCATCTCTACTGTAATTTGACTTAAAAGTAACGTTCTGGTCTATCTATTTCAAGTCTCTTGCTATTACATCAAGGCACCGGGTTTTGGATCATTCCTAGTATGTCTGAACCACTCTAGCCATTTATTCCTGATTAACGATAAGATATATGGTCCGTTTTACAATTTCTGTAATTCATCATTTCTTTTTCTCTCTTAAATATTTTTCTCTTGGTTGACTCGTGGTTCATAAATGTTTTTTGAGTATTTTTTCCTCAAATGTCGTTAACTACCTCTCATCTCTTTGTATCAGGGACCATGTCTCGCAAGCAGAAGTTCTTATTGGGAGCAAATAACTATATTTACTATACTATCTATACTTGTATGTATATATAACCTGATATACTGTAGTAAAGGCGTATCTTTGATGTTCATAAGAGTAGTTTTGATTTTAAAATTGTATTACACTATAATATCATCTGTTACCGTTCATAATTTTTTATTTAAATCTTGGTGCATAATATAATTATTGTTGACGTTTACTCCAAAGTATTTAAAGTTGTCTACTATTTCAAATTTAATATTTCTAACCAAGGGGTCATACGCATTATGATTGTTCCTCGATATCATCATGTATTTTGTTTTATTTTCGTTTATACATAGCCCCATTGGCGTACTTGCTTTAAGTAATTTTTTGGTTTTTTAAACGACTTTTTATAGTTCTTCCCAACACTATAATACAATCGAGGTATGCCAATAATACCGTCTCTTCTGATATGTTCATTTATATATCACTTACTAATTTTTCAGACCTATATTGAATAATGTGAGAGAGAGGGCATCACCTTGACGGAGTTAATTTCTTCACCGTATTCCATTTTGTAAAGTGCCTGAGATTTAACTGTGTAAATAATAGGTCCGAGTCAGTGTCCGCTTCTCTATAAGTTCTGACCTTTCTAACATTACTGGTGTATTTTTTGATTATCATTACCTGATTTATTTGATTATGCACTCGGTCATTCAGTGGGACCCATGTGTTTTTTGTATATTTTTCTTAAAAAATTGGTGCTACTAATTCTTCAGTCAGTTCTTTTAATATCTTAAAGTGAATTAGTTTCGTGCCATTGTCATACTTGTTTCATGTAAGTTTTCTCATCTTACTGTAGGTCTGTACATAGTATCTCTATAATCCTTAACATTGAAATCATCTACTATAATTTTTATGTAGTGAGTGTAAAAGCTGTTAACCATTCTCTATAATTCATCATATAACTTATCTTTTGTGTCGTCGGCTTTGTTCTCTATAGGTGCATAGTAGTTAATTAAAATAAAATCAAAATGCCGATCCAACATCTTAATGTAGCATATGCACTCATTTACAGGCATTAAAATGTTATGAAGAACTCTCTCATTAACTATGAATCCTACTCCGTTCTCATGCTTTCAAGTACTATTATTATTATATTAGAATAGTATTGTATGTGTTGTATTGTCTTTCATAACGTTTCCATTGTCAGGTCATCGTAACTCCTATAGTTCTAGAATATCTAAATTATAAGAGTTTTACATATTCGACATATTTAAATATACCCATTTCGTTAAGTATTCTAATATTCCTAGTGCCAAAGTTAAATTTCCAAATTTGTCATAATCTATTCTATTCCGAGACTCATTTGAAGGTTTTTTTTATCAAGTGTACTTTTCCAAGGTGCTTAACCCCCAACCTAGAATATTAGTATACACAATCTGTTTAAAGTCAGTATGGACCCTTTTTGCAATTTACTACTATATTGAACATCAAGTATATTAGGGATATACTGTATAATAGATACGCTACATTCCTAACGCCAAATTTTATATTATAATACAACACATATGTTATTAATATTCAGTTATATCTTAATTTTTTTTTTTGCACATTTTGGTATAGAATTTTGAATTTATTAATCATTGTTAATATAATATATTACCCATTGTTATCTAATTAATATTCAATTTACACAAACAAATGTATTTATTTATATAAATCAAATGGAAAAAAATTGTCTTACATATATTTTTGACGTTTTAAAATTATATTATATTTATATTGCATTTTGCAATTTTTATGTTGTATAAAATGATCAAATATTTTGTTATAAATGACACACACATCTATACAAATACATGTATATTACATTATATTGGTATTAATTCAACTAAAAGCCATGTAGAATCAAATTAAAAATAATTGTATTACAATATTTCATGGTTGATGTTCTAATATGCTTATACAATCTTAAAATTGCATCACTTATCATAATATTAGCAGTTTTAACTACAGTTAAAGTACCTCATTTATGAATAAACAGTTATATAGAATAAAATATCGTAATAATTGTTTACTAATTTACATTAAAATTTATATTTGATGTTAATTATTAATATTATGCAATGGTGGAAAAAAATTCTCGGGATAGCGGCCAACAATTATAATGATGGCACATTTGAAAATCATAATAAACGTACACTGGTAGGGAGGATATACCCTTTTATTAGACACATTTTCTTTTCGTTTTTAATTCAAATTCTTTTATAAAATATGACTTTAATTTAATAAAATTGAAAGAGTTTTCATATCGAGCAACTTTATGCTCAGTTTCATAATTTAACTGCTGCAAGTATTACAAGAATGTGTACGTAAGACACGATATCGTGATAAAAGAGTTAAATTACACTTAAATGAACAAAAAACTAAATCGTTGCTATAAATTTAAGTTAATGTAGTGTGGTTATTATACAATTTAATTGAAACATTAAAATTAGTCTGAATCCAAAGACTAAATAAAAAACGTTTATAAATTTATAAATAAAAAGTACTTATAAATCACCAAATACTTGTTTAATTATTTAACGTAAAAATAACTATAGACAATAATTTTTAGGTTTGCATTAAACTATTTCAATGTGAAAATATATACAGATTAAATAGCTAGATATAAAATATTTATATGCATATCCATAATATTTAGTAAGTAACTGTTTATATAAATAATTTGTCGTATATTTTATACTTAAATCATTTCTCATCTTGTTATATATGAATTGACATCTTTTTAGGACTAAATAACTCGTTGATTAGAGTGTTACACTGTTATAAATATGGAATTTTATTAAAACATTATTTTTTATATTTAATTAGTTTGTTCGTAGATAGAGGCGGATTTCCCATTAAGCATTGTAGGCAGCTGCCTAGGGAGGCAAAATTTGGAGGCGGCTAATTCTGTTGTGTTTTATTATAAAACATCAAACGTATGCAAAAAAAAAAAAATTGAAAAATTATTTACTTTATATTTACGAATAATAATTGTATAATAAAGGGTGCATTTTGTTAATATGTTATTGTCGGAATTTCGGGGAAAAATAAATACCCCCACTGCTACACTATATTTTTAATAAAATTTGGTGGACATCCATTGACATTTTTTCAAGACTAATTAATAAAAGCGAAAAAAATATTCTAAACATTCAATTGGATATCGGTACATATGTTTATATATTTAATATTTAGATTAGGTATTTCGGAAGACGTAATATAACTTCTTCACCTAGAGGTGGCAAATTTTTGGTAACTATAGCCGCAAAAAAGATAAATCCACCTCTGTTCGTAGAACATTATAATGATATCGTGTAATGATTTTTTAATAAAAAAAAAAAAAAAAAAAAGATTCGCATTACTATCGTAAAGCTCAACAGTTTATTATACGACATAAACCAAACAACATATTTAATGAAAAATATAAAATAAATGCAGGTACGCATGGAGATAAAGTATTGCGACGAAGGGTATTAGAAAAAAGAAAAAAAAATGATTGAATATTATAAAATAAACCGAAGGAGTGTTATTATAATGTAATAATATTACGGTGGGAAACGGGAAATATAGTTTGTATAAATAATGAAAATTTACACGTTTCGCAATGGTGTTTGCACTGAATACACTTTTGCGGGCATCACATTATTATACAGGTGTTATCGGTGTACGGTCGCGGTACAGGATTATCGTTTGAAAATCGTTGTGAACGCAAACAACTGGATGCTGTGACATTGGTGGTCTGTCGCAGCGCGTATACATTCAAAGTAATAAAAATATTTTTGAGCTATTCTCTTGGCGACCGCCGTTGTTTACACAACATTTATCGTGCGAGTGACCGCTCCGGCGATATAGTCATTAAAACTAGAACCCGTTGACCGTATTCGATTGGTTTTAGGATGTTCGGGCACAAAGCACGCATTGTGTCCGAGTAACTTTGTATTGCATCACTAGTTAAACGATGCGACGTGGGATAGACGTGGATGGGGGGGAGGGGTACGATGAATTGACAAATGTGCCAAAGGTCGATATATCCTCTTAACCTAATCTTTTTTTTTCAGACCTTCAAAGATAAGCGTTCAAAATGGACTCCTATAAAGGTTATATCCTTTGTCGTAAAGCTATAGCTCAACTTACCGTTTTCTTGTCTGACTACACAATAACGGGTCCAATTTCTCATTTTTATTCATTAAACATTTTTCAGATAATCCATCATTGTACGTTTAAAACCAAATTCAATATCGAATTTTTACCCGTACACGCAGTGTTCAATATTATTACGGAACAAAGTATTGAAACCTTGTGTTTATAGAAACGATTAATAGTAATTGCTAAACACGAACCAATTGCATAACTAAAAAGCAAAAGGGTTGAACAAAACTTGTATATTATAATCCGTGATTATTCGGAAATTCGATTGTAGCAAAAACCATTTCGTTTTTCATCGTATATCCTATATGGTATATAGTGTTAAAAATTTTAGAATAGTTGTAAACTTTAATTGATTACGAATTACAGTTGCGGAATTAAAACAAAATTATCTAAACTTCAAATACGATTTCTATCGAATTGATATATTTGATGTAATCAAAATTATTATTTATTTTTATTTTTCACTACATTCATAGAAAAAATAAAATGCTTCCGTCACCTCATTTTTATGATCTACTATATATATATATATTAAAAATATTGATGTGAAAATGTGTTATGATATTTTTGAATAAAAATACATATTTTCATATTCTAATAGTACCCATTTTATCTGAATTTCTGTTCAGTGTATATAGTATTATATCACACCATAAAGTTTAAGGGCTATGGCGAAAGCGGTTGAACGGTTGAATTTGATATGAAAAAATGTTAAAACTTAGCGGTTTTCCTTTTTAGTATTAATATTTTTTGTTTTAAAAAAGGTCTTACATTTTACGGGACATCTTAAGTCAAATAAAAATGTATATTATCATAAAAAATCATTTATTTCAAGTTAAAGTTTATATTTTGAATGAAAATATGTATAATTAACGTAATAATGCATTTAAATAAACAATGTAGGATGAAGTCATATTATGAGAAAATCAAATAAGTGATAAATGATTATTCTCAAATTGTTTTCTTAAGATTAAGGTAAGTTTGCAAAATCACATAAATATGGAATTATAAATTACTAGCTAGATTTTATTTATAGAAATATTTATATTAGTAGTAACAATTAAATGTCAAAATTAAAAATTTAAAAATCAGTTCTCCGAAGCTAAAAATTATAAATTTTAACTTTTATGCAATCAAGCAATGTTGTAATCTTAATTCAATTAACATGGTTTAGTTTTTGTATTAAAATTGTAGAAAACATTTAATGACTTGGAATATAATTTTCAAAACCGATTATATTATATTACATTTTTTGTTCGTTATTGATTTTAAATATAAAAGTTTTTTTTTTTTTTTGAGATGAGTTTGATCAGTAATCAATTATTATAATGATGACATGAATATCAATATTTTTTATTTTTAATAATAAGAGACTACTCCGGTAAAAATATTTTACTTGGACACTTTTTTCTGTATCCCTCATATTAAATTAATAATTTACAAGCTTAAAAAATAGATTCCCTAAAGTCGTATTATTATATTTTGCGGTCTTTACGCACCAATATTTTATACTAAAAATAAAATATGTTTTGATTTTAATTAATTATAATAATAAGGTATAGCTTAAAGTAATAAAATATTAAAAATATAATTTAAATAAAGACTTTTTCGTTGAAATAAAGAAATAAAACAATAATTCAAAGGTATAAATATTTAATAAATTATATGCGTAAATGGCCATGAATACTGAACACTTTTAAAATTATTATTGTATTAGTAGATTTTGTTTAATTGCGTTAGTTGTGCCAGTCATTTGAATTTCCTGTCTTTGTTTTGGTGACGTGGTTTAATGCTATTTTTAAATTGTTTTGACATTTTGATATTATTCGAACTGAGATTTGTTGCATAAATATGACAACTAAAAAAAAAAAAAAAAACATGATGTAAATTGAAATTGTTAATTTATTTAACGATTTCGTAAATTATTACTAGCAACTGTGATAGTCAGATGATTATACATTTATAAAAAAGTACGGGGACTATCTAATACTTGTAGCTATCGGCATATTAGTTATTAGTTATTTATTAATTTCATTCTTCTTATGAGTTATGAATAATCGTAAATTGAATGTCACAGGGTAAATACTTAATTTATAGTTATAATTGTAACGAAATCGTTAAATAATAATTGTTATTATTATAAAATTATTAGTATTAATATTTAATTTTAGAATTATGTTATTCATTTTTACCTGTTCCTTATTAATTTTTTTTTATTATTACGAATAAACATTGCTGATGTAGCCCATTGGCTGACATTTTTTACTATGCAATATAATTTATTTTTATTTAAGATAGTTACAATCAAGACTGGACTAGTTAACGATTTTTTTTAACTCGTTAAGTTAAATTATTTTAAAATAATAAAATTAAGTTAAATTAAAAGTTACTTATATTTTTTTTTGTTAATTTGTTAAGTTAAAAGTTAACTTTGAAAAAAAAGTAACTTAAATTATTTACTCTGTTTGTTATTCTTATGGAAATGACAAATGTATTTTACTTATTACAAATCCCCTAGCTTATTATTTTATTTTAAATTAAATCCTGCCAACCCATCTTATTTGTGTTTTTAATAAGCAGTTGTTCAAATAAATATAATACATAAGATGAGACGATTTCGTGTACGTTCGTTGGCAATTTTCGTTTGGTTTATGTGTAAATATGTAATTAGATTTTTACTCTGAGATGGCAAACAATAAAAATTTGTCGAGTACATTCCGTTAAGCTTTGTTGTGGCAGAGTTTGAATCGTTTAGTTTTGATAAAATTATTTTTAACGTTCTTTTCTTCTATATATTATATATTAATACATAAACAAATCAACATAAATCAATATATATTTAAGTGATTCTGTACAAACAATATTTCACACATTTAAAATGTCCCATAGGATTGAATTATTTCTACGACATATATACTGCCATTATATAGAACAGTAAAATCCCTAGGGATCCACTATAAGACTATTCTTCTCTTTCTCCGCTCCATAGTTATGGTGAAATATTTGGGGGTCAACAGATAGATTACTTACTGTAATACTGTGCGATACGAGATAATAAATTTTGAAAATTCGATTATATATTTAATTTGAATAAATGTATAAATGTCGTCGAGAGAAATTTAAATATACGTATACAAATAGATTACCTACTAATATTTACTAAAAATGAATTTATGTGATGGAAAATTGTAAACACTCACACACATACACATATATATATATATATATATATATATATATATATATATATATATATATATAAAACATGATGTGAAGACTGAAACAAACTAAAATTGTAATACTTATTTATAATATTATTACTTATTCTTCATTATTATGCATTGTGAGTCAACTACAGTATTTATTTGAAATATTTTAATAATATATTCAACATATTAATTTGTTTATGATATTTATGTCGAATATACATATATTGTATAGGATACCGAGAGAGAAAAAGGTTGATGTTTATTAGATTTTATTAGGAGTGTTTTGATGATTTTATTTACATGCAGTGATTGATATGGGAATATACGTATAATAAGTGGTTGATTTAAAAATAGTTTAAAGCGAAAACACGGATAGAAAATATAGAAAAGTAATATCGGATTCAATCGAAAAATGAAATCCGCATCATTGGTTTTTTTTAAAAACATCAATTTTGAATTGTATATCAAGTAAATGTCGTAGAAAATCTATTCATAATGATCATACTTAACGTTAAATTGACAGATTTGTGAATGGATTTTTTCTGAAACTTATAAGACTTTTACATGAAAATTGTTTTATTTTCCTCTTGAATTTATATTGAAATATATTATTTCAAGAAATCAAAACTATATGGAATCGTTGAGCACATTAAATCCATCACATTATTAAGTAACTCTATATCCAAAGTCAAGGTATCCTTGTTTTAAATTTCATTAAAACGAGCATATCTTATTTTGAAAATAGTACAGAAAAAACAAAATTACGATCCATTTCATTCATTGTTTGAAACTTATTTATTTAAAAAGATTGTGTAAAATCTAGAATAATTTAAATAATTTTTGAATTATATAAGTGCTTACATTAACATATTACAAAAGTTTTATTCACTTAAAAAACAAAATAGTTTATTTTTGGAATTTCAGAAAAGATAAATTATTTTAATTAAAACTTAATAAATAAACGTAGTACTTGAAACACTTGTTTTTATGAGGCATTTAAATTACGTGTGTGTACTAAGTATTTAAGAGTGATTAAAGAGAGAGAGAGAGAGAGAGAGAGAGAAAGTTCACTGATTTATTTTTTAAAAATTATTTGTTAGAATTATTTACATTTTATGCTGATGTGAATAAAAGTATCTTATATGAGAGCCAAAAAAAAAAAAAAAAATAATATTACTAAAAGTCGTTCAACATTAGAATTATATTAACGCGAGTAACTGAACATTTCTAATTTAATTAGATATTAACGGAAATTTAACGGAAATATTCATGTTATACATTGAGAAGATATGTAGGTCATTCATGTATAAGCCGCCTGACTGGATTACCATGACATTTATTGGAATACTGTTACATTTAGTAGTGGAGGTGTAATAAACAGTACTTGGAAGCTTTTTGTCTTATGGTAAGATTCTTCGTTGGTTATGTATTGAAGAACCAAGTTGTTAAAGTAATTTCTAGAATAAGTATAATATATCATAAGTACAGGAATATTTTAAATATAAGTTCATATAATGTAAACCACTTTTGTGTGTTGACGCATCAAACTGTTATCCGAATTGAATCCTATTTCTTTATTTTATATGATTATTTTAACAGTTAAACCAATTGTTCATATAACCGATATATTGTACATTTGCACGAGAATCAAAAAAACAAAATGCACATTACATAACTAAATATTATAACATTTTAGTGCATAGTAATAATTGACACGCTTTATTATAATTTTAAATTATTTAAAACAATAGGTTACCTAACCTAACCTATATATATAAATAATTCAAAAAACAATAAAATTGCAATAATGAATCAAAAATAAAAAATAAAAAAAATCATTAAATGAACATGATTCATTAAACGGTTTGAAAGCATATTAAGTGAATAATTAGATATTTGAACATTTATATAATACGTCAGATTAGACCTAGTGGAATAAAGAGGAACGTATGAATTTAGTTTTATAGAAATATTCTGTACAATTAATATTATTTTTAAGTAAACTATTTACTTTATAAGATATTCAATTCGAACTGGGTTCTTCATTTTTTGGGGGGTCAAGATTTATAGAAGTTAAGATGTAAGTGAATATAGGGTGTCCTATTAGAATGGACCCATTGCGATATTCCCTGAGATAAAAAACATCATCATTTTTTTTTTTTTACATTACTATTTTTTTTCTTGAAAAGTTTGATTGTAACTATTTTATAATATTTCTGAAAATTAAAAAAAAAATAATAAAAAAAATATTCAAAAATCGTGAAATGTTGGCGCGGCAAGTGCTTATCAAATTTAGGGAGGCTAGCTTGTTCGCCTTTTAGCCGGTTATAAACAATAAATAAATAAATAAGGGAACAAATATAAATAAATGGACTGTATATACAAGAAATAATAATAATAGTAACAAAAATGATAATATAATGTATTTAGTAAATCGCAATATGCGGCCCACACGGCACACAATAATAATGAATAAAACAAATGCAAGGGTTGGCCCTACAGCGGCACAACCTAATATAAATTAAATAAATAAAACAATGTGTGGCCCACACGGCGCACGTTAATATAAATCAAATCAATAAATCAATAAATCAAATGACCTGTTAGCCAATAGACCCGTCGGTCTTCGCACAATAAAAAATGGTGGTGCACCATTTACCTGGTACAGCTATGATACGCTGCAATGCCGGGATCCGTAATCGATGGTAAAAATTACTACAGTAAAAAATACAAGTGATTCCGCACGCTACAACACACAGCTAACTGCACCGCGAAGAATCAGTAACACACTGCTGCTGCAACCGGACCATACAAGACAATATATCACGTTTAAGCACTACAAAATGCAGTCAACGGTAACAAGTTGAACACCGTAGAGGGACAAAACAAACGAATGAGAGACAAATATTCTGCGCGATAGTTACCAATGATTGATTCACAACAAAACCGACAAGACAAAAGAAAAAAAAAACGTGGTACAACAAAAATTGCTGCAAACGGGAACACAGTGACAACAGGTATTCACACTGCGACGGACACGAACGGAAAGACGGTGCCGGCGACATTCACCACCAAGGCTATGGCCACCGGACACCCCAAGAAGATGAAATGCCTCGGTGCCACCACACAAAACTAAAACACGAGAAATTTACGAAACTTCGTGGCACTGAGAACATGACTTGGCAGAATGCGCGAAAACATAACCGTACAAATAATGAAAACGTGGAATAACGAACATTAGCGCGTGACGATAACAGTGCGATTACGTACCCGGCCGGTCGCTCAAGGAGGCTTATCACCGCCGCCGACGATGGCTGCGGATACGCAACGTACCGCTATGCATCGCACGAAAATGGTAACATTCATTCAACAACAATCACGAATAGTGGCGATCTCACGCGCGTACTAGGCGATCAGCCCACGAAAGCTGTTGCTATCGTCGACCGCACGGCAATACGCGCGATATGAATCGATACGAAAAAAAATACACATACGTGCAATTGAAAAGGCCATATTGGCACGAACATGAAGTTTTCCAAAAATACGCCAACATTTTCAAAAAAACGCAATCGATAAAATGTCCGTGAAATATTTCAAAACCAAGAAAATAAAAAGTAATTATATTTCAATTTTTACCTAAACTTAGGAATGTAATTAAAATATGAATATTTGTGCTCTTAATCCCTGGGAGTAGTTACACAGCAACATGGAATGCATAACAATTTTTCTTCTGAGACCACTAAACAGCAAATTATTCGGCGAATGGAAACACAGCGCGCGGTGTCGTTTATCAATAAACAAGGAGGTAGAGGACACAAAAACGAAACTTACCAGTCACTCTTTTCTGACAGGACTACGTAAAAGATACGGGAAGAAAGGTGAATCTTTCCAACAACACCAACTTCAACTTCGTGCAAAAAATAATAGCGAAGTTTTATACACATACGTCGAGAAACAAAAGCACACAGGAATCAGCCGTCTGCAGTAGTGTTGACTAGCACAGGATAACGTGCTTTTCGACAGGATATCATCCCTCAGGACTCACCCCTTGCCACGGTGCTATATCTAATCTTTACTAATGACATGCCTGGCACTAGAAAGACATCCGTTGTTCTCTTGGCAGATGACACCGTGTTCTGTACTTGTGACCCGAACCCAATCAGAGCAAATATACAACTTTAGAATCAACAGCATCGTTGGGTTTAGAAAATGGCGTCTCCGCGTAAATGCAACCAAAACCATCGCTGTTCCCTTCAACCGTATACGAACTAATAATCCGTCTCAGCTATCTGTCAACGGTACTCTCATTCCCTGGTGCCAAGTACCACGGCCAACGACCGGTTACCAGTGGTTTTACTCGCGGTTTTCGGTATTGTAGCACCATCTTACAATCGATCGATCTACCGTCGTAGCCCAACAACAAAACGGATTTTTTCAAGGCTATCATCTGAAAGGCAACTCCGATTATTTTATCGTTATGGTCCCGTGTCAGCCGGTTATTCGAATATTTCAACCATTGTTCACGACTCTAAGCACGTAATTATTCGTATGTATTGATGGTATAAGACCTACCCATTGTAAACTAATTGTACGGGACCTCCGATCCACCTCGACCGCTTATATAAGCACCGTTGAAACCGAACCACGTCCTATCCCCGAATATTTTGAAATAAATAATTATATATATTTTATAAAAAGTGATAACTATTTAAAAGGGGTTATTTTATTTAACCAAATGACCATATCCAAACTATACCCTATCAGAGTCATATATATATATATAAAAAATAAATATTAATTATTTTTATTATCTCAGAAATATCTCAATAGGTATACATAGAACATTCCGTATTATAAATTATGATGAAGTTAACCTCCACCTATTTTGTCCGATCCGTTTTTCATTTAGAAAATTAATTGCAAATAAGTTTTTGCAATTTGCAAATCCCAATTAAATCGAATTGATTGGTATGTTTAGTTCTATGACGAAAAAATTAATTAAAATATAAAATTAATAATTTTGAAAAAGTAGTGAATGATTGATATTACTTCTAAGTATTACATGTCAAAGGAATAGTTTATTTTGTATAAAATTAAAAATGCATAAAAGTTTTAAGATAAAACGATTTATAATTTAAAACTCACTGCGTTACAACTTTTATTTATAATATACATCTTATGCTTGTTCTGGAAAAAGAACCGATCGATTTTAGGAATTTAAAAACAATTATTATTTTTCAAGAACCACATTATAAGTGTATTTAAAACCGTAGGCCAACAATAAAAAATTATAATATCATTAAGTTAAACGTGTAGAAAAATATGTACCGTTCTTGTTCTTGCTCTAAACATGTTTCATACCGAAGCGTTTTTTCTATCAACATTAGGTGGTGCACATTTTTTAAAATATATAGTTCTTAATTGTATAACTTCAGAAATCATAATACCAGCTCTAAAAAAAAAAAAAAAAACTATGAAAATAATACTAATAATAATTCTTATACATTTTATGATGTATAGTCTGCTTTTCAAATTTTACTTTTCGATGGAATTTTTTAAAACCATGTATATTACATACACGTTACATGTTCTTAAACCGAATAGACCTAAATCGGGACACTCGGTGAACATGCATTAACTTTATCCCATTCTCTCTAGGAAATTCATCGAAATAATTTCCACTCGCAACTAATTTAAAAATTAAAATACGAAGTTCGTATTTCGTCATCGTAACTTCTGTAATACATAACAAATTAACCGTGTAACGGAATTTTTAAAAATAAAAACCGTTCGTCAGAAGAGGAAAATAACAGGATTGATTGAAGTATTTTCCGCTGCAATGCTACAATAAGCCTTGAGCTATGTACGATTAATTAGCTTTTATTTTAATTAAAAAAAAAAAAAACCATTAGTTTTTATCATTCCTTAAACTTTTCCAATTTCACCCAATATAATGGAAGTTTACAGTCTGTTACCACAAATGTCTCTCAATAATTAATATTGTCACTGCCTGGATTGAATCAATATCTCACCTCGTGTGAAATTAACGTTTTTTTTTTTTTTTAAAAAAGGGGGAATCGGCTAACCCCAACTAAATAATACAATTATTGAACACTACATTGATAATGTCGGTGATATAACAGTATCCGATCTCGTACCTTCCACGGAAACATACTAATATAAAGCTTTCAGCTATCATTAACCCCATTCTTGAATCGTATCCAATTACGCTATTATTGCTGTAAAGTGGATTATCTAATAGAAAACAAATAATTTTATACTCGTACGTATCACGTTCACACTTGAACATATCATCCCACAGTTTATACCATACTTAGCTAATAAAGTTCTAAATATTCCTACCTCACTATATTATACATACATTTTTGTTGCAACCTATTCTCCGATCAATTAATAGCGCCATATAATAGTGAAGTATATGTTTTTTAAAAACAACGACGTCCACATCTAAATTTATGTACGCCAGAACATTGTAATCGGAGTATGTTAGACGTATAAGAACTATTTCATAATACGGTGGACTGGCGTATATTAATTATGCCATTGAAGTGTATGTAATATTTTTAATACAGATTTAAACTATGAAATGTTATAACGATGTTGATGATTTTCAAGATATTTTATGAAAACAATTCTTCTCGATTGATGGTTACGGTACAATATGTTTGATTCAATACAAAGCGTTTTGACTTGGAAACGTGGCTCTTTTGAAAATAAAAAGTAATTTTGTCAACAAGTTTGTTGTTATGTAACTCAACAGTTATTTGTTTAGATTGTATATGGATATCAAAACAAATAACTGTTGTGTTTGAGAAAACATTGGAAAAATCAGATAAAATTAATTTTCATCTCTCTTTAAGTTTTTGATTACATATATAATGTAGTATATGTATAACATTTATATTTTTATAAACTATAACAGATTTAAAATATTTATTATTTTTGGGGTTTTCGTTGAACAAGAAAAGTTTTGATCCAATATAGTTTCTCACTTTTAGTATTTTTATTGGAGCATAGCAGTTTCTAAAATTAAGTCCCATTTCATTTCTATCCACGTCAACTTGTTTTTTTCTCTCGATTTATTACTAGAAATGCTGAAAGAAAGCTTATTTAAACAGAAAATTTGATAATATATTGATGTTAAATAGCGATCAAATATCGATGAAGATAAAATATAAATATTTGCCAACCTTTGAACAAGAGATTCGCTATAACATGCAATGTTACTCGGACATAAATGTTATTTTTAATACTTGAATGATACTAACTAAATAGTCAAGATTTATGACCGTCGATAAAAATTATAAAGAATGGACTTAAAATATTTTGAGTTGATTTGATATTGATTTAATTTGTTCTACGGGTTTATTGTTTTCATTGAATATGTTCATATTTTGAAGAGAGTGAAATTCTGAAAGGTAATTATATTAATACATGCATTATAAAACATACATTATAATATGTATTGTAATGTGTCGTCCAAAAGCCATAGTTTCCACGAATTTTTTTTAAATAAAAAAAAAAAACATACATTGTAGTATTATATTATATGCAGTACGGAGCAAAAATAAATAATATATTTCTCGATTTAAACGTTCAACAATTTTTTTTCTTTTGATTACAATCAATTGTTTAGCAACTATTTATCATTTATTCAACCTATTATTATTTATCCATGTCGTGAGCATCAAGTATATTTACAATCTCACAGTTATTTATAAGGACACATCTAATAAGTTATATATTATCATCTAAAAGCTATTTGGTGTTCTTGGAGGTAATATATATATATACTGATTTATTCACTACAGTGAGACAAATAAAACTAGTAACTAGTTTAAACAATACAGTATAGTTTCCTCGGAAAGTGGATATTTTTACGATGGTAAATAAATAATAATATGAGAAAGTCATGTGGTGGTGTCATGTGATAGAAAATAATTGAGTCCCGACTATATCTGACCTATAATTGCGTACATCTTTAACACAAGAAATATAACGTACGGTGCAAAAATTTCCTGTGAGAAAATATCAAATGTTTAGTTAGGTAAAATGTTGGGTCACTCATGTTGAACAAAATTAGATTGAAATTTTTAGCCGTTGGGCGAAATCTGCGATTAACATTAACTTTCGTCTTATCAGTTGTTTGGAAAAATGTCCAATAGGTATATTTACAAATCAAATTATGAACAATTTTGATGAATCAGGAACATACTCGTATGTATAATAAACATAAGATTATTTTTTTATTTTTTGTTTTTAATTTGTTTTATTATACAATCTGTAAATATATTATTTTTACAATAAGTATAAACGTTTTACAGGTAGAAATAGAATAAAAATAAAATAAAATAAAAATGGACTGATGACTTGAATGAAGAATCCATCCAGCAATGGAACTTTTTGACATTGTGAATGGGTTTTATTCAATTAGGAGATCACGAAACCATTTGCGTTTTAAACGTCTTCTGGGGTCACTTAGGATGGTGAGATCAGATAAGTTTGAGATTAAAGGATGGCGGTGTTTGGAGAGATTTGAATGGAATCGTTTATATAGAGTTTTGGCTACGTGTTTTACTGTTGTAATGGAGAAGTCATTATGGAGTGTATCGTTTGAGATATAGAAGCGGGCTTTGGTAATTTGTCGAAAGCATTTGGATTGGAATGTTTGAATTTTCTTTATATTTGATGGTTTGGCTGAACCCCAAAGTTGTATACCATATGACCATATAGGTTTTAGTAATAGTTTATATAAATGTATTTTGTTGCTCAGATTGATGTGTTTAGAAGTAAGGAAGAGACGTAGTTGACGGGATCGGTTATTCAGTGCGATACGTTTGGTATGGATGTCGAGGGCCTAGGTAAGTTGACGGTCCATGTAGAGGCCGAGATATCGGACATTTTGTGTGAGTGGGATATGGGTTGGTTATTGAGGGTTATGATAGGGCAGTTTTTTGATCTTGTTAATTAAAGTGCAGTGGGCGGATTTTGACTCATTTATCTTGATTCCCCAGTCTTTATACTAGGTCGAAGTAGACTGAAGTGGAATTGAATGAGGTTGGAGGCTATTTCAGCTTCTGAGTTAAGCGCCATAATGGCTTTGTCATTAAAAAAATCACCTGTGATTGTACGGTTAATTGTGGGTTGGTCGGAGGTGTATAGATTGAATAAAAGTGGGACTGCTACGGAACCTTGGGGAATTCCAGCATGGATGGGATTTACTACAAATAAGACTGAACCAAAACGTACAACAAGATGCCTGTTTTCAAGGTATGACGTGAATAATTGGTAGTAATAAGGTGGGAAGATGGATTTCAGTTTGAAAAGGAAACCTTGGTGCCATACTTTATCGAAGGCCTGTGCCATGTCTAGAAATGCAGCAATGAATATTAGTTTTTTTTTCTAGAGAGTGTGATATTTTGTCTACTAGACGGTGGATTTGGTGTATGGTGCTGTGATTTATATGGAAACAAAATTGGTTGTTTAAAGTATTTGATTCAATAACTGGGATAGTACGTTTTAGAATAAGGTTTTCAAAAATATTTGAGAAAAGTGGGAGTAGGCTAATAGGTCTGTAGGAACTAGGGATATCGGGAGGTATATTTGGCTTTGGTATCAACACTGTTATAGAGAATTTTCATAGGCGGGGAAATAAGTTAATCTTTTCATGGAGCTGTAGATATGAGTTAATAAAAGTATGACTTTTCTAGGTATTTGAAAGGCTACTTCAGCGGTTATTAGATCAAAGTTTGGGGTTTTTTTTCGAGCAGATTTTACTGTAGTATATTTAACTTCACTTGGCCGTATATATTTTTTTTTTTTTGGAGGGGGGGACTCATTGATAATGAACAGAGTAAAAGGTAGTTTACTTTGTTGATTTGACTAGTGGAAAGGAAATCGGTGTGTGATTTGAATGTAGAGCCCGGGTTGTGACGGAATATATTGAATTTTTCTAAATCGTTTATTACCCATGTTCCATCGGCTTTTCTCAAAGGTGGGACTGGAGGATGACTACGAAGTATTTTCCTGGTAGTTTGTCAGAGTGAATTTTCACTGAAAGAAAGAGCTACTAGATGTTTTGCGAAGTTTTCAAATCTAATTTGGGCAAGGCGTCTTTTGAGTTTATTAGTGAGATTGTTAAAAATACGTTTGTCTGATGGGTATCTTGTTCTCTCCAAGTGGCTTGGACTTTTCGTTTTTTTGCTATTAACAATTTAGTATAGAGGGGGAGGATATATTTTATAGTTTCGTGATTGTGCTAAAATATTAATGATATTTCCGTGCGGGTTATTTATGTGGCAACACCATTGTGTATTATTAGCGTTTATGACACCTCCAATTATAAATTTTTGGCCTAGAGAGTTGAAGTAGTTTTCATACTGAGTTTTGGTGATTAAATGGCGTGATGGGCTATATACTGCATAAATGTTTATGGGAATATTATTGAGTATTATAGAAATATCGCAGGACTGTAAGTGATCTGTTTGGTATGGTGGTAGAAGGTAGAATAATAAGGATGTTTTATTATGATGGCAGCTCCTGCGTGAGCAGTGCCGTCTGGATGATTGGTTTTTAGAATATTAAAGCCTGGAAGATTGAGGTGTGATGAATGAGTGAAATGCGTTTCAAAGATTAGAGCGATATCTATTCTATTATTTTGTAGGATGGCTAGTAACTCATATTTACGGTTTGCAAGACCATTTTAATTCCATGTTAGGATAAAGAGAGACTTTGAGGTGATTTTATTAGTTGACATTTTTATTAGAAATAAGGCTTGAAATAAAAGTGGTGAGAAGGGAGATGAGAGGGTTTACGATTGATTTGAATTCTTCCATGAATTTAGAAAAAGATAGTTCATTGTTATTTGTTGGTGTTGGGATATTATTGCGAGGAGGGTAACCCTTAGCTACATTTGCATACGTACGTTGATTTAGTAGGTGTTTATTAGTTGATTGTTGTTGGTGGGACTGGTGTGTAGTCTTGGAGTTGAGTAGCTGCTGGTGGTAAGGCTTCTTATTTGAGATGTTGAAACGTCTTTGGGATAGTTGTTTATAGATGGTGCAACCTCTAAAATTAGCGGGGTATGCCCCTTCACAAAGGGCACATTTTGCTGGGAGATCTGGAGATAGATTATTTTTTGAAGATATATTTTCACGTAAGACTTCCATTTTGTTGTTTGTACAATGAATGTATTTATCAAACGTTAACAAACAAAATACCTCTGAAAAATTATAATTTCGTTAATTTTTTTTTTCAAAAATTTTATGTATATCGGAGCAATATTATGCATAATATTATTTTTATTCTTCGACAGATTGCCAAACGTCATTCTTTTGAAATGGAATCTATTAAAACCGATAAAAAGTGTTCTGTTTTCAGCATTTTCAATTTCATAGAGACCTATTAATTTCATACTTCGCTTGCTTATCGGTATCGTATCAATCAGTCTGTATCCAACAGTATTAGTAACTATATCATCAGTAAATCGTATAAAATTTTCGATTTTAACATATAACTAAATGGGATTCAACAATATTATTGGCAATTGGTTGTACAACGCGTATAGAATATTATAGGTAAAATATGTTAAATGCTTTTGCAACCACAATTGAATCATATTATATATTGTATAGATAGTGAAAACGATATTTTTTTTATTTTTTTTATTGATCTATTTATTACAACCCGGCATCTTAGGCCATTAGTTACAGTTTTTTTTTTTTTTGTGATACTTTGTTACATAATTGTATTTACATTTACATTTACATTATATTTAGTCTATTAAATTAGTTGATTTTAAAAAATTAAGTATTTTTCTGTTTTGATCGGGATCTGGACCGAGTAGTGAATCAAGTGTTTCTGTAATATTGAGGTTTATTCGTTCCTGTTGATATAGTTGGCATTCCGTTAGTATATGTTTGATAGTGAGGGGGGTCCCACATCCTTCGCATGCGGGGGGTTCTTCTTTTGCCATGAGGTATCTATGTGTTAATCTGGAGTGCCCAATTCTAAGTCGATTTATAGTGGTTTCTTCTTTTCGGTCAAATTCATGGTTTTCCCAACTGAATGTTGTTCTTTTTATCTGGTTTAGTTTTGTGTCTTGATCGTTCCAAAAAAAACGATATTTATTTGCTTGAACACGCGTATCTTTTGAAAATGATAAAATAACTAACCTGCGGTAAATATTAATAGGAAATATTATGTATCGTTAATCGAATCACATTATTTTTATTCACTTATCTAGGTAATCCGTTCGGGTTTTATAGTTAAAATTTTAATAATGTTTATAATGCAATAAAAAAAAAATGTATACAAAGTCTATATTATTATATAGTTGCATACGTTTTATTGTTTATTTTAATTACGCTTTTAAGATTCTGTGCGCTAAGCCATTAAAATATAATGTTTCAGTAGCTTACTGTATGAAATAATTAAGCAAAGGAATAAATTTCAGTACCTACTATGTCGTTGCTGCTCCGGCTAAAAAAATATTTCATTAGATACAGTTTAGTTATAAATCGAATCCGGTTAAACTTACACAACGAGTAGTATATAATATTCAATTTAATTGCAAAAAACGAAAGGTATCGGTTGTACAATATGATAACGTGATATTATTAGAATTCCAAAGTTATCGTCAATAGCATACAGTTACTCTTAACAACTTTCACATTATAGAAACATTTTTATTAAATGGAGATTTAAAATGTATTACAAGCAAATATAACGGGTATAATGACGAATACCATATTAATTAATTTATTAATTTATTTATTTATAACACAAATAAAGGTCCGAGTTCAAAAAACATAGAGTAAAGAGTATTTTACAATTATAATATTTACAATGTATAAAATAATAATAATGAAAATGAAGAGCCAGTTGATGGATGGTTATGGATAATTAAAAGTGTGATCTCCATTAGCAAGATGCACAAGTTATAATGAATGGAGAGAACGGGATAAAGAAATGAAGAATTATGGTTTATGGTGCCAGATATAATACAAGTATATTCAATGGATAAACTTCGGTGTTCAAAATTTTCCTTAAAATCGATAATGTAAACTATTTAGCAGTAGTTTAAAATATAATTGATTTTGAATACATTGGAGCATGGAAAAATTTATAATCTAATATATTAATACTAATAAAACGTTGAACAGGTATATTTAATAAAATTATCGACACATTATTGATGAATTCTATGCTTTCATGGAAAAACAGCTAAGCTTAGTATATATATATCTATGCGATTCTCTTTCACTGACATTTAATTATATTTTCCCGGAGTAAATGTATTACGAAAGAGTTGACTTCCTACTAATGGATTTTTTATAATTTTTTTTTATAGAAAACTAAAAATCGAAGAATAAACAATTACCTATGTAAAAGAAAAATAATTATAGAACATTTTTTAACGCTAATATTATTTAGTAATATAACTCCTTAAAAATTGATTTTATAAACTTTAAATCGAAGCAGTTAGAATTCAAATGTGTAACTTTGTGTAAAAACTATTTCCATGATATAAGTGAAGTATTTGGTTCGAGATTACTTCTCTTAAGATCTTACTGTGAATATTCCAATGGTATTAATGCGCTCGGGAGTATAAAATGGCTCAAACTTATAACAATTACTTTGATAACTTTATTTATTTGACTGTATTAATTTAATTGAATTTGATTTGCTTAATAATTCAAATATAAATGTTTAAAATATGATTTAAAGCGTCATACTAATTTATATATTAACTTAAAAATGCATTTAATGTATTATATACTGGAACAGCTATGTTTAAAGCATGGGACAATGTCAAGAGTTCCGCAAGATGTATGTAAATATTGAGAGTAGTAATTGTAATAAACAATAATCATGAACATTTTTTTGGAGTATTGGTTTTTCAATTTATAATTGAAAAATTAAGGTCAAGTTGGAATTTGACACAATGAGATTCCATGAAACACAAACCATTTAATGGTTCCGCGGTGGTAAAAGTTTGAAAATTGCTTTACTAAAGGAACTATCAAAGTTTATATATAATGAAGTTTAAAATTAAAAATAACTTATATAGTAAAACATAACAATAAAGTAATTTTTCAGAAGAATGTGTTCGTAAGTTTGAAATTTTTTTCTCGATAAAAAATGTGTTGTCTTTTTTGATGCAAAATATTTTTGATTTAAATCTATATTTTAATCTGAACCAAGAACCTCATTCTGCCTTTTAAAATTATAATCATAATTAAGTGAAATTTATACAATTATATTTTGTAATAAAATGTGATTTATAATGAGAAATCAAAAGTAAACGCGTAAAAACAAAAAGTAATGAACACTTCACAAAAGAAAGAGAAAACGTAATGGTTTTCTGTCAACTTCGGCAATATTGTATTGCTTGGAACACTAAAAATGTTATGGCCTGGAGACACAGTTAGAAAAATAATACATTTTATACTAATATATTACATACTTTGCAGAGAGCAATAAGGAAAACATAAGTTAAAAGAGATATATGAGACCGACTAAAAGTGTGTTGGACGTTTTATGTGACTAACCGCAGCGAATACATCATAAACACTCGATAAAATATTCGACACATGAACCGTTACGATATATTAAAACAGAAAATATTTTTAATCGAAAACAAAAGCGTACAGAAAATAATAAATTTTTTGTTTATAACGGGGTTATAATATTATGTAGTTAATCGAATCTCACGCGGTAATATTTTTTGTTATATTTCAACACTCACTTAATCCAAAAGTTTGAATGTCGTTTTTATAAAACATTAGAAAACAGTAATATTTTATCTTTTAATAACTCTGAGCGTTTTAAAGCGAAAAAAAAAAATAAAAACGAAATATAACCGTGCAGTGGCGTTCGACAGCATAAATACTATCGCAAACGCAGCACACGAATACCACTCGAGTGATGCACATTTAGGACATATTATGCGGAACAAGAGTAGATATGAACTTCTCCAATATATCCTACAAGGGAAAATAGATAGCAAAACATCGCCTAGAAGAAGAAGAACATCGTGGCTAGCCAACCTAAGAACATGGTTCGAAAAAACTTCAGTAAAACTATTTCGGAGCTCAACTAATAAAACTCGTATATCAATGATGATCACCAACATCCTAAACGGATCGGCACACTAAGAAGAAGAAGATGCACACGCGCGTGGTACATTTACGGTTATTCTTTTCAACCTTTCGAAGACGTAACACGTTATTATTTATAATTATTTTTTTTTCGTCTAATGTATCGTGTGTGCAACCGCCAGTGCCCGATGTTTTTAAGGGCGATTTGCGCGTCGAACGGAAAACGTGGTTAAGTACGTTAAGTGATTTCGAGGGCGGATCGAATTCGTTTGAAGAATCGTTGGTCACACTCGCAATTAACCCGACAACAACGTATGGGCACAGTGTCGCGTTCAGTGATGTGCGGTGGGTAAATACCCAACGGGTAGGCAAATGTTTTGGGTATTTAGTAAATAAAATAAATACTATTTACCGGGTATTTACCCACAAGTATATTCACCTACCAAAAATTTAGGTAAATATTTTTATTTTAATCTGGTCGAACTATATATTTCTATATTTTCTACAGATAGGTATCGATATCATCATCATATATATTTTATAGTTATGAGTTTATGACTTATGAAGTAATAACCAGTTGTTATTTGATTTCAAATAATATTATATTTTTCATAATTTTGTTATTCATTTGGAATAAAACTGATATTTTTTAATTTTTTTTTTTTATGAGATCTCAATAAAAAAGTAAGGACTAAATAAACCAAAGACTAAATATTATGTTTAAGGTTTTTAAGGTTTTTATATTCTTATGTGAATATTAAAAAAAAAAAGATATATGATTGTAATAATTATGTTTTATGTTTCATATGAATAATATTTGTATTTAAATTTTAATGAAACTTTAAAGGTTTTAGTTTATTTTAATGGAAAATAAAGACTGAATGTTATGTTTTTATAATTTCTTTTATAATTAAAAGTCTAGTTGGCCTAGTCACTATATGTAATTGTCAAATAAAATTATTTTTATTAAATAAATTATATTTTAAAATTTGAAGTCAAAGGTTAGTTGTTAAATCTTTAGATTTATTTGTTTCCCTATTAAAAGCGGTATTGGTTTCAAAGCGAATAAAATTGACAACAACTTTATAAACATAATTAATTTACTCTGATCGTCAGTCACGGAAAAATATGGAAAAATCACGAAACAATTATAAAAAAAGTGTTGTGATATCCATGAATTGGTTTTAGCATTAAAAATAAATGTATCCAATTTACCGGGTTAGGTTTACCGTCGACGTACGTATCGGGGACCATGCGAACTTCGAACTTCGTGCGCGTCTTATTATTATAACATTATCTATATTATAATAATTATGTTACTATCATACTTCCGGCCCGGTATCCGGTCCCGGCAGTCGGACTTGTGGGCGCAAGCCGATTGCCGCGTGAGCCGCTCCGACGTCGCATCCGAGAAACGTGGCGGTGCAAAGGGTTGCCCGATACGAGTGCATCCGTTTCAACGCGTGCAATGGTGTACGCGGCACGAAGCGTTTGTCGGAATAAATCATCTCGTACGTTAGCCCCCCCCCCAACCCGTTTTAGGCAGCTTTCTGACGCGGGAACACAGCTCGCGAAGCTGTTCAGAAACGCCGGACGGGCGAAATTTGAGTCGAGTAACTTTTTTTATTTACTTATTTATTCGTTTATTTATTTTTGTATCGTTTCCACGTTGCACCACGTGGACGGTGTGTCCACGTACCTTCGACCAATATCCCTTGCAGCGTTTTTAAAACGACACAATGCTCGGACAACATAGATTTCAGTAATTAACACTCTCTTGCAACGGATCATTATTAATACGCTTATTTTTCGTCAAAACGAAAACAAATGTAATAACATACGATTAAATACTCCCAAATGTTATGTAATCGAATACTAAACTATGACATTTTAAGCGAATTCGTACCTTTGCAGTTTACATCGAATTTTAAGCTATAGTAAGACTTTGAAAAACGACTAAAATATTTTATTCGTCGTCTAAACATGGATCAGCGTTTCTCATCCTTTTTTCATTCACGTACCCCTTCACCTTTTGCCATTAAACGCCATAGCCTTTCGCTATTCTTGTAGGATTGATAAGAAATTATAAAATTTGTTTTAATGGAAAATAAAAAAAAAAAAACGTTGTTTGGTATAGCTGAATTTTAAGAATTTGATCCCACTGATGATAAGTAAACTCGTAAATATAAACTCACAAAAAGTCTATTACGTTTCTTATTTTGAATGAACGTTATGATGAAAAACTTTTTCCATCATTATAGCGTTCGTTATCAAAACTTTCCTAAATAATTTATTAATTTCAATATAACAAATTTTACATTTTCCAACATTACCATTTTTCTCTTGAGTACCCTCTCGTATCTTTTTAAGTACCCCCGATTGAGAAACACTTATCTAGATAGTAACATTTTATTAGTCTCTTAATCTATATAAAAATAATATTATTATCTTTATCCATATCTAGATAATTTTTTTGTTATCTGAACTCAACACTGACTGTTATCCGCTATGAGGACGACGAATGTATTTTATTGAATATTATATACATTTTGCGATTTGAACCGTTTTGGCTACGGTAAATAGTTTCAAGTGTTCTTGCGACAAAGGGAAAATATTTTCATGGCTTTTGTAGAGCATTATATAACGGACCATTGCTGCCTATTCGACAACTTAACACATCACTAAAATGCCTCGAGCAACGAAACGTGTACCGGACAGCAGCCAAAAATGCCGTTACGGTTGTACTCTGTAGATTCAGCTGCAGTGTCACGAACTCGAAGACAAATACGGGGCGATTCATTCGACAAGGGATTCGTTTTTTTTTTTTTTTAGGAGCCACAGTGTCACTTACATTAAGCCATCGTTTTTCAACCACTTTAGTATCCTCGACCTTCAAAAACAAGTCAATCACGAAGAACCCCATGTAATAAATACTTTGTTGAACTAAGTGGCGCAACCTGAAGGGTTGAAGGGCAGCAGCAGCTATCCATGATGATTTGGTGGCTGGGTAGATTTCTTGCCTCAAAATATCTACATCGCATTTCTACTACGTATAAAAATATTAAAAATAAATTATAGAATAGTATGGATATATCATATTATATTTTATACGGTATTTTTCTGTTCGATATGCTACTTCTTTTTTATTTTTTAGTGTGTACCACTGGTTGAGACTAATTTTTGGTCTTATCAGTTACATACTGTATTCGATAATCCGTGCAGATAAATTTTAAACGCAAAACAAACACAGTAATCGTCTTATTAAATTCTTTTCTTGTAGTGCTTGTTCCTTTTTTCATTTTTAAATGTTTTTGACGTCACGTCTTGTTAATGGAGTTTATTATTCCAAGGGTGAAACACAATGTGCGTTATTCCTAATTACCTTCAGCCAGTGCATTGAATCTCACGATTCTTTATCGACGTATTCGGTCAACTGACATAAACGGTGTACGAAGAAGTCTTCCAAACTGCGCTTAAACGTACCGTGTTTATCCTTAGTGTACTCAGTGACGTATTTTCGGGAGGAGGGGGAAGGTTTACGGGTCCCAACTCCCCGCCCAAAAAGAAAAACCAGTTCAAAAGACATAAATTACATGCTGTAAGGGTAAAAAGAGAACAAGTTTATATCATGTGGTTGTAAATACTTATAACTCTTCATTTGAGTTTATAATAATATACTCATTATCATATAGTTATTAAATGTATACCTCATATTTATTTTTTTAAATATTATAAAATCACTTGTTTTTTAGATAAATGTTAAGCCCTTTTCACAAAAAAATTGAACTGGTCACATTATAATAATCAAATGGATAACATGATGTCAACAATAGTAAATTACGTTCTACAATTGTGTTGTACGCTATCATGTTATGACTTATACGGATTATTTGTGCAGGAGCAAAACTATTAATAGACTCAATGAGTATATATTGCACTGTTTACGGATTATTTTTATTAGACGCTGAGTACTACCAAGTAATTTATATAATTTGATCTCGTACCACTTCTATAGGTACACATTTCTAATCTCGATACCATATTTATAATTACTATATTAAATAATGGTAATAATATTGCAATGGTTTTTATTACTTATTATTATTATTATAACTATTATAACCATCGTAATAATTATTATTTAAAGAATATTATTGTTACTTTTGTTATTATTAATATTTTTTAGGATTCTTAATGTTGCTATTGTTATTATTACGATACTTTTATTCAGGAATTATTATTATTATTATTACCCTGAGTACTACTTCCACTATTATTATAATTATTGTACTTTAAAAAGCCATTGCTTATTATTATATTTCTGGAAAAAAACGTAAGACTCTCTAAGATTTTTTCCATTATTTGTGCCACTTCATTCTTGAGTATTTTCTTATGGCGTTAAAAGTACTATGCATAATATTGTATAATAAGCAGATTGTATGCTTATTAAAGTATTGGTTCTTTTTCAACACGTTGCAGAAATCCATTTTTCGTATTAATTGATAATTAATATTGAATGATCTTGTAAAAAGAATATTATATAAAAATTAATCATAAATCGATGTAACACTCAATAGGTAACCAAACACAGGGGCATACACGGTAGGGGTATAACCCCCCCTTAAATTTTAATGAAATTAGAAAAAATTATTGATTAAAATTTTTATACAATTTTTTTTTTTTATTTATATAATTTACAATCTGTTATAGAATAGAACAACGAGTAAAAGTGATGAGAGAATAATGGTTTAAGTGAAACACAGATTAAAGAAACCTTTCAGTAAAGGCACTTTGACAGTTACTTATGTACATAAATATATAGGTTTAGTATTATATTACAATATACAATTTATACAATTTATACAATTTAAGTTTAATATCGTTAACATATGCCAGGAATATTTATATTATCCGATTTCGATCTATCTATTTCTATAAAATTAATTATTGCCAAAGTTATTTTCTCATGAATTAAATAGATTTAGAAAAAAATACGTAGTACTGAAAACATTTAATCCTCCCACCCCCCCTGAAAAGAATTCTAGGCAAGCGCCTGACAGAATATACTATAATACGAGTACAATACTCGCCGTTTCAATAAACATGCGTCATTTTTAGACGGATCAAACGGCTCTTCCAATCACTTCATCAAAATCCGATTAGAGTTTACGGCTGTTTTATATTCGATCAAACGACCCGCGTACATACACCGTCGTGATATCGGACTGTTTAAACAATGATGTTCTTCACCGATTTCTTTGCATCACACCGCGTCCGTCCGGCTTGTTATAATGGTTGTTATATTATGAATGTACCATGGTATTCGTAACACCACAATTTGTTATTTCTTATTTATAAGCATAAACGCTTATTAGGTGAATATAGATCGGGGGTGCTAAAATAGTTTATACCACAAAAACCCGAAGAGGGCAATTGTGGTACACATTGATTTTTTGGTATTTATAAAAAAATTAAAAAAACATATTATTTCGTTAACAAAACAGATGGTTAACTTAGTTATAGGTAATAAATCAATACAAAAATAAGTCCACCATATAGTTAAATAATTATAAATGTATTAATATATAATTTAATTATTTAATAAATTAAATTTCTTTCTTCTTCGCCTCTTTGTATTATTTAACAATAGTTCATAATTAAACACTCGGGGGCGCTGCGAATGTACATACTAGAAACCAAGACCATCCTTCCTGTATAGCAGCGGACAACCGAAACACACCGTATGCGATCGCATAGGCATTGCGAACGAGCAGCGGAGGACTTGATGGACGATCGTGAAAACGCGTTGCATTGTATAGGTACATTCTACGGCCCGACGGCGACGTCTCCACCGCCACGGGACGTGCGCGAGTTTTCCTCGTTTTTGTTTTATTTTTTGTTTGTATCGAGGTGTTGTTATTGCATTTTTCGACACTCGACGCGTGCTGCGGCCCACAACCCACGACCATGCACACTGTACTGTATAATAAGGTGAAAGCGTGAAAGCGCGTGAAACGACTACGATTCGGGTCAGAGGTGATATGCGGTGCAACGTGTAAGGTTTTTATTGTTTAACCCCTCCCCCACGTAATTCGCGCGGGATAAACACGTACGACAAACGTCTCTTTTTTTTTTTTCCTTCAACACTTTTAGTAAGTAACCGATTCTTTATTATTTGTAACCCGAGAACGTAACCCTTGAAAGTGTTTTTTTTTTTTTCCCCCGGGTTCGTGGTGCCTATAGTCTAACGGAGCTCGTTTCGACGAACATCGAGTGCACGCGAAACACAAGTCACCTGCAGCGACGGTTGATTGTTACACCGAAACGCGAAAACCTCCCCAGCGCTAGCCCGTATATATGTGATACGCGCGAACTGTACGCGCTCGGCGATGATCCCGCGAAATCCACACTGCGGTTGACGACGGCGGCGGCTGAAACGACTGCACCCCCGAGACGAATATATTATGCACTGCATAACGCGCGTTACGTACAATTGTTACCGTTACGATTTACGATTATTGCTGTTGTACGGTCGGCGCGCGCCAGCCGCGCGGCAGCACTGCTCGTAGAACGTGAAAAATGATATTATAATATATTTCGTCGTTTTATTATTTATCTGTACATATAGATATCACGTGTTACGCATTATAAGGATACGCCGTTACGTAAACGCGCATCAGGATTCGAACGTATTTTGCTGTTTGCCGAGCAGAGATTTAAATCGTAAAATATGTTTGCGGCGTTTGTGACGTAATGCGGTCGCCGGTTGATCGATTGAAACCGAACGGGATTGCTTCTTAATGCCGCATAAGTTTTCGGTGACACCGCCGGACGAGATTGTGTTTATCGCACGGTTTTTGAACGTCGTGCAGCACGCGCTATTAGCGTTAAGCCCGCGTCCACGCTGTACAGCGAATCCTCGCGAAGACACGTGTGACGACATGTTCCGCGTCGTTCGTCACAATGCAGACAAATCCGCGAACATTCGTCGAGCTCTATCGAATGGTTCGTTCGCGCTCGATAAAATAGCGGTAAATCAAAGGAATTATATTTGTAGTGCGCACGTAATTTGGTCTAAATTAGTTGTTAACGAACGTTCGATACGAGAGTTGACGTACGACGTACAATACGTAATTTTAATTTTTATATTCATTATTTCAACAATGGAAAAATTAGTTATGACGTATAAGACTTTTAAACTTAAAATATTAACAATATTCAAACTTAAATCGAAGAAATAAATACGTCCCAACAGGAAGCTCCTCGGTAAGGTACTAAATGTTAAGTAACAATGAAAAGTAAATTACATATGACCGAACGCAACAGAATATTCTTCGTTGAAATTCGTTGATAGTGATAATCAAAACAAGACCAAGACTTTCAAAATCTTGCTCTTGGTCTTAGGTATACGCCTTAATCTTGGTCTTGGTCTTGCAAACTCAGTCTTGGTCTTGCGCAAGACTCTTGCTATTTTCACAAAATATAAAAAAAAACTAAATATTTACCTGTTATAGCTGTGTAGGTTTTTTCGCAATGACTTCTAAAATAAAACTCAAGTCCAATATAATTAAATAGTATTTATTATAGGTTTAAGACTTTGCATTTTAAAATATTATGTTTATATTATTTTACTTGTATTTATATTTGATGAATCAATTTACCAGCATAATTAACTTTGTAAGTTCCTATTACATAATAAATATCAATATTATAGACTACAAGTTTACGAGAGTAATAGAATGATATACTGTATAAGACACTAGTTTAAGTACACAATGTCTAATATGGAAAAATCACACAAGCTACGAACGAAACTAAAAACGTATTTCCAATCAAAATGATATCTACCATAGTCCGTAATGACTTCCAGCAATTATTAGTATTTTAGTATTTTCGATTAGAAGTAGAGGTGTATTATGGACATAAGTCATGAATTATTCTACGAGCAAGACAACTTTCGGCGTTTTCATCGATTTTGGGAAAAAAATATAATTTTTCAGTAGTTACCGAGTACGAAACAACTGTATTATATTGTTTTGTAATAAACCCGAATACCGGTACGATTCACGTAGCGTTTTCGTCGACGTGATCGCGTAAGGGCCCACGAGCACCGTGGCCCGCCCGCGTGTTTTGTACGCGGTTGTCGAGATTCGTCGGCGGCGCGAACAGATGTTGGAAATTCACACTCGCGTCGCAGTAAAACCCGATACGTATGCGCTCGCACTCGTCGAAATCAAATTAGGAAATAGATTGATGAAACACGCGTCGGGTGTCGTAGTCGACGAGCATTATGTGCACGTGTATTATGTGTGCGCGCAAAGCGACTCGGGGTGTGATCCGAGCACACGCGCGCGCACACACACGCACACACACATGCGCGAACGTCACCTACTACCCCATTCGAGCGAAACCTACCCCCGTCCGGGGCAGGGACATAGTTCGAGTGCCGCATTATATTGTGTGTGTGTGTGTGTGTACCGTGACGGGTGATGGGAGATCGATCTACATATATGCGTGTGTGGGTGTGTGTACGTATTGTTATTATAGCACACTTCCTAAATCCACCGGAGAGCACCCGTAAACGGATACGACGTGCGGCGAACGAGTGCGATCGCGCACAACACGCGAACGTATTATTATTGTACGCGAAGACATCTTATGTCGCGTTTGTAAAACATAAATGAATCATCGCTTGCCGTGTGCAACGTCATATTTTCTCGTACACCGCTGTAATGCCGTACATTGTTGGGCGCCGACAGCGCACCGTCAACTGACGCGTTTCGTTAAAGATCACTATTACAATTATTATTATTATTATTATTATTATTATTACGATTATCTCGTACAATCGGATTTCGAGGGATTGCAATAAAAATAATTTATTCAACATCTACCGTGCACCGTACATACACCACCGGTCGCGTCGTGATCGCATTTACGTTCTTATAATGTTTTACTATACGATTGCGATTGGATTCTACAGTTGTTCATTGTTTATTTAATACACTGTACCTACATGTTATTGATTGATATAAACGTTGTTCCAAGCGTAACTTAACAGAAAATCCGTGCACATGGCGACTGACGATGGGTGTTCTAGTTTTAAGAACAAAAATTGCATAACCATTAAGCAAGTTTTAAAGAAACTTGATACGTAACTGGTCTCATGCTATGGGCCAGGAGTGGCCAACCCAAATGATCTTTCTGGCCGCTTTAGAAGTACATTACGATCCCGCGAGCCACATATAAAATTACATTAGTATTTTGACCCAATAAAAAAAAAAATTTGGAGTATACATTTTAAACAGGATTAATTGTTATTATAAAATAATTTTTGGCGTATTAATTATTTGAATTAAACAGAATGAATTATTATTGTTTTTATCACCGTATTCTCAATCCAATTTTTTCGAGTACTCTTTAAATTATCGGTGCGAAAGCGCATGTGATCGAATGTAATTCACTATTTTTATGACTAAATGCATAACATACTTTATCGACAATACTTAAGAACAAAGATTTTGTTGATGAATCAAAAAGTTTTTTGCGATTACGTTGTTAATAATACGGATTTCACGTCGTACGGGCATTAAAGAATATTTTATTGGGACAAAAATACATTTTTTTTTTGTAAATGTTTGATAAATCTCGCGGGCCGCAAACTTTTCAAGGTGGGCCGCGGATTGACAATCCCTACTATAGGCAATGCTTATTAAACGTGTTGTACGTGACATATTTTTAAAGATTGAAATAATTTTGGGTTCTGGGCTTTCACTTTTTTGGTTAGTTAGACATTTTTTTATTTTGTTTAATATGCTGATTTTAATTAATAACGAGTAAGGTATATACAATTATAAATAAATTAAAGTAAATATCACTAAAATTTACAACGAATATTAGGTTTTTAACCTGAATTCGTTTAGGTTGAAACGGTAATTGTTCTAATCTAAAAAAATTAATTATCCTGAAAGTCGTTTAATAATTAATAAATAAATATATTGTATAACTGCTTAATTATTAAGCCAGTTATTCTATATATATATATTATCGTATCGTGTTACAGTTACAAGGGTAACTTGGTGTTTCTGTTTTGTACTGCAGTGTATAATATACGTCACACCGTTGAAATTCATTTTGTAGAATTAACTTTATTTATCGCAATGAATATACATGGATCTCGCTTTCATATCTTCTAAAAATCGCATGAAATGAACCCTTCTATGATTTCATATCGTATTTAATCTTATCTTCCTAGAAACCATTAGTTATTCTATGTTTCTATGTTTTCCACCTCCATATAGGACATATTCATTAACTTTATTAATTTTATTTTAAGCTTTTACTAATTGCCACTAATACTATAATATCCAATGCATATATGTTCACTGTGTATTATCCAAACAAACTAATTAACTAGTAACATTTTGTTTAAATTTGTTAACCTAGCTAGCTTATTAATTCTTTAACTAACTTGATAACTAAAGAAGTTAATGAATCCATAAAAGTAACCCTGATTTTCCAGTTAATTTTAAAATAATATTTCAGATTAAAATCATGCTTATACGTATAGGTATCTAATATAATTTTAGGTGAATTAAATTGTTGAATCACAATAAGTAGAATATAATAAAAAGGAATAAAATGAATTTTTGAAAAAACGTTTAGTAATTATTTTAAAAAATTGGAAGTTTCGCCATATTAGTGTAAGTGTGATCGTAGTTATTATTAAAGTAATACGAATCAATTTTTTTTAAACATTTTTTTTTTTTTATTTAGGTAAGCTTCTAAAGTTAAAGAAATTGTTTATTGATTATCGTGTCAACTCGTAGAACAACGTTCTAAATAGTTTGACTTGACTTAACCAACTGAAGTTAAGTTCTTTTCGTGTTTTATAACACTATCATTCTATGAATATTATTATATAATATTATAAAAAATGTTTGTTTTGGCGTTGATTTACTTTTTACTTAAATAATCATGGAAAAACACATATTTACAGTAATATTACATTCATACAATACATACTACGGGTGTTTAACGAGATCCGGGTGTCGACAGCGAAGGTGGCGTTTTCGATTTGTCATTCGTACATAATACATAATTCGTAATTGTACATCGTGTACTGTAGTGTTATCTGCGGTGCAATAGTTTGAAACCGATATCGTCGTATAATACGCGCGTTCGCGGAAAACAAGCACATTTGCGGTAACATTAACTATACACACATAATGTATAGAGACAACTATGACGACGACGATGTTGAAGACGACGGTTTTGCGTATAATATAAAACGGTTAGTGCTTGTTTTGCTGGCTTGTATACTTAAAACATACCGTTCCGGCATTTAATAATAACATCTTACTTACGTGTAGCATGAACGGGAACGCATTAATGTTTGCTGTAATATATTATATGGTACACAACGTACGGTGTTCAGTACATTCCGGATTTCTGAACCTCTGCGAGCGCGGCGCGAGGGAGGTATTTTAAAACGTTCAGACCTTGAAGGGAACGACGTGGAAAGGGGTTGGAAACACGTGTTCTGGATTACGGTGAAAAAATATTATTAAATATATATATATAACACGTTGTTATTTTCAATCTCTCTACCGTCTCTCTGCGAACTTGACTACACGAATTCCCATCATTCACCGCATTACACCTTTGCCGTATAATGTACCCGTCGAATGTGCTCGGCGCGCGCGAACAATAATGGGTTGAGCTATGTCACGTGTACTCGAATACGATTAACGTACAAAAACATGTACGACTATTAAAAGTTTTAAATTGGAATGCGTTTTGTGCAGTGTTATTTTCTTCGTTTCATCAGGTGAATAAATATTTGTCAAAATGCTCGTGCGGTATTACGGATGTGGTTTGAAGGAATTCGTATCCGTCACACCGGAATGGAATGTTTTTACAGAATTAATACAGTTTTAATTAAATACATACAGATCATTTTGCACGTGCAATATTATTAATTTATTATTATTTTTAATTTTTTCATAAACACTTTCACGTCTTATATTAGCTGATATTTATTGTGTGTACGAAACGCATAACGTTATTGCGTATTGTTTTGCAAATAAAATTGATCACAATTTTGCTTTTGAAATCGTCGCAATATTAACTGCAGCGATTATTGCGACTAATAAGAATTATTTAAACAACAATATGACATTATAAATAACCGCAATAAGTTATTCATTTGATCCTGCCAAACAAAAGTTTGCCCGAGTGTTTCGAATCGTGGTCGATTAATATAGATAGATGCAAAGAAATGAATCAATTTAATTAGATAAGAAAAACATGTATATTATAATATTGTTTGTATGGAGTAAGAAAAAATGAGAATAAATGAAAGGCAGATGATAGTAGAGTGAGAGGGAGAGAGAGAGAGAGAGAGAAAATAGGGGATATGATATATACATACTACGCAAAGAATATATGTGGTTCTAACACTGTTTAAACCTCTAACTCAACCTAACCACTGTGGAGACCGCTGCAACTGATGAGAAATTCAGTGATTCGGAAATTTCATTAGTTTGGTCAACACATATGGAAAACAAATGAAAAATTGAATAAGTGCTGTTTTACAGTACGTTAAAGATTTAAGATAGGTACTAAAATAGATACTAAAATAAAGCAATAAAATATAAGACCGAAAAACGCTGAACAATTATTTCAATCATACATTAAGCAATGAATATTATATACATAGATTTAAAAGCAATTCAAGCTAAGTAAGTATTGGTATTTTGAAATTATAATGGTTATGGATTTAGAAAATTCAAAATGATGGAAAAATAAAAATTCATAAATCGTAGTTGTATGATTTTCATTAATGCGAATTAATAATAGTAATTTTGATTCAAAAATACATCAAATTTTATTCAAGAATGTATGAACTATTATTATTATTAGTTCGTGTATCAAAAATCACGATTAAATTAAATATTCCTTAAACCTCATCGTTGTGAAATTGTGAAACATGTTTAAGGGTAGCGTTGTAAATATTATTATGAATATTCTCGTAGAACGATGAACGTTAGTAAATTAACCTAACATTGTCACCGAAAAAAGCTACGTGTTTCTGTCGGAGACATTCATCGAATTTCGATTATCCCAAATATTTTTGTTTGCTGTACACCTGTGTATAGCTGATCATTGGTGCGATCATCGTCAGGATACGTGATACCTATAAATGACACGCGTTGACCAAAATAAAATCGGAAACCTTTTTGGAATCCCTGGATGTGTGAACATCGTCCAATCACCTTGTGATGAGGGAAAAAAATGAAAATCGTCTTACACAACCTACTCTTAGGTTAGTCGGTGCATCTGAGACGAACGTTGCGGCGAGTCGGCTGTAAAACCGATCGTCGCCGTCACGTAGTACTGGTATTTACCGCACATACCGTTCTCGAATAGGTAATCAAAAACTGTGTACGCGGAACTACACACCGCGGGGCCGTTGAGCCAATCGCCCGAAACACGTCTGCTCGGTTTTCGTTCGTTTGTTCCCTAGCCAATCTGTACGTTTTTCGCACTCGTATGCCCAACTGCGTACGTGCGCTCGCTATCGCTGCCGTTGCAATTTGGATATCATAAGGTGGTATACTCTATGTGCGAATCGCGTACACACGTGTTTAGCTAAACGAACCGTGCGGACGACGTGGATTGCACTCGTGGACGTGGGTGGTGCGATTTCAAGTCTAGTTCTACGCGAATCGGCCGACTTCGGATCAGACACCGATCACGTAGTGAATAACTTACACCCGCGGGCAACGCGATTCGCCGCAACCCTTCGAAAACAATAGTTGTAATAACAGTGATGATAATTGTCATCGCACCATCGTCGTCGGCGTCGTTGTCGTCTTGCTGCCCGTGCCGTTCAGGTGTTCTATACATAGTTTATAAATATTATTCGTAGCCGTACAATAAATACTAATCGTATAATCGTTAAAATGATAATGATAATAATAATGTGTTTTTCGTGATATCTCGAATGAGATATTGTTTCACGGTCCCAGAAACCCACCCTCTCCTCTACACACACACACACACACACACACACACACACCCGCGCGCGGGCGCGACCGAGCGTAATAATGATTAATATATTATTATTATTATTATTATTATCATATTGTGTACGTGGTATTGTTTTGGAATCGTTGCGGGTAAGCGCTAGTCGGTTAAATGTGTTTGTTTGCGGTTACGTTTCCGGTAAATATTATTATTATTATTATTATTGGTTTACGTTTACATTATAATAATAATAAAATATTTATACATGTGGTGTAAGCTATAACAAATCCGTTGCACGTAATCCCCTCTCGGTTTATGATAGGATGTTATCGCGCGAACGTGCTATAACCCAAATGACAAATAAACAATATCGCGGCGATGACTGTAACATGCCGTGTGTCCACACAGCGTTTGTCAATCATAACGATCCGAACAATGTCTACATATGATTGGAATTTAAATATTTAAAATAAAAATTTTATACAGCGTTAAACATATATTTGATTTTTAATGTTGAACCTGTAACGCGTAGTAAGAGTTTATTAATATTCGAAAACAAATAATTAAAAATGAATGGACATTTTGTATACTGAACATTTACCAAATATTTTAATATTATTCGAATATTCATTAAATGTTGAATAAATATATCTAAGATGTGTGGGAATCTTCGAACCCCGTATAGGTTAGATTAAGAGCACATTGGTGTTAACCTAACCTACCCATTACCCTACATAGATTTGATATATTTATACATTATTTAATAAATATTTAAAAAAAATTTAAAATTCAATAAATATTCAGTATCCATTGGTTTCACATTTTCAAACATTGAATTAAATATTAGATATTTATGGAATTTTAAATTTTCATTAACTATTAAATATTTGTTTTCAAACGTTTTTAAACTCTTATTACATGTTTCAGGTTCAATGTAAAAAAAAAAAAAGTCAAATATATATTTAATGTCGTATACAATTTTTATTTGAAATATTTAAATATCAATCATAAATATTGTTTCAATCGTTATGATTGACAATTACTGTGTAGGTCGAATTCCCGCGACTGCATACGATACATTTCCAGAGTCACGGAATTAGGGTTCAAAAACCTACATCTAATTCGAAGATTCCTACATTGCTCATACATATTTATTCAATATTGAATATTTATATTTAAAAAAAAAAATTGACAAATGTTCAACGTCTACTGGTTAAACATTTTTTTAATTTTGAATTAAGTACTAGACAATAATAAAATTGTATACGTTCATTCATTTTTAAATATTTTTTAAATATTTTTCACCCCTACTCCTCTTTAAGCTGTACAGTCAGAAACTTGGCCGCACGTTCCATCGATTCGCATTAGGCGTTTTGACCGATGCGAGTTGTTATTTCTCGATACCCAGATAGTAGCAGTAGATGAAATTTCTGGGTGCTGTGCGATACATGTTGATAACAATTGTCGATACAAGCGCGTGCGGTGTGAGAAATGCTGCAGTTTAGGATACTCTATCATATACATGTGTAACTTCTCCTATTAGGAAAACACGTCTTGGATGGAAATTATATTTCCGCTGGCATCGCAATTATTTTACTACGTAGTAGACGACGCTCGACACTCGGTAAGTTGAGAAAACGTGTTTTAAACGAAATTCAGTCTCTCCGCCCTCCCCTCCCGTTGTCTCTAGTTGTTCCGTTTAACGCGGCGTATTGTGTATTTTTCGAGACACGAGAAAAACATCGTAGATACGCGTCGGCTATTAAATTTGTTTGTCCCATTCGATTCGTAGAGGTACCAATATTTTTGTGGAGTTTCATTAGTTTGAAATTACGACGGTAGAGAGTCCACCAGGATTTGATTTCAAGATTTTTCCACTGCTTATTCGAGAACCATGTAAAAACATGGCGATAAATCCAAACGAGTGCAGTATATTACAGTCGTTTTATAGTCCTAAAAAATGAGACTATAAAATAAACGTGATTTATGATGTCAATATATTCGTAAAGGACGATACAAAACGTGACGATAAAGTTATATGGTACAGTAACATATCTTATAAAATAGTAAAAATACTCGAGTAGTATATTAAAAAAAAAAATAATAATAATAATAATAATAAAAGCTATCCAAATCAACATATATATAATAGCCCGAGGGCAAGTGAAATGCCATCAATATTTATTACACACACACACACACACATATAATACAAATATTTATTCGGTAAGATATACAAAATATCTACTCTAATATTGGCTTTAAAAATTTTTTGCTCGGGTTTTATTTTACCGCTGAAACTTATGCACTTAAATTCACGTATAGTTAAATTATTAATATCGGTAAATTTATATTAAGTTTAATTGAAATAATTTCACTACAGTAGTGTTGAAAACATATTATTTATACGTGAGGCGAATATAAAATGTATTATACGCCGCTTGCATATAACACTATAGTGATATATCAAGGTGTACTGCCGAGTCGTTAATTTTTTTGCATAGCAAAGAAAAAAAACCATTTATACTCGTATATAATTTATATATATACGTAAGTACATTTTTTTATTATAATTTATTAATACATAAAAAGAGTCATCTCGACGTTGTACGAAAAAATTATCTAAGTGTTAAAAAGTTGTACTTGAAAATTCAATTTTCGTTTTATAAAAACCTAAATTATGCGGATAAAATGCGGAGAGGAACATTTTTAAATGTTAGAGTATGCGGTATACGTAGGCCAAGATTGCTTTGATGAAAAAAAAAATACCTATTAATATTTTCCATTATAAGAAAAAAAACCTTTCATTTACTGAAGTAAAATAACAAATTGTATTACAAATTAATTTGACGAGAAAAAGGCCGATCGTCAGAACCATTTATTTCTATCCTTCATATCCGAGAAGATGTGAAAAAAAAATCCAACTTTCAAATTGTCGGTTCTTGAACACTGACATAAGTTGTAAGGACACGTAAAGAACATAATATTAATAATATTATGGAATATAATTTATTAGAGGATATGATTTATAAATAACAGCCACTGGTCGATTTAGATTTATCTCCGAGAATAGCTTTCACGGAATGTATAGACACTTGATTGTATGTATAATATTACAGCTGTTATTATTATGTGATGAAATCAAACGAACGATTCGATGTTACGGTAAACTTTTTGATGATGCAGTATTTGATATCATACGGGTTCGTAGATATTTTCAAGGCTGGCTATTAACGAGTTAAAAAGTAAAAGTTATGTTTCTCTTAGCTATAAGTTAATTAATGAAATATATATTTTTTATTTAGTAACGCCAAACTTGACATATTAAATTTGTGCTAATTCTGAACCAAGTTAAATAATACATTTTTTCTGTATAACTTGTAACTTTTAAAAGTTAATAAAAATATTAGTAACTTTTAACATTAATCTTAACTTACATCTCACCAGATGAACTTTGCCTGACGAATTAAAATGATTAGCTAACTCATTCAGCCTTGTATACATATCGGTACGTCGTTGTGTCGTATACAATTTACTTTTGGAGTTATCAACGGGAACATTTCAGCAGAGGAACGTGCGAATGAAAATGTACCAAAACGGATTTAGAAACGGTCCTGAAAACACGTCCGTGTACACGTGCAACAATACATTATAAATTTAAAACGGCTCCGGGGGGTGATTAAAGTTGTGTGCGGTAAAAATACCGTACGAGTTTGAGTGGTGGAGTGAGGGCTGTTACGTTACAGGTTAATCGCCGTTTTCCCCTAAACGTGTACTGTAGATACATGTATCCTACAGTGTTATACAGAATACACACACATACAGCTAACGCGCGCGCCTTATTATTATTATCTTGTTTGGCGATTTCGCGAACGGGACGTGAATAAATTAAATTCGCCTTTGAATTGAAATTTCCTCCGTATAAATAATAATTAACGCTGATTATTGCGGTGTCGAGAAAACGCGCGAAGGATCCGCAGGATTCGAAGAAACACGTCTCCGCACGAACATACGCGTACCCACTCGATAGATGCACAATGGCGCAACTAGAGTTCAAATCTTGGGGGTCCTATAGTTATGAACTGCTTAAATAATTGTGGGGGGGCTTTACATAATCCCAGTATTTAGATTATACTTTTATTTTACTCGGAAAAAATATATAATACAAACTAAATGTTCTACATTTTCGCGATAAAACTTGTTTTGATTACACAATCGCTACAGTCGACTACAAAAGTACAAATCTTAAAAAAAAAATTTAAGCCACCCGAGAAGAATGTACTGGACTAATATATCGGACGATATCAAACAGGAAACTTAAGTTACGTTTATTTAATCATTCGTTGAACGTTTTGTTAAAATGGGGCCAGAAATTATTGCTGGCACCCCGCGTACACCCGGCAAATCGTACGTCCATTTTCGCCTGGACGATCGTTGTTCAACACCAGTCGCATGACGGTAACAATAATAGTCGCGAGGAAATCTCCCGAACACGATCCTGACGATCACCGGGGAACGGTGTGCCGTAGGTATATTCGCCCAGTGGGGCACTGGCCGCACGGATTACAATACTATGCGCACTCGTATTATTTTTCTTTCGGTTAGTCGTCTGCAGACGACCGGATAATTCATCGGACGCGGTTCGGATTCCGTTACTAAAACGGTAACGCTATTAATTTATAAACGGTCGCAAAAACATAAACATTTTATGCGATAATCTAATTACGATATAATAACTCATTTCACAAAAACTTTACAACCTAACGTGAACACTGTTCGACATAATTAAAACAAAACGGCAACGTACGATGAAAACAACTGTATTATATTGTTTACATTTTTAATAATTATTTCTCTGCAAATATTTAAAGGGTTTTGGGATGTACTTGTTGAATTTAAGGGATAACTTATATTTTATTGTTTGCCGTAGAGTAAAGCCCTTAGTCCTAATCATATTTTATAATTTTAGCACCGGCAGCGAAACGTATAACAAATATCATTTTCGTATTCAAATTTTATGCAGCACAAAAATAAACTCATGAATGTAAAAACTTATCTAGTCGGTTTAATCATCTGCATCCACGTTGAGAGATGTAAAGAGGACACGTTGTAATATTTATAAGAAATTAGGAATGCACTGCAGCTGTTTCCACTCCAAATCGAACGCCTAGCACTGTCCGCTAATGAGTCTGAATTGTTAACGAAAAATATAAAACGATAGGGAACTCTATTCGGGAAGCACAGTCGGAATAATTATAATACAGACTACACTATACTCGATAATCTTGATACAAGTATATTATTATCATGTACGTAATATGTAGAATTATGTGTGACGATATATTATTACACCATATCTGTCTACAATCATGCCACAATAGTTGTCTTACGGAACGCATTAAATTTCTACAGAGAAATAATGTATTCACTATTATATTATTACTGTTCAGCTTGTGTGATATACTTGTACACGAAGTTATCGAAAAGTAATTATTGTAGCTAAAACGGTACACGATTTGTAGGCACAAGTTTCCAACTCTATTTCTGCATAATCGTGTACTATAATTTAAAATGTTTGTTTGGTGGGTAAATCGTATCACCATCCAGTGCCGAGTTAAAATTTAATAATAATAATAATAGCACGTTTGAATAATTAACACTGTTGCAGTAATTAAACGTTACATTTCATTGTGTACTTTGCAGTTTTCGTATACGAGTATAATTTAATCAATTTAACCCATAAACGAATGAAGACTAAATCATTGTTGTTATTGATTTTTAAAATTTTTGTTTTAGTATTTACCTGTATATATATATATATAATATATTGTACAAATATATAACGTCTATTATTGAATTATCAATCATTTGTTTTCGCAGTGGGGGAAAATTTTTGTATGAAAATTATATAAATATTATATGTTAGAATTTAACCGATAAACTGTAAAATGTACTGTTCTTATGTGATGATGCACAATTATTCGCATAAATAATGATTTTTGTTGGCACAATAACAAAATGTGGGGAGGAAACGTGAGTTAGCTGATATTCTTTTTGGTCACGTTGTACGAATATACATTGAAAGTGCTAATAAGTATGAAATAATTTATAAACTAAACTAATTGGAAGAGTAAAGTACAGTCTGAAGTGTAATTTCAATCCATTCTTACATCCAAAATAATGATGATCGAAAACAATAGATTTCGTTATAAAAGACAATGGGAACATTTTCAATATTCGTTATAAAATCTTGTATATAGAATACTTAAGTTACTGTACATTTTTTCTGAATATTTTTTTCAGTTAACCGACTCCATGGGAGGAATATTTTATTTTTAAAATATTCTATTTTCATTTAATGCATGACCAAAAAGAAACGAAATACCATACATATGTGTGTTTTCTAATTAACTATAAGTTACGATTTTAGTGTGAAATCCAAAAAAAAAAAAAAAAATACTTTTCTCATTTTCTTTTATGATCTACTTAAATGTACACCTTATTATTTACGTTGACTTTTATTGAGTATATATACATTAAGCTCAGTGTAACATAACAAGAAAATTTATTGATATACTTGTTCGATATTAATAGAATGAGATTATAATCATAATTAACTGTTAATAAGGAAAAAAAGTATAAAATTCGTATGAATGCAAGTACATTTTTTAATGCGGAATATTCGGATTTAAAATTATTATTTATTCAAACGAGGATAGTTTTATAAATGTTGTAAAACAAGTTCAATGATAGTAGCGTGGTATAGTGCAAATATACTCCGGAAAGTAAACGAGAAAACCACGATTAAATTATCAGCTACAGTTATTGATTTTAAATATTTGTTTACATTTACTATAATTATAATATTGCAGTAAATATTTATTTTTATGTGATATACCCGAATATCAGTTCACTAATATTAAAACGTCAATTCCCCACGTTATATAATATTTCACAATCGTAGTAGTAACAACTATTGCTGTATACGATTACGACTTTGGAAAAGCACATAGACCACATTTTTCCGAGGAAAAAAAGAAAGTGAAACTTCAGTTCATCTATGTTCGAATGAGTAGTTGTTATTTTATTGTTGCTATAGTAATAATAATAAAAAAAATGGATTGATAAAAATATAATCTGCAGGTAGTACTGCAGGATATATTTGCAAGAACTTTTCTGTGTGTTGAAATACCAAGGCAATACACTTAAAATATAGAAGGAAGATAATAAAAATGCCGAATTCAAGGATCTCCTGATATAAATTGGCCTGGTGTCAAATCTAGAAATACCTTAGGTTGAGTTTACATGGTCCATTTTAGTAATATGTAATTTTTATGTTCAAGAATACTTTTATACCATGTGCGTGGGCCAATCTTTTTCAAAGATATCAAAAATCTCAACAATCTAAAATATTCGATGTTTTGAGAAGCATGTGAGTTAAGAGAGTTAAGAGGGTTGTAAGAGAATGAAAACCATTGGGATGTAATTATGGAAGAGGCTGCACAATGTAGATCAGTGACGAAAATGGCGAAGTTCGAGATATATACATAAATAGCGACATAACAACTTTCGAACCCTCAACAATTGTGGAAGAAGCACAAAAATGATATAGCGGATGATATTTTACACAGATTACAAAAACATAAATAATATAAACTGTACACAAAACTACTTAACAGATTTTGATTATATTATATTCCATGTGTGTGATTTCATCCAATTTATGTTATAGGATTGTTTATTTCTCGATAAATGTTGCAAATAAAATGTTTATTACAGAACAAAGGGTTGTAATTACGCGAGAGTTCCATAAGTTTCTAATAGATGGCGATGAAGTTAGTTTATTGACACATTTATTATGACCTTGGTAATAATAAACTGTACTACAAAAACCGTCTTAAAACTTATAATTATTATTTGCATTCTTCTCATTTTTAAACTCCTAATTTATTTTAATGATGCCAAAAAAATGAACTTGATTAATATCAAGAACAAGGGTAGTGCGTGAACAATACATAACCTTGCAGTAAATTTTGAAAATGGCCAAAGTTTATATTTCACTAAAGAAAATTTTTCCCAAAAAGTACTTTAGCCACGAAAAATGACACTAATTGCATTTTTTATTTAGGGTCAAAACCCTTTTGTTTTTGGTCAACTAGCATAAATATTATTATAATAATGATCATTATTAAGAAATCAAGTTCCGATTTGAAAACATATGTTCCACGCTATTTTTCACGATCATAAAAAATATTACCGGAAATGTTATTAAAGCAACAAATTTCAGTGGAAAGTTTAAAGGAGAAATTACCCAGTTGTCACGTATTCCAATGGTACCATCAGAATCTTCAATACAATTCAAAAGGCTTCAATTTCCTATTCGTTTCGCTTTTGCGATATCCATTAATAAGTCTCTAGGCCAAACAATGTTCATTTATGGCTTGGATTTTGAAAATCTATGTCTCTCCCATGGGCATCTATATGTTACGTACTCATGTGTTGAGAAATCATTGGATTTATTTATGTTAGCAAAATATGGGTTAACCAAAAATAATGTACATCGATTAGTATATAGAAAAATGTAATTTATAAATTTTTCTAGTTTAAAATAATAATAAAAAATATAAAAAATAATTGAAACTTAACCTGATTGTTATATATATATAATAATTATTATTATGGGCGAATCTGGATAAGTCATCTAGTATAATGTAACAATAACAATAATAATAATGTTAGTTATGTATTCAATATGTTGTAAAATGTAAATGTACTCGCGCAAGAGCTATAAAATACGGGGTTCCTATGTACAGAAGCAATGGGAAAACGGTAACGGAATAATCGAACTATTACAATAACACCGTTATCTAGCTGCATTCACGTACCGCTGTAAGTACGTACTCGAATATGCGTATGTAATAATATATTCGTAAAATATATTACGTAAGAATAGGCGACTGGGAGATGAATAAAAAAAAAATAAAAATAAAATAAAATAAACACCTATTGAATTCGGTACGTTTTCACGAGTGCAGGGACGAATCGACGCTATAGATTCGCGCGGACGAAACGATGACAAATAAAGTCTGGAGAACTTCTGGAGAGATTTCGATACGTGTGTACCGACTCGGAATAAAATCCGTAGACGGCCGTCACGCGATAAATGCTTACCAAACCAGAGATAATACGGTTATGATTTATGTTTTTGAAACGACCAAAAGATCCAGTCTACACTGTAATGTACGTTTGTCAGTGCACGTGCACGTGTGTGTGTCTATACATACCGTTTCGCGTACACGACCAGCGGCGTGTGTCGTTTTATTTTTAGGGAATACGTTTTTATAAAATTGATTTATCGAACGCAATGCTTGTCGGTGGTACGGAAACATCTGTTACCGCGGTAAGTGCAGCACACACACACACACGTACGTACGTACGTACATACGCATAAACGTACACGTGCATACGCACACACATGGTATTTTTCACGGTACGAAACGTATAAACGCGTATAATAATTAATAAACGTCGAGCGGTGAACACGCGCGATGCACATCATAATAATGTACACGACGGTATGCGATTTATAGCGTGTGTGCGACTACCGAATGCGCGAGCGTGGTTGTAGTGTTTTTTACGTGATAATAACTGTTCTCGTCATCAACGATATCATTTGCCCCCTACACCGTTGCACCTAATTTCCGGGGTGTTTATATCGCGTTGGTCGTCGGACGAAATAAGGACCGCGGAACGGACACGTGGTCGATATTATTGATGCGCACTTAAATGTACCGGCGATTGCGTGCAATAATTAGCGTTACGAATTAAATCAGTATTTTTACAACGCAGTGGGACGGAGAGAAATTATAAAAAAGAACATTTTTTTTTAAAAATAAAATCAAGCATAAAATACTATCCGTAGCACGAGTAGAGAAAGAAGTAGAGAAAATTGTTTGTGGGTATCGGAAGTACGATAAATTTGATTATCAGATCTGCACCTCCGGCCACCTAACTCGTACGGTGCACCGGCTGCGCCGCCCGTCCCTCTTCGGTCGTTCCTTATAGTGTCCATCCGTTCAACGTTCACGTCCGTAAGTCGCAGCTCCTCGCGAGAAATCATCGTCACCGGTGCGAGCGAGGGGAAAATAAGGATGCGATGGTCTTTCTACGCGGACCGCAAACCTCCGGTCGAAACCGGATAAAAAACGTGTACAACACTGCGCTACGGAAGTGGCAAATATGTTAATGTCGTCGCCGGCGACCTAACCAGGAACCGAGCCAAAATGTTTTCCGTCGGCACCTGTGCGTATACAATCCGTATAACTAACTGTCTGGTGTATGCGTGAAACACCGTAGTACGTGTACGTTTATTACGCACACACGCGGTCAAATCCGTTTTCGTGTAACATTTTTCATTTCGTCGCACGTATTCTCGTTCTCGTGGCCTACTGCTACACTATAACCGTAATACCGACTGGCGAAAAGAAATATGAGGTGCGCACTGCTGGTCAAATGCTGGTTAAAATATTCGATCGAAAACTGCGTGCTATAAAGTATTATTTTTAAAATTGTTTTATTTTATTTTATATTTCCGTATTCAGTCGCGATTTCATTGGATTTGTATGTGCCCGATGATGAACTTCTAATTAGACACCTGTCGTATTTTACGGATATATAATAATACTTCAGGCTAAGCTTTCATTTATTTACTTATTCATATCTATACATAAACTATTACTATTATTAAACATTTAATAACTTTTCATTTTTATTTACTTATTTATTATTTTATTGTCTATTCTTTTGTCTTCATAGGTTATATATATATATATATATAGTTATTTGTGGGCCCTAATGGTTTTTTTAAGAAGAAATTGGTGGTCCGCACAAATAAAAAGGATCGGAGCCGCTGTTATAACATATTGAATTATGCGATTTCAAGATAGTTTTCAATCTTGACTGATAAAACATAACGACAGTATGGTCAAAAGCACACGGCACAACTGTTCTGGGACAAAAGTTACAAATCAGTTAAGCTTTGTTCGAACGCTCTGTCCGCACACGGACACGACAGATTTCGGATCGGTTGATGTTAATCTATTCGGCTTATAACTGCAGCGAAACTGCGACCGCGGAAGTGTAAGACCGATTTTAAACTGATTGCAAACTAAGTCGATCGCCTCTCGTCCGGAAGCCACTGCCATCACGTTGCCGAGGTCATAACACATTTGCATAATATAGACACCGAAATACACCTTAGTCGTCACATTACTACCACCATGAACATTTCGTCGCTTTTCTAATTCTGCTATACCAAAAAAACTCGTAAAGCAATAGAAAAACTAAAAATTAAAAAAATCTAAATATAAAAAAATCTAGTACCGTATCGGTCTGTCGGCCGGACCACTTTATTAAAAAATACTGCAGCAATAACCCTTGCAGTGAGGCTGTACGAAACGGTGATACGGCGAGGATTTACCAAAGGATACGAAGAACAAAAAAATAAATAACAAATCGTCAGATCGCAAATAGTAATCGTAAAGAACGTGCTGGTGTCACGTCGAAATGTTCGAATATTATAGCTTTTGATGTATTCGTTGTTCTGAATAACCGGCATAAATGACTTTTGCTCGGTTTCCTCGGGGTGGGTGAGGGGTTGGTTTACGTCCGTTTTAACGATCACTAAAAGCCGCGTTTCCTGGATCTGCACGTTCTAACTCACCCCGAGGGAAAACCGACCGCGATATATCGGCTACGTTAGACTACACGATTCGTTTTAATGTTAGTAAAAGTCGCGATGACGTCCGTTCTCTTTTCTCCGTTTTTTTCGCAATCGCGGGCAACGTTCGACATTTTTTTTTTAATTTTTTTTTTTTTAATCAATGCTCCAAATAAATCGCTTTTTCTCTCCGAGAGTGTTTTTAATATAGAACGTACATTTTGCAGGTGGCACGTTATTAAAATTATAACTCGTTATTAAAGCCAACAAAGACGAATCTGTGATGTACAAGTGCAACGCGTTTTAATTAATAATTTATTCGCTCAGTCTCAACTGACATATATTTATACACCAAGAATAAGCAGAAATGTGATCTATACATTATACAGTTTGACTGAAATTCGTTCAAGACCATATTTTGATAAACGGTCTCGCAATTACTCTTAAAATAATAGTACAAAATTAATGTTTTACAGAACATGAAAAAAAATATATATATAAATGAAATAGAACTCAATACTATAAAAGGCTGTTCCGTCGGATACTATTAATATTATGTAGATTAATATCTGTAGTGCGCACGTTAAAGGCTTAAGAGATTATTTTGTCTAATATTTCGCCATTAATCATAAATATAATATTTATCTGTCCCTAGCGATAATTATGGTGCTAAAGTATTAGCCGCGTAATCGTAGAACTTGTGTAAATAATTGTATTATATTATTTATAAAATATGACTAAACGGTCGTGTTCTTAACGTCGCAGCTATAAAGTATTCAAACCGAAACAGAAATTAGCTATCCGGATGATTTAAAATGGATCGATAACGAGGTTAATATAATGAGTTACATTTTATTCTCCACGTCCGTGTTACTAAATACTAGTTATAATGTACGCATATTTAGTTCAAGCATAGGTAACTAAATTTTTACTGCCAAGTAAAAAATTTAAAAGGTATTTCAATGATTTATTTTATTATTATCTATACAAGGAACACATTATACTTATTCTTAATCTGTAAAGTCATATGTGGATGTAGCACTGTAGTTGACAGAATCGGAATTAGTTTTATTACTTAACTATATTGTTTAATGTATTTGTTTTCCGAAAAGCAAAATATTTATAGGTTATATCCTCGTATATTTTTCTTTTAGTTATAACTCGTATACTTAGATTCACTATTTTTTCGTTTACCTAACTACTATTATTATAATGATTCAACAGTAATTCATGAAAAAAGCTATAGAAATGGTATTGAGATGTATAATGGATTCAATTCCATAATATTTATTAGTTTACTTAATTAACTTTAAAATTATAAAAAAAATAATATGTATTATGTATATTTTTGATGTGCCAACCTGAATAACAGATATATTTGTGTTATTTTTTTATTCGTACTACAAACCTAAATTGTTCAAAGCACTTTTGTGGTTGTGTTGGTGTGGTGTAGAATATTTTTTTAAAATGTTAATCCTCCGCAGATGAAAAATGTTAATTAACGATTAAGGGAAATCCGTTTTGCCTGTTAATTATTATGTTCCATTTTGTTTGTTTATTGGATTAAAGAAATAAATAAAACTGAAAGATAGTATAAAAATACTACGCAGCTAAAGCGTTGTAGAAGATTTTTTTTTTAAAGTACGTTTGCATTTTAGAACGATAATGAGTACAGGCACAGTAGCTATATCTGATTTCGAAACAATAATTTTATGGGGAGATAATATAATTGGTAATTTTATTTTATTCATATAGAATATTATTATAGTAGTTTTAAACGTAATCATTTTTTTTTTTTTTTATCGATTTTATCTAGTTATTTTAACTGTTTGTTAAAAATAACCAGACATAACTACTGTACATATCGAGTAAAAGAAGAGTTCAAGGAAAAAAATTCTAGAAACAAAAACAAACATTATTTCATCGATCGAAAATTTAATTTTAATTTACTTTCGGCGATCTATTAAAATATGTAATTCTATTTGAAAATAAAATAGATTTGTATTAGCGGATTCAAACGTGACATTTTGAAGAAAAAACCATACGGATTGTTACGTCTCATCATAAACAATGTACTTGACCGTCAGTTCGTTTACAGCTATAATTTAGACTAATTGAGTTTAGTGTAAGGAGCGGTTTAGTTTAAAACTATTTAAAAAGTATTCAATATCCGTTATTCAATAATGCAGTGCCAAGATAGTGTTTAGCATTAGTTTCAAAGTTACCGGTTACACATTGTGTATATAAATGTAACTAGATGGTTTTAATTAAGCTAAGCGGTTTGACAAAGTTTAAATAATGTGTAAATCTAAACGATTAAGAAAATTATAACTTCAACTTCTAAATGTAATATTGTGCTTTGACAGTAAATAATACTTGCTTGGTTGACATAGTTTCGTGTTTTAATAATATACCGTCGCACGAGATAAGATGAAATCAATCATCAATTATTATGTGTTATGTTGTAATGTTCATTGATCGTAAATTTGAAAAACGAAATAACTCTAAAACAATAGTATGCACGTTAATACTGTGTTATGTGCACCAGCAAGGGATTTAAAATAAACGTTAACAAATATATTTATAACTCACGAAGATAAAAAAGACCTAGGAAAATGGAATAATTGTTTCGCCGTGATTATAATATGCATTTAAGAATGGGCTTAACAACGCGATGTTATTATGAAAAACGTTACTGTTAAGCGCATGTTGTTTTTCGTTTTAATTATTATTGTTGGAACAAACGAATGAAATTAAATATAACTTATTATACGTTATACTGTAACGTCCGATGAACGGATGATCATCCATCCGAGTCGAGGTAATAAAAAAATTCTAATTGATCACTATCATACCTATATGCGTTCGTAATACATTCGAAGTATTTCAATTGAATTTATAAGGTACACAATTAAAATGGAAAAAGGGGAAAAAAATTAACTCTAATTGGACACATGCGAATTCGTGGTGCGTCTTGCGAAAAAATAGCGTCCATGCCTAAATATGTTAACTGATGTATATATTTAAATATATACATATTTATTATGATGGAGAAAAACAAAAAAAAAATAAATCCTACGCGCAAATACTATAAGTCGTTTAAAAATATTCAAATCGTGAAATGATACGGTGCACACGACAATTATTATGATCTAACGTAAAGGTGAGAGGATAAGGGAAGCAAGGAAACTCGCGCACATTATGTTAATCTCTAATTTACGATACAGCGGTGGAGCGTAGACGGACTGCTTCATTTGTGACGACAGGTTGTATTATATTATATTATGCTCCATTGTACGTTTATTCGTATAACTCGTTTTCCATTCATTCGGTCCAACCCTCATCCTCTTACATTCGTTTTCCCCGTATACAGTCGGTTGCCGTTGATTCGTATTAGCACCGGGCTAAATAGAGAAAAACCTTTTTCACGTGGATTACCAAAATATGAAAAAAAAAAATAAAAGGATCAATAATTCTAATAAAAATAATAATAATAATAATAATAATAATAATAATATTAATAACGATATTGAGTTATTTCGGATTCGTTAAATGGTCAAATACAAGCACCGCATTTGTCAGAGGGGACCTCCGCACACCTGCGGTAATTATATCTCAAAACTTATTTCACACACCGCCAAGTCGATCTAACTTCACCACCAATCAATAACTAAAAACGAAATCATGTGTGCAATCTATGAAAACTATCATACCTATACCAAATGTTCCGTTGTTACATTTATCCTTTATGTAATGAATTTATGTTACTACGGTGTATGTTGCATTTAATTCATTAACAATAAAAATCACGGTGATAAGTTCGATTAGGCAGGTACATGGAATCGCACGGGAATGTCCACCATCACGGCTGCTACACGTACCAGATGGACGATCGTGAAAGGTGGTGGCGTATAATGCGATCGCGACAGTGGCAAACTCAGGGGGGTGGACCACGGGTCCGGACACCTCCCCCTTGGCTCATGCCATAGTATTTATTTTTATTATATATTTTTTAAAGTTACCCAGAAGTTTCCATCAAAACTTATTGATTAGAATTATTATTAGAGTTGGTATATTGTTGATAATACGACCAATCAGATAAACAGATATAATCAACGATTGTCGATAATCTACTATGGTCGCAAATACAGTGTAAGATAAAATATATGCAACATATAAAAATGTAAATAATATGTATTCGTATATTAAATAATATAATTGTATTTATCATGCAATGAAATGTATTTATAATGCATATACTCAGGTAGGTTAAAAAGAACAGAAAAGCAGTAGAAAAATAAATTTTTTTCCTGCACCTTTCTCTTAAATAAATCCTGGTTCCTCGTCGCATCGCCACCGTGTACTCTGTCGATTCACCAGAAAACTTAGTCCCCGAACGGTTGAACGAACGTTGCGCCAAGATGTTCTTAAAAAACAACACCAACAACAATATATACAATACAATTATCATATTGTGTATCGCGTAACCCGTTGGCGGCCTGGAAACATCCAGAACGCGTCAAGGATCAAGTGTCACGTGACCGAGTGCGGGTTTCAAGAGTAGTAATATTAATTTTGTTTGCGAATGGTATGGGAACGTTTAATAGACGTGTAAGACGTGAAATAGTATGTAACAGTACATGACCATTATGGGTGCTAACTTCTTAACATGAGTGTTAGCTAGTAGAATAGATCCTACTCTCATTTATAGATTTTATAGTTCCACAACGCACCTCTCGTTGCATTACGACCTTCTATGTCCCCGTGTACCCCACCAATTACTTGTGAAATGAACCTAAAAGACGTATTTATGTCTAATGCCAATACGGACCAACCCACTTTCCTTATTTGATCACCTATTTCGTACATCAGTGTTTTTTTATATTTTTCATTTGTGTAAATAATTACACAGTCACTTGTTTTTATATAATACACTAATTTTATACTGTTTTCTTATTTGTTCTATTTCTCTATTTTTATAATATTCGTTCTCTGTAATTTTTTCTCTTTTTTTTTTTCGTAATCCATACGGTATACCTGTTATTCTTAGTTGTAATTGTATTAAAACGACTTAGCTCGTATACATTCCAAGATAAAATTATGATTAAGACGAAGTAGCGAAACGAAGACGAGGATGACGCTGTTTTGAAAAAATAAAAATAAATATTAGCAAACACAATATGATAATATATCATATCCTACTGTTGTATTGACCCGTCGCGTAAGTCCACATAACCCATATATTATATATATATGTATGTACATATGCGCACGATCGTTTACCGAAATCAACCGTGCACGACGCTTGGGAATACGTTCGACCCTAAACGATGACGATGATATCTCGTGTTTCCTCGTCTTCCTGCCGTCACGGCGTGTATAGCTATTTACTCGGAATAACAACCCTGAGTATCGCACTCGTGCTTGCAAGTTGAACACATCGCTGACATCATTTATATGTTATGTGGTATAAAAAACTACGGTTACGAGTACAATCGATTTTTGTGAAATGAAACGGACGAATCCCGTGCTGCAGCGGTAACCGTTGGCGTGGTTCAATTGAAAAATAATAATCGTCTTCTCCGTATTGTAGATTACTTCTCATACGATTTCTATTTTGCCTGCACTATTCTGATCGCTCTTGATCTAAATATTTCACTCAAAACTCGTTCCACTCTTATTATTCTTTCAGTTGTTAATTCAATGAGCCTACTCTCTCATCTCAATATTTTATAAATATATTTATAAATTTATATTTAGTGTTTTGTTTTTGTGATAGCAATTACGAGTATGTCCTTCTATTAAGCTAAAGGTAGAATACATAATAAATCATAAAAGCTATTCACATTTCTGACAGAAACTAATATTGTACCTTATTTTATTATATTTACATAACACTTTGCTAATGATACTAGTTCATATAAATAGTAATAAATATATGCATGTATATATATTTTAGTTTGTATATAATAACCTTAAAATAATACATAAAAAGTATTGCCAATGATATTTTTTCAATAAAAATATGCAAGTACAAAATTGTCCATAATAATTTTATGTACAATAGCATAATACTATATTTACAGTATCCTCAGCGTAAAGCAATAAATTAAAAGCTATAGAAATTAAAGAAATAAGTTTATGACTTGCTTTGCAAAGAAATATAATGTTTACATTTTATTAAATTCATAAAGATAACATCCAAGATAATACCATTTTAATAAACTTTAAAGACAAAATGTTATAAACTCAAATAAGATATTCTTCAAATATATTTTGCAATAACATTATCATATTTGACATTTAATTCAAACGTATATTAGATATTTGATACCAGCACTTTGGCATTTAAATACTTATTCGTCTTATATAATATCGTTGTTTAACGCTTATTTGAATACCTACACTAAATGGTCAATATGCAGAGTTGCAAGTAATAAGAGAAAATATTTTGTTACATTTAAAGATCTCAGAGATTAATAATAAATAAAACATTATTCTCCCTAACATTAACGTTTATATGACCGTCCGATCATCATCTAACGAAACATCGAAAAAATGTTATCAGTACTAAGTAAATATAATATAATATTGGGTTATTTAATTGATGATAGTGATATTTTGTTTTCATAAAACAAAAACCATGAGAGCAGAAACTGTAAATTATTATTGTGAATTTATATTACATTAATCAGAAAATAAACGTTTTGACTCATGATACAAATAAAGGGTAACGATATCATCATTTTGTCTTCTGGTTTATAGCATTGAAAAATCCCTGCAGGACTAACGCGTTTCCATAGAGAATCCCCGTGGGATATCTATATCATGATTATAAAAATAAAGTTTGCGCAACAGGGCGATAGGTATATTACAACGCAAGCTTAGCCGTCAATAAAATTATCAATTATATGTATTATATACACCCCAAGAGTTTTTCAACACGTTTTTTCAATTTGATGAAATTAAAAATTATTACTATTGATCCTTTTATCTAACGTTCCTTATTTTAAGTGATAGTTATTAGCTTTATAAATGATTATAAATTTAAATGATTTTTTTTCGACGTCTTACGCGTAGAGAGAATCCTTTTAATCGTGTCAAGGTTCTTTCAGCGTTTTTTATAGAACACTATAAAATATCTAAATGGATAAAGTTTTAGAGAACAAATTTCAGAAGACTTTTTTATTTTCAACGTGCCATACCGGACCAATGGAAAATGTTCGGTTTACGATTATTTTTTGAAAAGTATGTACGTATATCGTGGTCTATTTTTGGCAACCGATACCGTTTATTTCTTGTATTTTATTGTCATAATGTTTTGTGTACTCCAGTGTGCACCCGGATGGAAAATATGTTTAGTACGTGTTGTGCGTGTGAACACAAGATAATATTCATACGACATAGATAAACATCACAATCCCGAACGAGATCAGTCCCATGATCGTTTCCAATGATAATGATGTTGGTTTTCTTTTTAAGCGTATAAAAATCTGCATAGATGCAATTGTAATTTTCTACTCTAAAATTGACAAATGCATACGAAATAACTGTGGGAGGACAACAGAAGTTAGTACAAGAACTTAACGTAACTTTCGTCTGTTAATCTAACTATTAACAAGCTGTTCTATTACACAAGATTTTATGCCACAAAATACATATTTAAATATCTTTGCAGTTATAACTGTACGAAGTATATACTTTTGCATCGTCACATCTACCATTTCACTTTATAAGCCACCTGAATTATATCTATTAAAAATTAAATAATTCATTTTCTTAGCATATAAATCAGTTACAGTTAGTAACTCTATACAAACCAGCGCATAATTTACAATTGTTTTTATAACAAAAATGATTTGAACATATTTAATTTCATTTAGCAACCATGATACATTATTCTTTAAAATATCTTGTTCAATTATTTCCGTGTATTTTTTAATTAAACAAGTACATTTTAATATGTAAGAATGATATTTATGAGTAGAAGCCTCTTTTTATACAATTCTCGTTTACTCCATTGCCTCTAAAATAAATGTATGTTTCAAAACTAAAACGGCTGCTTTATGGTTAACAATATGTAAATATAAAAAAAAATTCTGTACATTCATGATTCATAATCGTAACCAATTAAAATATTACGTGTTGATATAATTTTTTTTTGAGATTTGAGAGTTCTACCACTATTATAAGTGCACCTTAAGTTATCTTCGTCATTTGCATTTACGGTGAGCCGTACATATAATTAAAGTATAATATTCAAACTATTATGTTCACTTGTACGGTACGTTAAATTAGTACTTACCGTGGTGCATTATGTTATTATAAAAAGCTGTAGGCTCTATCATTCCGTTTCCACTTCTTTGATTGCACTAATTTAAAACGATGCTGCGATTGTTGGGTTACAGATTTTGCCGAAACACGTATTAAAATTATCGCTCGAGAAACATGCGTTCGTAGACAGTATAATATTTTTATTTATTTATTTTTGGCGACCGAAACCGTTTATTTTTTGTCGTTATGTTTTGTGCGCACTCCAGTGAAGTGTGAACTCATGGAATCGTGTCGTACGTAATCATCTCGTAAGTCCATACTAAATAATGTCCGTTATCAGCGTTTTGAATTATTACACAAAATATTGCTACTTTTAAAACTAGTTCCAAACTACATACATCATAATATATAAAATACGTTAACGGAGTGTAATTTCGTTCATTATACGCACGCAATATTACGATCAAGCCGTGTATCATTCTATTTCCAGAATTATACGTTTATTTATAACGATACGAATCATTTGGGTTTTGTTGTAATACCACTTAAATGCAGTTGCACAAATGTACGTGCACTTTTTTTATTAAACTTTTATTTACCTTACCAAAATACGACGTTTGTGGTGAGTAATTTAAAATTACTACAAATGCACTTATAATGTTGTTACATTTTTTTTTTCGTACATAATAATAACAATACCTTATTCTGGAGTGGTTTCGATTAAAACTTAATTTTTATCAAAGTAACATAAGACATAAAGAGCACGTCGAGAGGTATAATAATAGCATTGCGTTTTAAATCAACGGTTCATATACACTTGATTAATATATAGCGTTATACAGCGCTGTTCATATGTGTATAAATCATGAACTTGCACGAGACTGGAGATACGAATGAGAGTTTTTAGATTTATTAGTTTGTAATGTGTTTTTGCGTACAGATAAACATCCACATCGTATTTGGTAAAGTAAAACTAATAGAAATTTCCTTTCCTTTCGAGAGTAGTTTCGATTCGATTGAATCATATAAAATAATATTCAGATCGCGATACTACGTGGTATACCTTTGAAATCTGATAATTAAAAATTGATGACGATTTTATGAAACCTTAATTAGATTTTGATTTCCATTTGTATGTATATGAACAAATTTTTATATTTAACCCCTTATAAGGCAGAACGTAAAAAAATATGCAATGATTCTGAAAATTAGTACACGTATCCCGGGTAGAGTTAATGGTGTTAATCTAGTGACATACTTAGTTTGAAATTATGAAATCTGTACCAATGCCAAACACCAATTAACATCAAATTTTGAATCCAAAACCTCTATACAAAAATGGACCGGGACACTAGTGTTGAAATGGTAATATTATGTTAGTATTGTTTTGTATTATATTTTTGAATTATTTATATTCATCAGGGCCGGATTTAAGCGTAGGCTATATAGGCTGTAGCCTATGGGCCCGCACCACAACAGGGCCCTCACCACACCATCGTACAACTAAAAAAAAAAAAAAAAAAAAATTATAAAATTATAACTAAAAAATCAAAAAAAAAAATAAAAAAAATATTCATTTTCAAGACTTTAAGGATTTTATGGCTTTCTTAAGGAATTTTTCTGAAAAATAAAATGTAAACTGTTCTTTCTGTTCTTAATCATTCTGACGTTTGACACTCAGATTTTTTTCAGCGTTGAAACATCTTTGTTGCGACGAACTGCGTGACAACGTAAATAAGATAAGAATTATTTTTAATTTTAATACTATCAAAAACGTATTTGTAGGAGAAAACTATAAAAACGTAAAAAAACTGGTCAAATGAGCAAAAATAATCAGAAAAACTGGAAATAAGCTTTTTTTTGAGAATTTGCTGAAAAAATCAAAAAACACTATCAAAATTCATAATTGTACGTGTTATAACTTGATATACACTTCTATAGCACTCTGATACATTTTAAATCAATCTAGAAAAACAAGCAAATGTTTTAAGTCCCGAGCCCTGATAATAAAGTGAGAAAAATATAATTATTGCACACAAAGTGCAGCAATTTTTTTCTTAGGTAAGAAATATAGTATATATCCTATAACTTACAAAGGGTTAAGTCGAGACGAAATTCAAGTTTAGAACTTTTAACGTTATTTTAATATTAAAAGTAAAAATAAAATTACCCAACTATGTCTACCACTGGAAAAAGTCTTGAATTTCTTATGCTTTTATATTTAGTTGATTTTTTCGAATTTATCGTTTTGTTTTGCCCAAAGTTTGTTGTTTAAAACACCGTTTTAAGACAATAGAAGACAGACTATACGTCGGAAACAACGGACAGATGAAATACTGCTACCGGATGTCGAGCAGCGCATATGAATGGCTAAGAAATCAAATGCAACTCGGCAATATTTTCAACAACTATTCGACAATCCTTTCAAAGTTTTAATATTAGACATGGATTATTTTCGTCGACGGTAAACAATTATTAGAGTATCGCTTATTGCTGAAGTTCTGAAACCCTGTCGTTTCTCTCTTTATATATATATATATATATATATGTGTATAAATTATATTATGTATAGTATAATTTATGTATATAGCCTTATTATTATATGTTTTCGGAGTGCGATACAAAAAACATGATGGCAGATAGCTGCTAGACGTACTTTTAATTACAACATTATTGTATGATTAATAATAAACTATGGTAGCACCGTAGTAGTAGTTATTATGCAAACAATTTAAATTTATAATAGATAAAGGAAGTAAAATATAAGAATAAAAAATCTATTCTAAAATTAAAAGACGAATCGTATTTGAGAGTTAAATTTAAAAAAGTGTTTTTGAAAAATAACTATTTTTTCTATTCAACTCGTTTGGATAGAAGGGATTAGTTTTGAAATTTATTTGAGCAATAATAAGTTTGATTATATATATTCAACTGTTACCTTTCAATAAAATTTCATCGTGAAATTAGAAAAGGCCTCAAATCTGAAAATTAAAATATTTCAAGAAACTAAAGAAAGTGCTTTTCATTTGAATTATTTGCTTTAGTTCAGTAATCAACAATAATTAATTAATTAACTAATCACAATATAAAAGAGATATGATTCCTCTTCGCTCATAAAATATCGGTCTATATATGTAGATGCAAAAAATGTAACAAAGTCTATTGTGATAAATACTCGAGATGGCCTTTTTCGAAATTCGCCATTCAATTATATTATTCATTAGGAAGTTTTGAAATTGATTTCAATATTTTAATTACTTTAATTTTTGTTATACCCCTTGGGTCACTTTTTTTTTACATTCCGTGTTATTATACATATGATATTTCAGCTACTCTAATTGAAATATTGTTCCGTGTTGTGTATAGTTGGCTTATTTTATGATTCTATCGATGTAGTAATACCCTAAAATTGTTACCATTACGTTTGACATTTTTCGTTATAAATTGTACAATCGGAGATCTCATTGAATGTGTTAAAAATAGTATTTATGAAGTATTTATGAAAAATAAATATAATCGTATCGTTTGAGAATTGTCGGTTTACCATGAGATATCTCTAGCGCAATATACTAAAGTTACATCGAAAAAATCAAAAACTTACCTATTTGTTTAATTTAATATTTTATTGAAGAGGTCAGGTGTCGCGTTTAGAAAGCAGTGTAAAATATCGTTTTTCGTGGATTATTTTAATATGTTAAACCGCAATAGTAAAATGTCCTGTTCAACGAAACTGTTTCGTTTTCGAATGCAGTCTCAACCGTTGCACGATATTACGAGCCTAACTCATATTGTTTAAAAATCATACTTTATTGATATTACAATACCGTATAAGGAAATGTTTTTTTCCGTGTTACAATATGTACTGAGTGTTTGCAAACCGATTTTTTTTTCCCTTCCTCGATATCAGCGTTTCAAAAATAACTCTTGTAAACGTGCGCACAGATATAATGTTAAACTTTCGCAGAAGTATATACTAGTATATATATTTCATACGGACATTATAATAAATACGTTGATACAAATATATTTTTCGAAGTCGTTAAGATGTTAGTAAATCACTATACGAGGCCGACCTCATCAAATACGTATTATAGTCCTTAAAATCTGTTCAAATACGTATGTACCGGTGGAGGTTTTTTTGCTTTCTTTTTTTCTGTTTTTCGATCTAACTTGTGATACGTGTATGTTTCTAGCACATTAGCAAGCGCACCTAGATGTGATTTTGAACGTAAATATACATGAATGGCGAACTACGTTACATCGGCACTTGTTTCAATCACTAAACGTATACCAAGTTTGAACAGAGTTAAGATTACGTAATAATACATTATATTTGTGATATCGAGAGTTGTTCAATGAGTATTTCACTGATTTCGCTCGTACGGTGCTGCAGATTGTTTAAAACATGCATTAATTAAGCTGCGTTTCGAATGATATTTTGTATGCATCTAACTATGAATTTCAATTAACTTGCCGTATTAAATCCATCGTGTTCACTCAAGAATACTACTCCGACGTGATTTATAGCTTATTAGTATATTGTATCATGCGCGTGTGTGTACGTGTATGTGTGTGGGCATGTGTGTTTAGAGAATATATTTTGCTTTGTCTTCGGTTATTATTATTGCCAAACTATAGTGGAGTGACTGAAATACATTTTTTAGCTCTGCTGTACTAGTTAATCGAAAAGTTCGTCTGCATTCTTCGTCACGTATTTGTGTACCTATACGTAGTAGCATTGTCTTCGGGGGGCGGTGCTGGTTTGCGCACAAAACTGCCACTTGTTTGGCAAACAGTTGTACGTTAAATCAAACGCATGGTTTGCGCTCTTTTAATTTTACCAACTTTCATAGATATTTTATAAATAGGTTGCTTATGAACTAATTGCGAATAATAACTAAAGTATGAAAATATAAAAATATAAATATACATTATAAAAAAATTAAATTGTACTTATACACATATGTCATGATTCGAAAACTTCACCGATATCTAAATCCATTTCAAACGTCTGGAAGTAAAACATCCCAAAATTATAATTATTTACTTTATAAATTCTTGAGATGCACATGCTCTGTTCATTTGGAATTTTCTACACCATTAATCGATCATTATTAGTGCAATGTAATCGTGCAACGGAAAAACAATGAAATTATTATCATAGGTGCACGCAAGCCAGTAATAAATTTAATTTCATCGTGTACCCAAAAATATTTTTCAAGTTATGTGAAAACTATAGTTTATGGGCGATAAAGTATAGCCGTCTTTGTGCACATTCTGTACTGTTTTCGGCTTACGTTTCTTTAGACTATTCCGGTCCTGCTGCATTTGAGCATTGTAACATTAATTGTGCTATAACCATAGGCAGCCATCGATCACCACTTGGGCTCGTATTGTTCTATAATTATTGCTAAATGATGGCGAACGAATGTGTAAGAGCGGAACAGCGCACATCATGATGTCGTATCTCGTTGTGCATACATAATAACTGCTAAGTCACTATGTGTCGGATTACCGAACGAAGTGAGATAACGTGTTTTTCCCCACCACACAAATGCGCGTATTGAACACGTATAATATATATACACATACGCATGACATAAAGTAGCTTAGTTGACAACAACATTGTTATTACCGATAATAGTCATTATTTTCATGTTGATTTCATCTCAAATATTGTATTGATAATTTAAACCGTTTTTAACGGCACAAGACAATAAATATTACGTAACAGCTGAGTACGATAAATTACTGTCTGTCTAAACTTAGTGTTGTGATTTTTTTTAAAAAAAAAAAAAAAAAACGCTTTCAAATAAAAACCCATATTGGTTTCGAGTTAAAACATCTATCATATGGTTTTCTTAGTACCGCGTATTTGTCTATACAATTTTACGACGGTTTTGAATATTCCTCGCGACACGTCTATTTGACAAAACTTTAACTGTCACAAGTTGAATTTTGATTTGAACTAATTTCTATGGATTTGTCGTTTTTATCTTACGGGAAATGACAAATCCTTGACAATGACATTTTGCATTGTGTCATTTGAAACATTTCACTAAGAGGTGTTAAAATTATTTTTAATTCAATGACCTATATCTAAACTTTCCTTTCATTAGTACACATTTTAATTACATCATTTAGTATACATCATTGGTGTGGATGTAATTTTAATCTGTACGCGAATTGTGAACCCTTGGAGCGAACAAAATCCGGTAACACTTATACGCGAAAAAATTATCGCACACGGTTACACGCGAATAAATCGGCATTTCCGTGCAGAAGAGTGAAAATTCTTTGGCCGATCAATAATCTTCCACGGGGTGAAAACATTGCAGTTGCTGTGTTCGCACGCTTCGTCGTACGTCTAAACGGTTTTTCTCCGTTAACGTTTAATTCGGGCGTGTAACTTTTCGTGTTAAGTCGTAAAACGCTGGTCGATTCGCACAGAAGCAGCATCAGAAATGTAGTTTATTTTGGAAACCATGTGAGTAACACTTGGTTTCGCCGGGCGGTAACGGCGCACGCGACACGAAATATATGACCGTACTGTTTCTAATTTGCGATTTTTGGCGTCGGGACGAGACCATTAAGTATAATAATAAGTGGAAACTTTACCGAATGTCGAATGGTGGCGCCGCCTCTGTTTGTACGCTAGCTGTTACTGCGGAATACTGCTGTATATAAATATAAAATAAATACGTCGTCGTGTGCTCCGGGGGAATTCGGCGGTGGTGGCGGCGAAACGTTTGGTCCCGAGGACATTCAAAGGAAAAATATTGTATTATATATTTCATATGATATTATTTATGAAACTCGTGGGAAGGGTTTTCGGTCGACACAAAAATATAATGTGCGTTTTCGGTAAACCCAAAGCAATATAACCCCGCAAGAGTTCTTCGATCGAGACTACGGTCGGTGCACGACGGTGAGGTACGCGTAGGGGTACGCGTGTGTTTTGTATGTGAATTCGCGCGTACATGCGTGTGTGTGTGTGTGTAAGTGCAGGAACCGATATATTAAGGAGTGCGAGGAGTGCTATTGACATTCGAGGGCAGTCCTTTTATCCACAGTTCCCTTCGTCCACTCGAAACCGGCAAGCCCTCCTCACCACCCTCGCCGACAACCCTTCGAATTGGAATGTCCTTTAATGTAAACACGCGCCCGGCCAGTGGTAATGGATTCCTCGCTTACTCATCATTGTCTCGAACATAGACGCGACCGTGTTTCCACGTTTGATACGTCTCGGTGGTGCACAGATAATGTACGGATAGTGCGTTAGAATTCATCCCGAAACCTCTTTTCGCCTATATGCGTAAATGTGACACGGTATGACGAATCGTTTACGATGGCGGAGCGATTCAAGAGCCGAATTTTTCGGAATCACCCGATTCGTTTATTCTTATAAATATCGTTTTTACACATACGTATGAGAGAAAAGAGAGAAAGAGAGAGAGAGAGAGAGAAACGTGTGTTTGTTTGAAATGGTTTTGAAATGGTCGCACATTGTACTACCGATGATTGTGTTACGTATGCGTACAAGAATTCCCCTCCGAGTTATAACTGCAAACGAGGTTCGGATAGTACAGCGATCATTGTGCAAATACTTTCGAGCGGAGGACGAAAAAACCCCAAACCCCGCAGTAGACCAACCGGATCGATAAACATATTATAAACTGTTTAGAAATTCGGCACGTTAGCGCAGCAAAGTGTGTTGGTCGCACTCGTGGACATGACAGCGTATTACGGTTTAAATGTACACCAATACTGCTCTGCTATCCATAGACGGTTGAACGTGCGCGCAATCATTTGTGTACCCGTAGCTCAATGTCGTTATTACGATGCACCAAAAGATCCCACGTCCGTCTACCGTCCGAACGGTGCGGTTAAAATCAGTTGCTGCCATAGGCGCGTTTACGGCTATGGCCACTCTGGCAATGGCCAGACCTGCGAAATTCAGCTCCGTTTTAAATTTATGCTTAAATCATTAAAAATAATTACTAAAACGTAATGAAAAACGATTAAATAAAACAGAACTAAATAATAAATATTTTCACATAAAATATTGTAAACACATAATATACCCGTGACAAAAACTAACCAACCAATAATATTTATTACCTAATATCCACAGATATAAATACCTTTGTAGTTATAGTTGTATGTTATGTTATAGACCTTTTATTTTTTTGAAGGGAGCGAGTATTAGAGATGTAAAATTTACGTAAATTTACGTAAATTCTGTAAATTTGGTAAATTTTGATAATTTTTGTATGTCGCCATAAAAAGTAAACTATTAAACAAATTAATGTAAAATCAATAAGTTTTAAATAATAAAAGTTGATAATAGTATCTACAGCCATGAATCAAGTGATACTGTCATAGTCCATAGGCCGCGATGTGCCGATGTCAATAAAATCAAATTTATTAATAGCGTGGCTGTAAATAAATATTATGTCTACAACCGTACTATTAATAGCGATAATAATTGCTGGTATGATAATATGTAATGTAAATGTAATAGTGTAGTACACTATCAGTAGTTGTGAGCATGTTGAACGTTTGACGTTTTAAGTTATATAATATCAACTATTCCATTATATTAATATATTAAGAATATTCATCTCGTTAAGACGTATAATTTAAGGTGTCACATGCTAATATTTACCTGTAAAAAAATAATTGGTAAATTTACTGGTAATTTACCTTACCGGTAAATTTACGCGGTAAAAATTTACCGAGCTTACATCTCTAGCGAGTATATATTATTTACTAGCTGTAGCTACTATAGTAACTACAATTACTAAACACGTACGTTACCGAGGCAGTGTAATCCGCCCTTTGCCTTTGTATCTTAAATGAAAATTTCAATTTTCCTAATGAAAAATTTTATCGGCCAATTTTTTAGACGCACCTATGGTTGCTGCGCAATGTTCCGCCGCTGTCCGTGTAACGTCACCGACCGATCGTAGGATTCCGTGATCGATGGCAAAACGGTTGTTTGCCGATAACACGTAACGCGGGGCCCCGGGTGGTAGGTTTTTCGGACCCACGTACTGCACGTTACATTATTACTATTATTATTATTGTTTAAGCTAGTTGTCTGCCGGATTAACCGCAAAAACAGACGAATTGATCCACGTCCGCAATGACCGAATATATTAATAGAAATTTAAATAAAATCCGTTTATCCCGTGGCGCAGCGCGAACGATCGTTGTATTCATAAACCGAATTATGTGCTCTCACCTGCATACAAATTACATACATTTTCGTGTTCATAAAAAATATAATTGAACACAAATATACGAAAACAACATTCGCTTACCATTGTAATATGGTGTCTAATATCACATTTATTCAAATGTTGCCGGCCATATATACTCGTAGGATTTTGAACGCGCTGTTTTATCGTATATATTTCCGTAACTAATTACTATTGTGAAACATACGTGATTGTGTTTGAAAAAACGTATTTTATCGCATTTTTATTAACGTTCATAGAAACATTGATTTTTTTTTTCCATCCAAAAACCTCAGTGATTATTATTTTGTTTTTTTCAAATTTATATAGTTGATTACATTCGGTTAAAAAATAATAATTAATGACACAATGGAAATCGTTATTCTCTTTAAATTCTTATTACATAAATGTGTGATTTATTATGTAGGTAGAAACACAATATGTTATGTTTGAATAATAGCAATTTGCGTGTGTTGAAAACAATAATAATTGTTAAATAATAATTTATGGAACAACTTTTGTATGCATTAAAAATTATTTCACTGTTGTTAATACGAATACGATTATTACGTGAACAATATTTAAAATATTATTAATTATCATCCCGGTATTATTAATTAATCGAAAAGTTTCCGTTAGTATATAGGTTATAGGTATATACATAAAAATGTTTTTTTTTTTTTTTTTTAACGCAATATACGTATAATACACGTATAATATCTAAATATAATTCTGACAAGATGAATGTATTTACAAAGTTTAGAAATAAAAAGCTTATATTTTTTTTTGTGTTAAGTAAACTGTAACGAAATGCTCACGTGCAACACTTCCATCAAAAATAAATTAATTGTTGAATAATCTGTAATAAAAAAACTTATATTATTATTTTTAAAAAAGTATTGTTACATAAGAGGTGGTACAGTATTTTTGTAATTTACTGTAGTTTATCTTTTTTGTTAGCAGTGATAATATTGTAAGTAAACGATTTACATTTCAAGCACTTGATAAACCTTTTGAAATGCTTATTTTGATTTGCTGAACACTAAACATTGTGATTTTGATATTTTTATTAATTAAATTTCTTTAAAAATACTATTATTATATTGCATTTAAAATTAAGGTGTGTACTAATTGCAACATTGTTTACATTTGTGTATTTTTATGTTAGTCGTTTATGAATTTATTTTCACTTTATAAAAAAAAATACAGCACGCAAGAAATATTTGATACAACAAACGTAAATAATATAATGTTCACAATGATAATGTTTCATTTTACAAAAGCGTTTTTAAAAAAACATCCGCGAAACGACCTTAGCTAGTAATGTGAACTTTTTATAATATATTGCCTTCTTAAGAGCGGATATAACATTTAAACTTTGTTGCCAAACATTATGTCCTAAAATAATAAAGCATGTTCTAATTTTAGATAGGACCGCGGTATACCTATATTACAATATTATACCTCGTGTATAAAACACGCCATTGAAGTAAATCATTTATTCCTTAATGTTTCTTTCTCGCGATAAATTTAAATTATAAATATTAATAAGTCGTTTTCCCGGCTAGGTAATTGTAATTTGTCATCTGACCAAAACATGAAAATCTTCCACGCCATAATTATTACAACTCGATAACAATTAATTTATTCAGTTTTCGTATTTAAAAATATAATTTTAAATTCAATTTTGTTCCTGACTAACCGCCATTAACATAGGTAAAATAATATATTATCAAGTCATGTGTAAAAAGTCTTCGATTGTCACTTACTGTACGCATTACCCTTTTAACTTTTCGTGTAATTGTTGATTATACGGTCGTGTGCACGTATTGAAATCGTACGTAACGTCACGTTGTGTATTTTTTGAAGCGTTCTCGTTTATTATTATAGCAGCTATAACAACGCGCATTTTTGGAATAATAATAATAAAAAAAAAAAAAAACTATGTAGTTTTCCAAACGTGAAAAGTATGTTTAGATGAAACATAAAATACAAACATAAAATAAATGATACATGCACTTGTATATATATATTCGTAAAACAGCGATACAGTAGGAAAACTAATTAAAATATGACGTGTTTCGATGTGCACGTCGTGACTATAAACGCAGAGGGTACCTATACATTTTTTTTTTTGCACATAAAACACAATTCAAAATGACGATGAAACGGACGTTTCTAAGAACGATGATTTCAAAAGACATCGCTTTGAATTGTAAACTTTATAAATTCAAATTCAAACGTCTTTAACAGTATGGTTTTAGTATGTTATAGTGCCTAATGTATACACTACTGTTTCGATTGCACCATATGGCTTGTGCCAGATGTTAAGTAAAGTCACGGCGTATTGGTTTTAATGTCAAAGATCTTTTTTTTTTTTTATTAAGCTATTTACACTAATTACAAATAAGATAGTAATTAACGTAACTTTTTTGTTGTTGTCAAAAACAGTGTTAATTAGCTTTCGTCTGCGAGAAAAAAATGAACACACTACATGATGGTACATTACAATTACATATTATAATACACGGGGTGGTGTGTTTATTTATTTATTTTTTCTAACTGATTAATTTGATGATTCGAGAACGAAATCTTGCGCGTTATCTCGTGTTCATACGATATTAAATCTACCTCTTTGACTTATTAAAAATTAATTGTTATCGACACATAGTATTAACATGGTTTTGGTTGGACTGACCTATTTGTGGCGGTGGTGGCTATGCGTTACGACGATGATGGCGGTGTAATTTAAATAATAATTATTTTGATCTCGACTATGCGCAACCTACCTAACTCGGGTTGGGAAATTGTATTTTCCATTATACGTATTTCTTATACACATCACGTTAAACTTTTAATATTAAACATTCCCAAAAATGTTCGTCAGACAACCAGAGAATACAAAAATATTAAATTTGTTTTCGAGTTTCGAAATATTTTTTAAAGTTAAAAGTCATGCAACTATTTAGTGATTTCCCACAATACTACGCGAAACAGTCGACTTTCGATTTTTAAACATTCATAAAATGATATAAAATAATGAAACATAACATAATAATACCTTTTATTTTCACGATAATTTGGTAATTTATCTAGTTTATCTACTCGTACATTATCTGAAAACAATCTGACGGTTGGTAATTAATTAATCTGTGTTTTGTCTCTTTAAGATGAAAATTAAGTTTGTAAACGATGTGTTAGACTATGTTTTTACTTTTGTCTGAAAGCGAATATATTTTTTTATTGTACTATTTGAAGATAAAGTCACAGGAGCGGAGAAATGGTGTAACAAACAAATGACATTTGTGAGCTTGATGTATTATGCCAGTTATATTGTACATGAAAAATTGTCCGTTGTTCGTTATAACTCCAAAACGTATAATGGGTACATCGTACGTTTTATGTTTGAGTTTTCGGTTATAATACATTATAATTATATTTTAACGATAATTTTTAATTTTTATATTTTTTATTTAATTAAGTAATTTTACTTTTTTCAATCATATTTTAAATTATTTCTAGAGATTTTATCATCATACATTTGGCGTATAATCAAATAAATAATTAAAATTAATTTCCAATCATAACTAATGTGAAACGACAAAATGCAAATAAAAACGTATTGTTCACAGACCAAAAGCCGACCGATTTCTACTGATTTGTTTGGTCATTTACGATAGCGTTTTTTAATATATTTATTTATATACAGTATATAGAAGATTTTTTAATTCACAAAATAATTATAGGAATATCGAAATCTCATTTCACAAATTTGGCACAATTTTCTTCATTGGAATGGACGAATTGTACTTAATATCCAAAAAAATAAAATGGCTGAATTTCACTTGTGTTGAAAAAAAGATAGTCTACCTGCAATCGTTCAAAAAATGATTAAAACTTTAGGCGGATTTTCATTATGTATGTTCACGTATACGTACATAAAAATAGTTATAACCGTGTTGTTGGTTACAGCTGAAAAATGTTATGTTTCCACTATATATTTTTTTAAAAAAACCACCCTTATAAAAACGATAACAATTTTACGAATCTTATGTTTATGAACGCTACGGTACAATTACAAATAGATACTTATATATTAACTCAGAATACTGACATAAAACCTTCAGAAACACGGTACCAAAAAAAAAAAAAAAAAAATAAATAAATAAATAAATAAAAACTTGTATGCTCAAAAGCGTATTACCAAGGTAGAGTTTTTGAATTCAGTTTGTAATTTTTACAAAAAAATTATTGAAATGAGTTAAAAAAAAATTATAATAATGATAGTTATAATATTTGACGATTCAATAAATTATATAATAAATTATATTTTATATTATTTAGTCAATTAATTTTAAGATTTTAAAATGTTACATAAATACATAATTAAGTAAAATAACATTATGAAAGAAAAAAAATCATTTTTAACCTTGCTAAGGATTAAAATCATTGTCAGTCTTAAGCCTATAAGTAGAAGGGGAAATTAGTGTCTTCTAAACGTTTAACCTCTTTAAATGCATGATCTTTTTGTTGAAATACCATTTTTGGAACTCTAGTGCAATTACCTATTTTCAACAAAAGTGTAATTCGACCATATACTTCTCCATTAATAACGATATAAGTGTATCATGTTAATCGTCGTCACTGCGACGTTACTGGGTACTGTGTTACACACGAAATGGTCAACTAATTGAATTAGGTAAAAATATGAAATAATATTACGTTCATTTTGAGTGTTCAATAAATAAGTGCATCGTGTAATGAAAAGCGTGAAGCGTAGTTAACTACAACGCGATTATTTAGAAGTATCTACAGCTGCATTATTGTTACATATGTTAGGGCGTAATTTTTTATGCAATCGTATTTTATGATTTTATCGGCTGAAATAATCCAGTACATAAATAAACATAGTTGTTTAATCCAACGCATTACAGCGCAGTGAAAACCGTAGCCGAGAATAACATTTTAATATTAAACGATAAATCTCTCTTTGAACAATTAAAAATTATTCCCCTGGTGAGCATCAGGAGCAAAACGTTGTCGCGGATCCGCTACTGTTATAGGATTATATTACGATTTCAATGCAGTGCTGACACGTATTAGCTGTAATCTTGTAAGCGATCTTAAGACTGTTATAATTGAATGTGTTCGATATGTTTTGTTTGTCTCCTTTTAGAATGCAACAGCTTATCGAATATGAGCATAACGGTGCCCGTGGCTGTCGCCTCTGGCGATTCGGCCAAAATGACGTGTACCTACGACCTGGAATCTGATCCGTTGTACACGGTCAAATGGTACAAAGGCCGGCAGGAATTCTTCAGGTACGTGCCGAAGGAACTGCCGCACACCAGAGTGTTCCCGTGGCCTGGCATAAATGTCGACGTAAGTTTAATCATTTATTATAATAATATTAGTAATATAATGTATAATAGAAGTAAATAAAGTGATGATCAATAATGATTTTAATAAGAACGACATCGGAAAAAAAAATATTTCTACGAATCTAAAAAATTTTAAATTAACGAAATAGTTCTGTTTCGATTTGATAATTTTATACATACCTACACATCGGTTAAAATTAAAACAGCAATATAGTAATTTTAAAACTGTAAATTATTATAATAAATTAAATGCATAAAAATAAATTAGAATTAATTATTTTTTATTGATCTTACTCAATTATTCAAAAAAAAAACTTTTTTTTTATTTATCACATTGTATAATATGAATATAAATATTGACCTTTCACATAATTCAAATTCGTAAAAGTATTTTTTAAAATTGTTACAAAAAAAAGTAAAAATACTGAAATGTAAACAAGAAAAAAATGTAAAGTTATACTGATTTTTTTATACAGTATAAATTTAATTTATATCCAACATGAAGTTACGTTTGTTGACCAAAACAAAGAAGAAATAAATGCCTACAAAATCCGAACTCTTATTAACACAAGGGACTGCTGCAGTTGACCAGCTGATTATAACTATAATTTTACATTATTTCAAGTTTCGGAACTTGAAAACACTTACCTATGTTTAACCAAAAATAAATCTATTCGCAAAACTATACGGTTCGAGATAATTATAATGGAACGCGAGACGCTTGCACTTCAAACCGTCGTTTTATTTAATTCTTTATCAGCTGAAAGATCAATGATTTTGTTTATAATAACAAGTACTCATATGGACGAAAAATAATTATCGTTAGAACAATGGACCACGGCCTGAGTCTGGCTGAGGTTCAAAGTGTTTATAATAATCAATGATGCTGTACATTGCCATTTGGCGTGCGATGCAACAAATGCGTCTGTAACGTGTTGGCCGGAAACACGGTTTGCAAGGGTGAATTTGTTCTCCTCGTAATAACTTATGGCGTAATTTACGTTTAACTTACGTGGCGGCTGTCCTATACCTCAAGCATATCGATGGATACCTACACATTATTTTGGTTGATAGGTGGGTAGGTGCTTGCTGTGTGTTCGAATGGCTGTGTGTATAACATGTAGAGAACTTTTTAAAAATGTTCTTGCATATTAGAAAAATTACTTTTGATAGTGGGTGGGCGTCCGCAGATTTTAGAAATTTGGATACACATGGTCAATTTACTGTAGCCCGCCACTGGGCACAAGCCACCGTCGACTCTGAACGCTGCTGGTTTTGTGTATTTGTCTAGAACGTTAACGCGTGACAATCGAACGAGGTTAGACGAGCGATTTCTCTGCATGGCCGAAAAACGGCATAACGTACTCCGTCTCAAACCCTCGTAATTAGCGGCGCCGAACTAAGGGGGGTTTCGCGTTTGGTCATGACCCGACCATATTCTTAGGGCGAAGGGTAGTGCTGTGGTGAATTTGTACACGAGTAATTAGCGAAAAGACCCAATCAACTATGCATTATATAATACTGGCGTTTAATAATTACTATTCAAGACGTTTAAGCACATAATTGCTATCATAAATGGTCAAAATAGATTAAACATTTTTTAGGAGTGGACAAACTCTCAACCCCTTCTAGCGCGTTTATGGGGTGGGACGGGTTGTATGTTGTGAAATGAGTGGCTGTTGACCGGATCATTCGAAAATTTGTTTGGCGCCACTACGCAAAATTATTACCCTATAGAACAAGACGTTAGATGAAAAACGTTTGATTTCGAGTGCATTATGACATAGTCTCAATACACACGTGCAAATATTTTTATTCATGTATACGCAACAAATTTTTGTCTTTCCGTTGTAATCATAATTCATACACATAAGTCATGATTCGATATATATATATATATATATTATTCGTAAAATTATAATTAGTAAAATCATGTCGCAAAATGTAATTTAATTTTTTCCCAAAAAAATTAAAGTGTAATTAGCAAGCGTAATAATATAAATTTTTTAGCGGTATTGTTTTTCTGAACACGCCCGTTTTTCAAAATTAATAAGTCCAGGGTACATTTTTCATATTTTTTTATTTGTTTTACTATATTAATATTGCAATAGAAATTCAAGTGCACAGTTATGCGTTCGAAATGTTTTATTTGTTATAAAAAGTTTCAGTTAGCTGCAAATAATATTAAAATACTTTCATAAATTAATTAAAAATAACTTATAATTATTTTACTTTGGCTGTTTTTAATAAATTATCTTCATAGTTTTATAATAGCTTTTAAATTTTTTGAATTTTACCTTGACTATGTGCATAATACGCTGACACTATAATTGTTTTGATACTTAAGTGCCTAAGGGAATATTATTACATTGAAATTAGACATGGAAACATAACCTTATGTTTAAAAATTCAATTTAATTCGCATATTTAATTAAATAGTATAATCTTTTCCTTTTTTTTTAACATTAAGTAGTTTTGTCCGATTACAAAATGGTTAAGTGGAGCTTTTTAACGAACATTTAATATTGTTTGAGGGTATTTATATATTTTTTTCTATCTTTATCTCAATAAACTTTTTCCTCTACCGATGTATTGTTCTCGCTTTAAATACAAATGGACGCCCGAGAATTTTCCTTAAAAGTTTTGATTAAATTAGCATACATTGCTTTTTTAATATTGCATTTCCTTGAATAAAATAAATGACCGCTCAAGTAATTTAAAATGTTCGTAACAACAGTAACTTAGTGTTTAAAACAAGTACTTGATGATATCTTCACGCAGTTATATATATATATGTAAAATAGCTTTTTTTTTTTTTTAAATAAAACTACAACGAAAAACTTTACAATTTGTTACCTGTGAATTAAGTTTGATTCGTTTTGTGTTTATGTGTGTTTAATCAGATTGGCCAATCGGGACCGAACCAAGTGGTGCTCAGAGACGTCCAGAAACATTTGTCTGGAAAATACCGATGCGAGGTATCAGCGGACGCGCCATCATTTCACACCAAAATCGTATCCTCCTGGATGCACGTCGTATGTAAGTATATCGACATTTTACGTTTCGTTCCGATAAAACGCTGCTCGAACAAAGCGATATTCCCCAAACCGGGTTTTAGGTACGCCGTATGAACGTAGGATTACGTAATAGATCCGGTGCACAAGCCGAATGTTTGTGTGCGCTCGCGGTCGGGGAAGGATAAATAAATAAATAAATATAACGAACACTAATTGGACGGTAAGACGTTTTATGTAAATAATACACTTATTCTCAGTTAGACGAACGTACATCGCGTTTATACACATATTATGTACGCAATGCTACGGACGACTCTAAGTGTGATTTATTTATTTTGAAGTCTTGGCTTCGAAATCCGCCAACGTTTTCGACGGAACTCAATTGAATTCGGATACGTCGGAAACAATTAAATTAATAAATTTACCTGTCATTCGATGATGGTTTTGAAAGACGTCAAATGACTGTAGCTGAATTACGGTTACGAGTTATCAATTTATTAATACCCATACGGTGAAGTGTTTTTCAGTATTAAATTCCGAACTAACGTTGATCCCGCACCGGGAAACAATAAAATAAAATATTTAGTTGTTGTAACCAGAAAAAAAGCCGGAAGATGCGATCTATACCTAGTGATGTAGCACTACTCCTCGCGAGTTCTGTTTCACTGACGATTATACTACCAGCCGCGCACAATGTAAGTACGACACGGTTCGTAAGCGTTGTAATGCACGAACTGTAATAGAACGACCAAAAGTACAACAAAGCCCCTGTGACGTATATTTGGGGGAGCATTGTTGGGTCCGAAGCCTACTTTCACCTCGGAATTTTGGGAAATCTCAAATGGTAAAATATCTTAATCTAGAATAATACGAAACGCATACGGTTATCAAACTTAACGGGAGAGCCGTGGAATCAATATTATTGCACTCATTTACTTTTAGATCACTTTGTCAGACGAAGAAAAATATTTGCATATTTAAACAATTAAAAGTCAAGCAACCATTTTATCCCGTGTCATATTTGATTTAATTAATTAACAGCTGCTGCGATGAATTCATTTTTATTTTTAAAAGCTCGGACGAAAAAAGCTGGGAAACACAGGGTTAGGAATATAATTTTAATTAAATTAATTAATCTATTGTTTAATGTATTTTTTCCTTAATTCTAAGTAAAGCGTGAAATTTATTGGTTTTATCATTATAATTATGAATTTAAAAGATAGGGAATTGTGTTTGCTCTGGGGAGATTATTTTTTTAATTTTAAAATAGCTTTCAAAATATTAATTCTTATACTTAGTTTACAGTTATTATGGTTTTTTTTTTTTTTTTGTAATGTGATGTGTAACCAATTAACACCTGTCTTCTGAAAAAAATAAATCCTGGATACGCTACTACAACGATGGATTATGGGGGAAAGCCTTACAGAAAAAAAAAAAAATGTATGTCTGGCTGATTTTATACTTTCACCACGACGGTGTTTTAATTTTTCGACTTAACGCACCTCACGCGCAAAGCTGCTGCAGCTGCTAATAGATACGTTGTATTTTACCGATGAGGATATCGAAAAACGCCCCGTCGCGATAACTGCTGTAATAATAATAATAATAATAGGCCCTCGGACGCGACTAATTACATATTACATATTACGTATAGTGCCTTTTTTTCCTGACCGTTCGTTGTAAAAACAGTGCTCGTGGTGGGAGTCTGATGTGGTCAGTATATGTTCGGGGGCGGAATAAAGGTTCACTCACCGCTTCGAAAATCGATATGGGAGAAAAAAAAAAGAGAGAATCCTCCTCTCTCCCGATCGTATACATAATCCGACCGCTCGCAATTAAATTGCCTTCCCACGACGTGATATTTACCGAGTACAATGTACATCACGTGCGATCATCTGGTTAATCAGGATCTGCGGTGGCTACGATAACCGCAGTGTATAGTGTACATATCTTCGGACGCTTACGTATCGTGTCGGTGAAAATACGTTGGTAATATCCGATCATAAAAAAACTCTTCGTTCCTATCTTTCTCCTCATCTCCGACGTCAAAACGACGTGTTAACCACGTAATTTTTAGCGCGATAATGGTCCCGCCACGTTGCTTAACGTCTTACCTTTAAATTATAATAACCATGTACTATAAATGCGGGCTGCAGTATCGCGAGGACATTTTATCCTTATCGGGATGGATCTTATGTTAATCGTAGCATTTTTCTGATTCTGATTGAAGTCAGAATTTTATTTTATTTTATCTCAATTCACCATCGGATAAAATTTAGAAAATCCGTACAATATTTTATATAGTTCCAGTTTTATTACCAGGCATAGCATCGACATAATTCCTATGCAAATTCCCCGCTTGATCGGAACATTTTTTGTCGAATAAAAAAAGTGTATAATAGGCTATGAAAATGAACTTTCAATATTTTTACATAGATGTACATCGTATAATATGTTAAAATTGTACTAACTAACATGGTGAAAACTAATTTTTTTAAACCTTTTTACGAAGTAGATCCTGTTTATTTTATTTATTTAAACGTTTTCTCGTGAGTATTTCAATTTAGAACGGAATGTATAGCGTATTTCCGAAATTCGACCGCACGCACGCGTACCAATCCGTCAACCGGGTCCAGACCCCAAAAATTTAACGATTAAGATGATAAAAGAAGTAATTAAGCCGACCGACCGGAAGTGGAAATCAGAAGGAAGGTAGGGGAAGGAGGAGACCGAAAATAATATATAATTTTGTTTATTCTTCCGAAACCCGGCGAGAGAGTGAGTGAGTGAGTGAGAGAGAGAGAGAGAGAGAGTCGTTAGTGACAGCTGCGTTTTTTTCCCTTTTTCCCCTATCTCGGCGTGTCTCGAATACCGTGTGGTCGTCATCGTGTAAATTTTAATCCCGGGTCGACGGCAGAACGCACGCACACAAAACTACAACTCGGTCAAGTGCGCGTGTGCGTTCACTTTTGGTGACATAGAAAGATCCAAAACAAATAAAACCTAACCGCGTCGGGCGACGGTGGCATGGCGGGCGGATCAGCTCGAACGGCGAAAAACCCAAAGAAAAGTTATACAATTATTATTATTATTATTTTTATTATATATTATGTATGCGCTTGGTTATGTTCTTAAAGGGCGCCTTCTCCAACCTCCCGACCCCATCCCTCGGATTCCGTCTTTTATATACTACCCGGCAACTTCGTCAGCTCATGACCGACCGACGAAAAGAGCAGAAGAAAGAAAAAAAAAATATAAATTCCCACTGTGTTTTATTTTTGCGGAACTATGCAAATGGAATAGGAGAAAGCACCATGTTCACAGATGCCTGTTTGCTCGCTGTTATAACTCCCCCCACACCCTAACACCCATTCACCCGTACACATACATTTATACATACGAGTTACGAGCGACAGTGTTTTCGTTATTAATATTTAATATTATTGGATACAACGCGGGCAAACGTCACATGTGTCGTACGATTTAATGCAAAAAAAAAAAAAAAAAAATAATATCCTGTACGACAAATGTAAATTATATTCGATAAAAATACGATTTCAACTTTTGTGTACATAAGTGTACGTATCGTTCTAAATACACAAATACATTTATATATTATTAAATAGCATATGCGTTACCGTATTATTAACGTTAAATAATATAGTCTTTCCGAGCACTTTGATAATATAATAATAATATGCTTTCCTACATTACAATGCGAACGCATATTCGTCGCACCGTTAAGTGTGATTTCTTTAAAATCCACTAAGTTTTTTTTTGGTAAATGAATATGAATTAACTTCATTTTTTCACCGTAGAATTTTCGATCGTTTTATTTTCTCCTATACGCTCACATGTGGTGCAATTTTGTAGACGTTCGAATATTTTATTACTTTATATTGCCATAAAAATAATATCATTAATTGAAAAATGTTTTAAAATAATTATATTATGTAGTACTATTTACATTTAAAATGGCAATAAACGCTGTTTTTAACATAAAATATCAAAATATGCTTTATCATTTACTTAAAATGAGTAAATCGAAAATATGTTTCATTGACCTTGTAATATGTTGTCATATTTATGACGATGATTGGATATCGAAAAAAAATAAACTTAGGTTGATAAAATCGATAAAATAATGTTTATAGGTACCCGTATTTTATTAATGAAACAGCACAATATACCATGTATTACGGTATACTTTTGCGAAAAACCAAATTCAATTTGTATGAGCTTTCGGCTGAAGTAATTTATTCCTTTGTATGAACGCGGGTCTCTGTAAATATATTTCGTGCGTATTATTATTTATCGTTTTTACCAATAATTTGAAATGTTTCTGCTTTTTTTTTCAAATACAATATACTGTTATGTATTTATGTTTTACCTTCTCCGGTTTAAATAATAAATTACACATACTAATGCATTCAGTCTCGGTCACAAACATAACCGTTTGACTACGAAAATATGTAAATTTTTTATTGTTTTTTTTCTCGACGCCTCATTGATTAGCTAGATGATCTTTCTATTTTATATTTATTATCATTTTTTTATTATTATACTAATATTTCAATATATACAAATTATGAACTATTATTTCCACAAAAAAAAATTATTCAAATATTTTATATGTAAAATTATATTTGTATTTCGTACGTCGAATAAACTTTTTATGTACATGTGGCTTTTCAATTTTCTCACGCGTATGACGTGCGAACCATCGTTTGGGGTTGATTTTTTATAAGTCTGGGCATTGACGAGTTTAAAAGTTGAGTCATTCTTCGACTGAGTTATTTAGTGAGTTATAATATTTGTTTACGAGTAACTAACAATTAAACGAGTTCAATTTTCTTCCACGATAAGCAGCGACTAATCAGTTAATTTATTCGACAGTTTCGTTACGCGTATCGACACTTAAACATTTACACCGAGCTTATTGTATTGGTCTAGATCAACATAACGTAGTGACGAGTTGAATAAACGGATTCATTTTTTCAGCCTCGGTTTTTTTTTTTTTAAGTGATTCTTATTTGTTTGACGCGGAAACCGTGTGACCGGAGAGACCGTAACTCGTCGCAAAACGTAAAAGTCCGAAATACTTGACCTCCGAAACTCGTATTACGAGTGCCGGGTGCCTACGTGTTGTATGCGCATCGGTAAGCAGTTCGGTAGCCGTACCGAAACCGTGGGCAGGATCACACGTCGTGTAGGCAACGCGCGACCGGTCCGTCGAACACGATCGCGGATCAATCGCGCGAACATCGATTTTTACGCGTTACGTAAAACCGTTACCGTTTACCGGTAGTGTACGAAACTTGCAATTTTCACGCGGCTCATCGAACACCACTCGGTCTCGCGAACCTTCAGGAGAACGGTTCCCGGTCGTTCATCGATCTCCGGTACGCAAAGGGGATTGGCGAGAATATCGTGTTTCGATTAAAACACGCTCTCGCACGTACATCTTGCAACGTACACCGTGTAATAGCAATAATAATAATATTATGATTTCATCGTATTACGAACCGAAAACCCGGTTCAGCCGTGACGGCACGTGAACCGTGATTCGCGTGTACACCGTTGACCCGCGTCGCGATGCACAATGCGAATATCCGACCGCTGAGGTGGTACACGACGAGCGCAACAACAATGCGGTCCCCGTACGCGTGGTGCGAAACGTACGTTGTACGTGCACACATATTCGGATGTATACCGACAAATGTACGGTGTACGTACGTCGTGCGAGAGGGTTGAACACTAGGCCCGACGTGATGGCGGACGCAACACGTCAAACAAGGAACGGCGGATAACAATAATAAAAGTTATATTATTATTATTATTATTATTGTTGTTGTTTCGCGGCTAGACGTTACTCTGCCAGCACTCGCCGTCGGACCATCGTCATTGTTACGGCTATGCCATACACGCACGTGTACGTGTGCGTACGATTTACATAATAATTTAATTTACGATCTTTATTGTTGTCGACGTGTTTCGAACGCGGAATACGGTACGTTCGTACCGAACGCCGAAAACGTACACGCGTTTAAAACCGAAAACGTGCTACGAACACGAAATATTATTATTAGACTACCGCCTGCTTTTGTAGTGCTCCGGCCGGTCGAATTCACCGCGCACGAGCTATTGGTGTTATTGTTCGATATCAATAACGGTTCCAAATTAACCCTACAACGGATGATTTTTTTTTTTTTTTTTTATTATTAAAGCACAGTGCACGGATGTCGGTTGTAAAAGCTATCGGTTTTTGTCGAGTTAAACTCTCAGCCACTGACCGAGTTCATCGGGTATCGATCGTAGTACAACTGTGAACGTTTTACAACGAACCGTTTACGGTAAATAATATTTTTGACCGGTTTTCAAAACAATTAAATGCGTTATTTCCTTCGCCGTTTAATGCGAAAACGATACCGTGCGTCCTACACAATCCAAAAACTGTAAAACGTTCACGACTTAAAATTGATTTTCTAAATGTTCACGAAAGAAACTTTTATATACGCTTCGGACCCGTCCGTGTATTACATTCAATTTTCAATTTTTTTTCTTACTATTAATTTTACTTAGTTCAAACATTTTAAAAATAAATATATCTAATTATTTTTTCCCGTGTTCTCAAGTCTACGTACATAAATTACATTATTATATTATAACAATAAGAGCAATATTTTATATCAGAGAACATTTTTAATTTAAAATACATAACGAATACTAAATATTAAAACAAGTTCTATTTAACGAAAATCATTCATTACTTTAGTACATTCATAAGCAAAATATTTTGCCTTTCGAATAATTTCTTACTCAACACTTATTGAGAATAATTATTGTTCTAAAATTTGATCGTAATATTTGATATGTATGCTTATAAGATTGTGATTTTATTAAATATATAAATACAATTTTTTAATTAATTCATAATTTACTGTTTTAATTGTATTACACGTATAAAGATGCTGAGAGAGCACTTTTAATTTCACAATAATCGAATAGTTGACGTTGCAAAAACGTTATTTACCTACACATAAATGTACCTAAATTGCCTATACAGATCGCCGTACAATGTGTACAGAGTATGTATATTAATATGTTTTTATTTTATTTTCGGTCAATTGTGTTCTCGTATCATAGTACCTTTTCCTGTACAATAAAATGAAAAACATGCATTTGAAGTTAATCAAAGAGCAATAATTGCTATAATTATCATAATAATGAGCAGCTTGTAACGGAGCACATGATCAGACGAAAACGGCCTTTCTCATGGCCACCAAAAACAACATTGTGATGATGTAAAATGGCATGAAGGCAACCAATACAGTGGAGGAATAGTGTCGTTTTACATCTTCGACTGGATAGATAAAAATTCGACCAATGAGAATGGAGCGTCGATGTCTGATTGGGTATATATGTTAAGGTATATGACCGCAGTAGGCGAATGTTGACAGTCACCGGTGTATGTTCACATTCACCAAAAATCGTTGTGAATGTTGACGAAATGGTCTTAACGCGTTCATACACCAATGATTGTTGAAATTTTACAATCAGTGTTTGGTAAATTTCACACTTGAAGCACGATGTATGTAAAAGGTATTTTTGTATTATTTTGTAGGATCGATAACATTTTTGATTGTTGTAATAAATAAAAGTATACATAAAAAATTACTATAAAAACTATATATTAAAAAAATAATTTGTCAAACCATAATTATTTATGAATTTAATGTATATTTGATTATCAAATATATAATCAAATATATATATCAAATAAACATATTATGTTGTCAGACATGTCAAAATTCACTAAATAACTATTGCGCATGCCAACAAACACCGGTAAACGTCCGCATTGTGAGATATTTGAAATAATTGATAACATTCACAAAGATGATCGGTAAATGTCAACATATACCGGTGACTGACTATATTCACTGCCATGCGGCCATACGCCTTAACATATATACCGGACACTTTTCGGAGCATCGACACTCCATTCTTCCATTCACAACGATCCAAATCTAAAAGATAAGAAGAACAGAAGCAGCCGATGGCAACTATGACGACGTAGACGATTGCAGAGATCATGACGAAAACGGTGGCAGAGATAAAGGCGACGACGGCTGCGGCGAATACGACGAAGGCAATTGCGGCGTTCGCGGCGATCTCGAATACGGTGACCCTGATGACTGCACGGTGGCTGCGGCAATCACGGCCGTGAAAAACAACGACGAATAAGACAACCACGAATTCGGCGCCAGCGGCATTTACACGTGGGGCTCCGCGATTCGTGAACATTAAAAACGGCCTTTTTCAGAGCCGATATCCGCACAAACGTTTTCGGCGTGCTTACACAAGTGTCCGCTGATAAAGTGATCGCGGACGATCGCTCGCTTGCTTAAGTCTGCTGTCGACCGTGTATCCAATTCTCTATCGCACCTGCTCAGGTCCGATACCGCCGACCGCGGCCACTTATTCGAGCCAGCCCCGTGCCCCGGAATAATCTTATTATATTAACTGTATTATTTTTATTTAATGTTAAATAAATAACTTGATATTTATTTCGTGAACATTTTATATAAAGATCCGGGTGCCGGTAGCCCCGGCACACCGTTTCAAGCTGTAAAATACTGGTTTCCAGTTCAACATCATGTTATATTATCACATATGTCCATAAACATTTAAAAGCAACTGTTAACAATTATATAAGATAAAATCGTTGTTGAGGAGATAAATTTAATATAGAGGCAAATCGAATATAAGCCGTATTACAAGAAATGTTTGTGCTCACATCAAAATCACACAAAATTGTGATGTATATATACTAATACAGTATATTAAAATTTGTCGTTTCTCGGAATGTTGAAAAATTTCCATACCCGGGTATCGCAAAAAAACTGTGTAAATACTTATAAAAACAATATATTTAAATAAACATGAAAATCTTTGTGGAAAAAATGTTACCGAACTAAGTATTTAAATTGCTTACACAGTAGCATGCATGATTTCAAATCCACAACATGGATATTTATCGAAATATTATTATAATAAACATAATACATAACTAAATTTTCACAGTTTTTACAATATATTTATTAAACAGTTGCGATTATGATCACATACAAACGAAATAATATTAGTTTATCTATAACTTTACCCTAAAGCTAGTGTTACAAGTATTTCATATAATTTACTATGTGATCATTAAGTATACAAACATATTATTAAAAATATAAATATCTATGATTTAATTCAAGTACATTTTACGATAAGCTCAATAGTTTATTGATTATATTCAAAAAACAACAAACCAACCATATGCAATTTTGCAATCCCCTGGTGGCCCGTGAATATGGTTGATAATCATGATCAAATTTATCTCAAATGTTATCATTATAATAATAAGCAAAATTAGGGGGTGAGAAATCGTATTAATAATACTTTTATTTTTCACCTATAACTAAGGACTAACCATATTCTATAAATGTTCTAGTCACGCGCAACGCTATTAGAGGATACTCAAACCTGTTAGCGTACCCGTACGACCCGACAACCTGTGCTGAAGTCAACGTGTACTTATATTTAACGTGTGTTTGTATTACAGATCCGCCCGTCGGACAACCTGTGCTTTCGCTGGAAAAACGGCATTACACCATCGGAGACACGTTGAAAGGCAACTGCACGTCACCGCCGTCCAGCCCACCGTCCAATGTCACGTGGTATCTGAACGATAAATGGGTGAGTTCATACATTCGATAATGTTGATACAGTAGATTCTTAATATGGCGAACGTTTTGTTATCTCGAACTGCTTTAAATTTCCCTTGAAACTACTATTACACTTAAATAGTGTTTTGCTCTCGATAACTCGATATAAAGTTAATCGTTTTTCTTTATCTCGTGTTCATAAATAATATTTTTATCACGGTTAAAACAGGAACTGCGCAGTACATTAGTGCAGTACGTTGCATACATTTTGCAGTACAGCGATTGTGATTTAGCGCGTTGGTAGTCACGTTAGTAGTCTATCATAGTTCGTTTGTATTAAAATAGAAAATAAGCATAAATTAAGTGTTCTTTCAATATCGGACAAAGTTCGTTGAATACAGTTAGTTTAAAAAAGGTGACCGTAAAAAAGGTTAAATCGTCTATGAATTCAATGTTCTACCAAATACATTATCGTCAATTATTAAACAGAAAGAGAAAATAATGAAGTTCAATTGTGGAAATATAAAAAAAATGAGAATGACTCTTTATTTGGATATTGATAAATGTTTGCTAAAATGGTTTGCTCTGTGTCGAGATAAAAATATATCATTAAACTAGAGAATCTAGAAAATTTTAATAAAACTCGATATCCCGAAGTTTTCGATATTTCGAACTTTTTTCTGTTCCCTTTGAGATTCGATATAACGAGAATCTACTGTAATAGTAATAATAACATTATTAATTATAACCTTAACATCGAACAACAATGAATTTCGCGCGCTCGGCATAATATAGTACTTAAAAGTGCGCGTGCCGAGCTACTTGACGAAATGAGGCGATACATGGTGATACTATGTACAATGCGTAACAATAAGATCTGGATGAGTGAATGGTGATAAAATGCGTGATGCCACGAGTGGATATTGTAGGTCAACGCGAAATAACAATAAGGTTACTTTGAAATTTTTTTTTTTTCGCATAGAACGTATAAACGTATACATTTAATTAACTTTGTGTACACTATATTACTACATTAGGGTTACTAAATAACGAAAGTACGCATGGAGAGGGGAGGGAGAATATTGTACGTAAATACATAATTTTGTGTGTCTATTGTCTGCTGTTCGGAAGTTTTTCCGTGATTAACATCGTACAGTTAGATGGTGCTAAAAAGGTATCAAGCTCTTTTTAATAATTACTTTTTACATTGTTATAAAGATATATAAAAATAGAACAGGAGATAAAAGAAAAAAACTTACTGCAAGGCTAAAAAACGATGAACTCTGTGGATCATCATTTATCATTGACATCTGAAGTAGATTGTCGACGATGCGGTTTTCATCATCTACTGACATGTTTAATACGCCTAGAAATAATATTACATTAATATTATTCGTCGACCCGAAATAACAAATTATGTAGGCGATGAAACATATTTTTGTTTCGCAAACGAAATTACCGACATTTATACAGCTGTTATAATACTGTTTAAATATGATACGTTTTCAAACATTATAATATTATACACCTCCGAGAAATCGTCATTTTGCAAACCGAATTTCAGCTGTTGTAGTCAATTGTTATCTTAGAGGAATTACATTTGACCCGTGTTCAAACTAAACTTTTGAAAATTGGAATACAATAAATACATCATAATGGATTCAATATTCCCTCGGTATTAAGGGATTACGAATGAGAGTTAAAGCGATTCGAATGGGATCTGTACGGTATAAAGACCAATGAGTACCAACGGCAACGAGATTAATAAGAAACGGACGACTGTGGCTGTGACGTAATTTGATCGGTGTGATCGTCAAACGGTGTATTAACTAATTAACTACATAATGTTAGATGTAATAATTTCAACGGCTCGTGTCGATCGCGAGTCATGTTTTCATTTTTACGGGACGATAACTTGCCTGAAACAGTCGAGTAAATCACGTAGTAACAAATAGACGAAACAACCGGGAATAATAAATTGCCACTACGTAGTTTAAAATATACATTTTAATGCTTCGCAGTAAACCAACGCACTATGCATTAGCGAATAACATCTGAATAGGCCCTTGAACCACCATCCAACGCATTTATTGAAATACTCGAGTGCGTTCTGCCCCGGCGAAACCATATGTGTGCACACAAATTTACTATTTTATGTGTTAGACGTATAATTGAAATTATGTACAAGTATCAAATGCAACACACACACGTGCGCACACGCCTTCGTCCTCAACTAACACATGCTCGCGCACGCACGCAAGCACCCACTCACACGTGGATCCTTTTCTTTCACTGTTCTCTGTTTACCAACATGGTTTTTAAAAAGCAATAGTAACGGACAACTTACACATAGTGGGTTGGCAGAGTAATATAAATGCGACCTGTGTCGGCGTTTCAAAGGGACGCGCATGTGAATTAATAATTCTACAGGTAATAGATTTAATTTTAAAAGCAGTGGTATCGTGGACTGTATACAATACGAGTATGTATAAAATGAAAGAGAAACGTGCAGGAAGAATGTCACTTTCGAGCAATCGAAATGATTTTAGTTGTTCAATATATAATAACGGTGTAAAAACGTTATTTCATATATTTCTCAATTAAAAACGATTAACAATTATTATCGAATTAATCATGCCGTTAGGAATTATGTTTATGGTCCGAATCCTAAGATATCGTAAGTTTTTTCAGTAAAAAATTGCCGTAATTTGTCTGGTGATGAAACCTTATGGTACTACTTAAAAGCGACTACGCTACATATTATATTTTAAAAGTGGTATATTCTTGGATATCTGAACGTATTTATTATTTTCATTGTAGTTTTGACTAGAACTAAATTAATTTTTCAATTTTACCCAGACAAGAAGCTAGTTATTGTTCTTTTATGTTATATGAGCTATTTTTTTAATATTGATATAGATATACAATACGGTTTTTTCACGTTTGAACTATTTTAATCTTGCTAAAACCAAACAAGGGTTATAATAATAAAAGCTATTTCCTTGTTTGTAAAACATAATATTGTTGTTCTATTACGTTTGTATATCATATCGTTACAAATAAACAATTACAAATGTTGTTTTAATACGTAACATAATATCATAAATATGCTTAAAAAGCCATAACTACCACTCGTTTGTTTTGTAAAAAAAGTTATAACCTCTTCCATAATTTTAGTAACGAACGGTATTATGCATATTATTATGAAATAATATTAAATAAAAATAACTTAATTCAATACGTTTCGATCGACAGGGTTAATGATCAATATCACAACATTTTATGTATATGACATAATTGATATACGACAATTATCAGTAAAAAATTTAATTAATTTTATGTTCCATAGACCAAAAAAGTGATCAAATATAATTTATAATCACGAAATTAAAATTATGTTTGTTTGCGCTTTCCATATATAGACCGTATCTAATGTATTTATAGAACGCTAGAACATAATATAGTTACATTAGTATTGAGTAAAAACTTTATACTTAGGCATTAAAATATTTAGTTTGAGGTTTATTTTGTACTTGTAAATATTTTATAAGAAGACTCCTCCCTTATAATCTAAATAAATAAATTATTATAACTCTTTCTTAAAACTAAAGCCAATTATATTTAATGATCCCCGACGAATGAGGTATGAATATGCATAAGAATGTTTTGAATCGTATTTCTATATGTGTTTATCAAAATACATGGAACATTTTAATAAAAGTATCTCTTTAAAGATTTTTTTTTTGTGATCAAATATCCGGCTGATTTTAAGGGGTTTGATGTGTTGATTTTTCCGCGTCTCTGATCGTCATACTTACCGTTGAAATCTAAACGTTTTCGATTTCCAACGTATTGATTTAGTGATGCGATGATGATTTTAAAAACAGATTTGAAATCATCGCTATGTTTAGCCGAAAACGAGTTTCCTACGTTTTATCATTTTTCCTTCCTCTAAAAAAAAAAAAAAAAAAATTAATTTATTGTTTATTATAAAATAAAATTTAAAATATTTTCGATTGATTTTAACGGAATAAATGTATTCAAAATGATACAAGTGGATAAACCATTGGTGGGTAGACTTAATGAAAAATGCAAATCACTTTTAAAAATCTGTGTCACATTATCTCTAGATCGTTATTGGTGCGTCGGAAATAAATAAAAACATCTATATTCCTAAATAATATGTTGCGCGTGCGATTGACAGAGACTGAATACTACCGTTTATATCCTTGATTATATATGCATACGGAGAAGTATTCTGTTTTGTATGAATTTATCAAAATCATTTTTGTGTAATAGAAATTACGTTTTATTTAAGCTTTATCGTCGCATTGCTTATAAAAATAAAAGGAACTTTGCAGCCCTTACACAATTATCAATATACTATTTTCAGCCGTTTTACAAAAACGAATAATAATCATTGTTAACGCTGAGCTACTGCTTTATTTTTTACAAATTCTATACACTGTACCCCAATACGGTATTTATCTAGCTGCACAATAAAATCGATAAAATGTTATAATTATTAATTTTAAATTCTCATATTAGTTTTCGTATACAATGAGATATTTAATCATATATACATATTATACTTAAATCGGCATAGGAAACAATAATGTCCTGCTGACTTTGAAGAAACAGCTGATTTATCTAACAACTATTCCAGCCTAGTACCCGTATACCTATTATAATACATTTTCGTGTTCGTTTATATAGTTGGCCAATTTCATTTCAGCTGCTATACACACTTTTGTAGACTTTTGCCATCGTAATTTATCAGTGGCCCAAAGTTCTTAATGGTTCGAATTCAATTGGTAGCCATGGTTAATCTGGTTCATACTTTGTTCCGTATAATACACACACACATACACACACACTGCTATAAGTAGTTTCTGCAGTTTGAACGCAGCCGTCGCCGTTACTCACCAGAAGCACGTCGTGTACACAATATATCACTTATTCAATTTATTTTGCGTAAAACTTACTGCGTACTGCACGCAGCTAACCAGTTGGAAAACTAGCCAATCCGATCGCTTTCAAACTAGCAACAGTCGATCGTCGGTCGGTAAAATTCGACGGACGTGTAACTAAAGTCGTATTTAACTATGTAAGGGCACATAGAGCTTGTGGACCATTTTCGAATCAAAAATATGATTATCATTTTACATTTAATACTTATTTCCAAATTATAATAAATATTTTGAATTCGAAACGATATTTTTATACCTATATCTTTGTTCAAAACCGTATCAACGATATTATTTTATCGTGGAAATATAATAATAAGAAACCTTGTAATCGTCTGTCACTGACAATAACTTACTGTAATTTGTTGTTAATCAAATGAATCACTGAAGAAGTAATTGTCGTACTTATAGTATTTCAATTTTGAGATGAATAAAATTCATCATTATTTTTAAATTATACTGTACCAACTGACTAACCCGGCTTCGCGCGGAATCATCTTGGCCAGGACATGGTTATTAATCGATTATTACTTAACACTATTTAATGCCTTGTGTAGTTGTTGATTATCAAAAAAATATAAATAAATTTCAAATGAACCCGGTTTTACATCATAGAACCGTTTTTATCGATCCTAATATTTTTTATGGTCATTTCTTATTGTATGTCTTGAGTATTGGAGAGACCACTATGTTAAATTTCAAGTTCATACATTTTGTCGTTTTTGATATGTAACGATTATCGATGAATGAGTGGTGTTTGCATTTTTTATAATGTATAGTTGAAGTACCCAACGTTGCCCAGTAAGAAAATGATGAGTGTTCAACTCCTTTTGGGTGATAATCGCCGTAGAAACTATGCCTCTATACGTGTAATTCACTCGATATCTTGAAGGAGAATTCTATTTTGAAATTATTTTCAGTAAAATATACTAGTTCACTATTTTCTATATGCACACCGAGGTGTGCGACAGTGAAGTTTCTTTCGGTTTTTCGGTTATTATAGAAACGACAAAACAATAACCGCTCGTACAGGCCTTATCTGGTGTACTGATACTTCATTTTATTTTTTTCACGAAAAAAGGTTACCTTTGTTCTTGTCCAAGGTACATTCTATATGTGTAAAATATATTATCAAAATCTAGTTAACTAGTATAGAAAGGCATATAAGACATACCGACAAACATTTATATGTGTGAATTATCTATGCCTGACAGTATAACATTTGATTGAAAGAGGTTGATGTAAATTATAATTTGCGGAGCTTCCATCGATCGAGCACCCCATTAGTTCACGGGACCTGGGCACGTGTTCCACGTGTTCTACGGGTAAAAACGACATTTCGTGTAACGCGGTTTTATCGTTGCGCTTCAGAAAACCGTGGTCGGATATACGCGCCCTGTTATCATCTAACATACACATTTGTTCGTGTAATGTTTTGAGCTCGTCCGCACACGGCTTTCGGGCTGTTGAACGTTTAAGTACAAAAACGTGTTATACCACTGCACGCGCTTTTCGGCATTCTACCGACGCGTACGGCACACGTGCAGCCGTGATTGGTGATTGCCTTGAATGCAATTGATAAAAATGTATACTGTAGTAAGCCCAAGGCTAGGCGTATTTAATAATCAGTATTTTATAATCAATATTTAATAATCAAAAATAACTTATTATACATATTAGTAAATTCGCCAAGGTCCAGCTAAATTTAAAAATCAAAATAATATTTTGTTATGTAATAAATTAAAATAGTATATGTATAAAATAGATAATATAGTAATTCACTGTACATATTAATAAATTCGCCTATACGCAGAAAACCCAGGGTAAAGGTGAAAACAACAAGTAGTTTTCACGTCTTAACATAATAATGCTAAATAGACGGCAAAATAAAGTAATATTAGAATTAGGCCACTTTTACGTCATTGGAATCTGTATAAATACGGGTTGAACATTTAGCATTATTCAGATGTAGATAAGTAGTTCTAATAGATAGTGTTATACTGGTCATTTCCCGTATTAATAAATTATTGCTCGTCGTGGACTTTGTTACAGCCACATCGCCGCGAGTATATAATTCTTAGCCCAGAATAACTTGTTATTTTAATTTTTTGTGTTTTTAACTGTTTGTTAATTTATTGTGATAAATTAATAAAAACAGTAAGTTTATAAGTTTAATGTACCAGTGTTAAATTTATTCACCTACCTATCTCTCTCAACCCACGTCTCAAGATTACATACAACGTGCTACGTCGTTAAATAATTAATGTGGTACCGATTGTAGTGTCCTGCACAACCATCACTACAATACCAACAATTATTGGCGTAGGATTTTTCGACAGAGTAAACATTGTTTTGCATCAATATTTCCAAATGACCAAACCTTTTCAAGTTCGATGGATTATATATTACGGTAATGCGGTTGGACGATCGTTTCGATTAAAACTGATAAAAAATATTTCGATTCGATTTGAATAGGTATACTATAATTATAGTCGTTGCCGGCGTGTGTTCCAACGGATACCATTTATGTCCGCTTTTATTGTGTATTATTTATTAATGATATTTGGTCGGGATATTAAAATTTGCTATAATTTACTTTTGGCGGACAAAAAAAAAACCCAAAGTTTCATAATAAATTGAACGATAGTTTTAATAAAACAAAACGGCATACAATCATATAATATACCTACATTTATCTAGATTCTGACGGCTTTTGTTAAACGTGAAAACATTCTTTACGTGTGACTCTACGAGTGACTATGTTTGAGGTATAAACGGTATTATTGTAGGTAGTATTGTAGGTATTATTATGTTGATAACTGCTTGTGCAACGGAATTATACCAATTAATTTTAGCCGTTTCGTTCTGTTGGAAATCCCACAGCTATGAAACGATTCAGATATATTGATAATTCTAAAGTTCACCTAATAAAACACTTTCGGTCACTTGACGATTCATTGTTTGATTTCCATGCCAAACCGTAATGCAGCAACGAAAATCCAGAGTTTATGGTAATTGATATTGATATTATATTATTAATGAATATATATAAGTAAATCTTAAGTTTGAACGTTCTACATCGTTTTTCGTCTGTGGGTTTAATCTTATTTGTACAATATTAACGCAGGCCAAATGAACCACCCATTCTTATTTTTTTTTTAATAATCGAATGGAACCTTGTACAATATTATGATATTATTTACTCTTGCAATGTATTTATAGTGTTTGTTGTAAATTAGATGTCATATGTTCGGTTGGGTCATTATAATGATCTAGTCATGGGGCAAAAATACACTATTGAATTATTAAAATCACGAAATTGAATTGGCTTAGTATAATCAACTGCTATTGGTTGGTGACATTAAGATAGTCACTGATAGCCAAGTGATAAGGGAATTATTTCTCATTCCATGATGTTTCCGTTATATGAACTGCGATATTTCGTTCCGCGGTTTCGAACCTTCAGTATTCCATGAACCATGAACATTTAATGTATCCGTATACGGTTACTGGTGGTGCTGATAGGTTTTTGCAAGTGATAAATTAATCGCAAAGAATAAAATAATAGTCTAGTAACATTATAACAGTATTGTTTTTTTAAAATGTACCGTTTAAATATCAAATCTTAATCAAAATTAAAGATTTTACTTTAATTTTATAAGACTTTCATGGCTACACTTAAAACTTAAAGTGATCTTTAACACAAAAAAGGTTTAGCCACTCTGTAATGTTTTTTATTTGGCATTTTAAATACTCCTATAAGATACTATGTTATGCGGTATTGACCAAGCGTCGTATCTTCGTAGTTTTCACAAAAAAGTAGATAGTAAATAAAATCATCAAGTTTTATTTTTTTCCCCCGCGAAACATATATAATATTTATGTCGGTAATTATCACAGTTTTTACTACCATAAACTACGTTTGAAACACGTTAATATCGAAACAATGTTTTTCTGATCGTCAAACACCGGCTACAGATAAAAATCCAATACCAATAGATCGACTCTAATGACATTGATCACTCCGCGTAATCAAATATATTACAGATCGGGTGTAATAAATTAATATGAGGTCATAATATTGTTGTACCCATCATCCGCATTCGACCAGTTTTCATCGTTTATTTTTCACAATGTTGTACTCGTTGATCGCACATAATTGTTGAATATATTAATATTGTATATCAATATACATACGGAACAGTAATTATATAATCATTATTCACATATTATGTTCGAGGAAATTATTTCGTAATTTCTTTTTACTCGTGTTTTCTGAAACGTTCAAATCATTATTTTATCGGATCTCAATTATTTACATTTAAAATCATATATTGATTTGGCATGGCGTACGGGCACGTGCGCATATATTAAACATTAAATATGTTTCGTTGGTGCGTTCAAAATTAATGAAAAATAAATAATAAGTCGTCTCTGAGTTACCTATATTATAATATTCTACTGAGGTTAAAATAATTTCTGACTAAACATTATAAATATATATAAATGTATATACAGTGATTACAGCTTATAATATTCATCGGTTATAAGAATAACTTGTATGGTTACTTATATGATAGTATTAAAAATTATACAATAATATACGTAAGCAGGAAAAACGATTACGAAGGACGGTTATTAGCCTAAAAACCTAAACGATGACGAAATTGTTGTCTCAGTTTTATTCAAAGAAGAGAGGAAAGATATCGGAATACTCCAGATACATGATCAAGATGAAGTTGAATATTCAAAGAAACAAGTACCAGTTGCCAGAAGTGAAGTACTCAATGTAATTAATATACCAAGAAGAGCTGTAGAAAAGCACGATATATATCTGCTTTGTTATGTTGAACAACTTGAAGCACATCATGACCGTCTGCATGCCCAAAAAACAGTCGCTCATTACCCACTTTTTCGAAAAAGTCTTAGTTTTTAATTATAAATGTACACATTATTTTGATATATTAAACGATATTTCTAATGCTATTAAAAAATATATATATCTTTGTGCTGTTTTCTACTGGTTTTTCGAGTTCACCGCTTATAGCGATGAAAATATTTTCGGACGAATGTGATCATTCAGTTCTGCTATAACGCTCAACATACACCCACGTATTTTGCCTTACGAGTTCCGTTATCGCGTTTTCATGTTTAATATGCTTTAATTATCTCTCTAATATGGTAGCCACAATACATGACACCGATGGCGGTCCGCCTCGTACGTCTTGTTCTAACAAACGTAATTTATTTAAGTCGTCAACTTCACCATAAGTTGGCGTAAATAAAAAATAAAAAATATTCGTTACACCTAATCAATTTGCCGTCTTGGATTCCGATGATCCCAGTGTCAGTGTATTCAATACATCCACTAGTCCATCAGCTCCTAACGATAAGCCAGCTTCTGTAAATAAAACAACGAGCCGCCAATCCTCAATAAAAAAAACGTCACACCGTGTGCCCCACCGATTTACATCTCCAACGTCACTAATTTCTCCGCCTTCACAAAGGAACTAATAAGATTAACCCGCCCAAACGCCTTTACCTGTAAGTCAACCACCTCATTTCTTATTGTACACGCCAAGGGCGCACAAAATTACAACACTATTATGAACCATCTCAGGGATACTGGAGCTTGTTTTCACACGTATCAACCTAGCGTTTATCGCTCATTCAGAATCATAATAAAATATCTTCACCATTCCACATAGTGTACGGAAATTTCCGACGCATTATCGGAAGAACGACATTCCGTGAAACAAGTCATTAATGTCAAAAATAAGAATAAACGCGGTCTGCCACTATTTTTTATTGATTTAAATCGGCATGATAACAATAATGATATTTTTAATATCATTTACCTATTTAACACTATAATCAAAATTGAGAAACCTCATCATTTTCGTAGTGGTTCACCAAAGTGTTATAATTATCAAGGCTACGAACATACAAATAATTACTGTCACCATGAATCTAAATGCCTCAAATGCGGCGAAGACAATCGCACCGAGGATTGCTCAAAAGACCGAAATGTTCCAGCCAAATGTGTGCTCTGTTCCGAGGCACACACGGCCAACTTCAAAGGATACCGAGTTTATCAATCCATCATCAAAAAACGTCAGAAAACTAAACCCATATTATCTCGCAACAATTTCCCTTATTCCAATAACAAAACCTCTGAGCCCCTCCCTAATATTCCCATCAATTCAATTCCATCCTATGCTTTCCCAACCTATAGTAGCCAATCCAACACCATCTTACATAATTCTAATTTAGAATCCATTTTAACGAAATTTCTCTCTGATTTAACTTCTATAATTAACTTTTTTATCATTTCCATATCTAATAAGCAAACAAATCCATAAATAAATTATCTAATAGGTACTGCTATCGTTTAACGTAACTTATATTATTTTACCCAAACATTATAATTTACGGGACCACCTAATCGTATATTTCTATTAAGATATCTATACTAAATTCTTATATATTATCTATAGATGTTTATTATTATTATTATTATTTTAATATTAATTAGTTATTTTATATCTACACTCTATTATTACCTTCATTGTTATTATATCTGTTTCTGTATTAATGTAATTGCCGAACTAAATAGTATTTGCAGAAAGTTCTAAAAAAAAAAAAAAAAAAAATGTGATCATTAAACGCGGCAACCATTGTATATATATATATATGTATATATAGGTACACGAGTATATTAATGACGTATACATAGCTGTGGTGCCTAAACATTATTCGTGTTTAATAACAACGCAATTATATGGTTTATTAATGTTTAATGATTAATATATATATTCTAGTAAATAAGGTAATAGCAATTTAATTGGATTTTTAATTTGCGGGCTTTCGTGACTTATTTAATGCGTTACGCGTTCACGTATGCGTTGTGTTGCCGTTGAAATCGATTTTATTTAAATCACACATGGTTTCGCAAAAAACGTACGAACACACGCGAGAAATATTATTATTTGTTTTTTTTTTTTTTACAGAAATATAGAGATGCGTATCTCTAGATCGTATTCGGTGGTAAATATAATTAATTGCATACTTAATTTATGTTCGTGCGATACGTAGCGATTCGTAGCCAACAAAAAATCTCGATAGTTAGCGTCCGGTTCGCAGGTATAACTGTACAGTTGTTTGATTACATCTGTAATTTTTTTTTCGTTCTATAACACAGTTTCTGCTATATGAACGTACAACGCAAAGAAACGTATCTAGAATAATCTCGTTTTTTTTGATCATCGTCAACTCACGTTTACCAATTTTTAAATAAAAAAATATGTTTCATCTTTGACAACAATTTTTGTATTTTTACATTTTTTAACCACCTGCCAATAACAATAATGCAATATACGGTAAATTACGTTTTATCAACGTTGTTGAAATTCTGTTATTGATAAATCGGTATAACGTACAAAATTTATCAATCACTGTTCGGATATATGCTCGTTCACCGTTTCAGTGGCGCCAATTTGAACGTCATATTACGTTGAATTCGATTAGGCGGTGATATATTATATAACTTTGTAGTGTTGTATTTGATTCCAAACTCATAAATCACGTCTTGAAAGACCAGAAACGCGAGTCTGGCGAGCGTATAATAGCGGTATGCTCGATTTTCTTACACATTTTTATTTTATTAATTTATTTTTAACGAAATAATAAAATATGATAATCCACATCTGACTGATGTGGAACGAATTCACTCGGTGTAAACCCGCGGCCGTGTGGAACGGAATAATGTGTTGTTGTGTATAAACTCCGAGTATGAAACCGAATGCAATTGGTTGTAAAAAGTTTCACGCGCGCATTGAGCTGCCCAGCACGTTCAACATTAGACGATTATATACAGTCTTAAAAGCGTTCGAAAGTCGGGTATACAATTGAGATAAAACTGGGAGGGAAGAAAATAAAATCGTTAATTTCCCGACGAACAACCGATGGTTTATATAAATACTGAAACACATCAGAAATGATAAATCACCATTAAGAGTTATTCACCAATTATAATTGCTTGTATTAACGTTTGGGTGGTTAATGAAGATACTTAATTCTTTATCTATAATCGATAAGAGAGTTTTCATTTATTTTAATATTAATATAGTTGCGGAAGAATACTCCATTTTAAGAAATTTGTTGAGAAATAATTAAACGTTTTTCGTTCAATACATGCTGCTGTGAAGTTGAAAATCATTTAATTATACACTAGGAACACACTAGGGTATATTTTGTACATTTTTAATATTCGATGTATCTATAATTTCCGAAGTAATCGACGGTGTAGTACACACGTTGCAAGATAAAAAAATAATTTTAAGTATTCAAATTCATCTGTAATCCGTATCGCGAATAAGCTGCAATTATCCATATAGATTTTAACCTTATATACTCGTAATTATAATCGTTTCAGGGATTATTGAAATAATTTAGTTACTTAGAATGTTTAATATTTTTAAAGCATTCTGATACGATAGTCTGGTTAAATTAATTTAATCAATTTCGTAAGATTTGGGATTTTCTTATTTTCAATAGTGACTTGAAAATCTTGCAATATTATTTAACCAATGCGAATGAAAACAAATTAATATAAATAATCGTCCTAAATTAATATAATACTAGGTCAATAATGCTCAGTGGTGCGAGCTTTTTAATCACGGTAACGAAATCTCCAACAATTTATGAGATAAATTTCTAGAATATTATACCTAAGCTGTCATTTATAATTTATACTTACTACTACTATCTTACAGCATAGGATACTTATAACCGCACGGAAAATCCGAGGCAAAGTGTACTGTAGCGGTATAATAATATATTACACACCTGCTCCGTCCTCGCCTATCATATTTTTCCTGGCCCGTTCGTGTTTATTACGGTGCTCATATATCATTGAATTATTTATCATACATTTTTATATAGAATTAAAAAGTTACCGGTCAGCATAAATGTATTTTTGTATCGAACGAAATTAATTGTACGCAATATTGACGGAAATAAAAACGTGCGCAGTTTTTTCTCCGTTCACCGTGGACCGTCGCGAAACGGTGTCGGACGTAATATACTATAATCACGTAACATTATATTCCAGTGGTGGCCAACACGAATAAGTTCGCGGGCCACACGGATCAGTACAATAATTCCGAGAACCAAAATGTTTATATACCGTTTTTAAATAATTTCATAATTTTTTATAAACTTATAGCTAAATAATTAAAATAAAAATAATAATAATATGATAAGTTCATTTTAATTTTACAAATAAAACGCGAGCCGCAAGTTGGCCATCCCCGTTATATTCGTACGCGAAAAAACTTTCTCGCGGTGTGCCATCCGTTTTTAAAATAATAAAAAGACGTATACTTAATGTACTATAACGAAAATTGTAGTACTTCACGAAATAAATAGCAAAATGTGTATTCAAATTTCCGTAGACATATTACTCGACCTATCATTACGATATGATACGTAAATGAGTATTTGTAAATTATGTTTTAAATTCACCAAGATAAATTTCATTTCCAAATATACATAACTTACCTTCCCTCCTTAGAAAACGTACAAGTCAACTACACGACGCGTAAGAAACGGGTTTTTAAATTAATAATAATAATATAAAAATATTTATGATGTGCGAAACACAATAGGGCGAAAAATGTATGTATTGTTAAGTGAAAAAATTGTGTAAACATTGTGCAACAAGCTCTTTGCGGCGACGCCAAATATTTAGAGTGCGTAATAAATAAAAGCCTTTTACAGGTACCGAAACGAAATCGCGTTAGCGTGGCAAAGGCGAAACGGGTTTCGATAAAGCATCCGTACACACCTCACGCAGCGGAGGGTTTGTTCCCGATACTTACATTACGTAACAATCGATTTTCGAGTTGATTCGGTTGACTTACAAGTCGATTCTTAGTGCACCTACGGTCGGCTTTTGCCGAAGCTTATTAACGTTACCCATGCGCTGCGGGTAGATCGATGGCTGGAAAATATTTCGTTTAGGGGCGATACCCGTTTGCGTACACTTAACCTTTTTTGCAACTCGATCGCATGCAAATGTATGTATTTTTAATACCTGCGGTAAATGACTCACCCCGATGCAGGACTCGTTTGCGTACATAAACCATAAAAAAAGTTTTTACGTTTATACATTTTTCATTGGTACGTTTAAACAACCGATCAAATGATTTTAAAACACAAAACTCTCTATACTCATGGTTTTCAATATTAAAACAACGTTTTCCTCTGCACGTTTCAAAAGCATTTCGTATTCGAGTATGCTTATTTGGTACTGCATGAAATAAAATGAATAAAACACTGGCAACTCGTGTCTCGGTAACATCACACGTTCAACTAAACAAAATGCGTATATTAATATGTGATAACTTAAAATGTAGCCGAAACATCCGCACACCAGTTGATCAAATATTTTTGGGATTACGTATATTTTATCGAAATGTTTGAGATATATCGTATCATATACTCGTATACAAGGCACTGAAAGTTACAATAAAAGTCTATTTTGGGAATGACATTTGATAGTTTTACGCAAACGAGTCCGTCAGTATCCAGGTAAAAAAATTGTGTACTGCGCGCAAACGAATATCGCCATTGTTTAAACATTAAATCATACCATTTTGAAATCGAGACAGTTCAACAGTAGGTTCAGTTTATTTGGATATTAAATGTTGTCAATCATCGTCATGGTTGATTTTATGTACTTGAATACTGTTAAGAGGACGGTAACAATTTGAAAAACATTGATTGCCAAAATTGGTATCCGTTCGGTAACTACTAATAGGGTTTCAGTTATACTTGTGCATCATTTCTCCGGTGAATAAAGTTTTATTAATATCCAGAAGCATTAGAAATTGGAAGCTGCTATAGCGATGTATTGATTTTCATTATTCAAAGTAAAATATTATTTTCAAAACTTTATTTTCCTATTCAACAATATGTAAATCGACTCGCACAACTAACCTCTTGTAATTGCCCCGTAATCGATATTCATCGGTCTCAATGCGTGTAAACGGGTACCTGGGAATCGATTCGTACACATTTGACGTAAGTTTAAGTATGAGCATTGATTTTGGAACACATCCACTAGACGTCGCTATAATCGTATTACCTTCAAATCAATAAAAACTGGTTTTCGACGAATGAAATTAGTGGCACATATCCAAAAAAAATTCAGCGTAGCGTGCGACGGTCCACTACCGCGTGGTCATACCGATTATTAACAATAGAATTGTATATCTACGAAGCAATAAAAAAATAACGGTACGCGTGTGTCGTAATGTGATCGCGAACCACCAGATGAGGGGGCCGCATCCGTTAGAAATAATTAAACGCTGATGTAGAAAATCACAACCATTTATTTAAATGAAAAATAAACAATTAATAATCATGACATAAACGAAAAAGTTTGCAGTACAATTACAGTATAAACTTCATTTCATTCATCTAGCGATTCGAAAACTCGTATTTTTGTTTCGTTAACGATCAACGATATGATGCGTTTTGCATAACCGGTAAAACAGATAAAAGAGCTTTTGAATTAGTTTTTTTCCTAAAGCGGGGTTGTGGGGAGACTGATTTTATTCGTTAGCTATTTCGGGGGTCGTGCCGTTAAAATAGGTTGAGAAACTCTGCGCTTCAAAACATGTACGCAACAACAACAACAAATGATACCGGTCGATGTGTTATTGTTATATCAATTTGTTCGACAGCACGTGCACAACAAGCGAAGTCGCAGGAGTCGATGGATCGTAATTTTGACGCGTACTATTTCGTTCGAGATATATTGCTCGGGTCCACCAATTGGGTGCGGCGTGCAAATAGCAAATAGCAAATTGCAAATTAAATAAATTATCCCTTGATTTTAACATCTCACGGTAATCTTATTGCAGACGATCGCCCATAAAGGTGTTAGCACTGCAGGGGTGTAATTTAGTCCAATTTTTTTTATTTTGATCTGCACTCTGTCCAAAAGTGGACAAAATAGATAAAATGGACGGAACCTCGTAACTTGTATTATTACAACACAATATGAAACTTTTCAAGGTTATAAATTTTATAAATTTCTTAAAATGTTTTATACTATAATAATTATTTAAAATATCTTAAATCCAAGTCAAATTTTATATATTTTTTATTTTATGTTTGATATCCCTTTCAGTTCCCTTGGCCTCGTAAGAGGCCTTGCATTTCAACAAATCATATATAACTAACAAAATAACATACCTAAGAACTTGCTTAACATCAATAACAGTTGTAAATTACACACTGTATATTCAATAAAAAATATCATCAATCATGTCAAATAAATATGTTAGAATTTATTTGAATTAAATAAAAAAAAAAAAAAAAAATTGAAATTTTGAAAATCGTATTATCAGTTTAATTATATTTGATAATTCGAATAGTTGTGATACTAAAAATCCAATTTTGTATTTCTTCCATGAAATAATGTTTATATCTAACTGTTGTTTTGACAGTTTGACCCAACAAATGTTCACATAAGTTGATTATATTATGGCTTCCAGGGAGGCCACTGGGTGTTGGTGGTATCACCGCAACAGTTGAAATTAACGGTGACTGTATATTGATACAAGCTCCGAAATTTAGTAAAATGTATAAAATGCAACGTTAATTTGTGTTTTACTAAAATAAATAAATGCTTCAGACCTTAACCATATCAAAGAAAGTTCCTAATTGTGAAATTTAATTAAAATGCTGAAAGATGTTATGGATTTTTATTTTATTAAAATGAAACTAAAGTGTTATTTATTATTATTTTAATTATATAGTTTTATTTATGTCTAATATACATGACAATTATTTATATTATGTTACCTTATTTGTTATTTTATAAATTAATAAAAACTAAAATGTTGTTTATTTATTACAATACACTGTTACCTATAACAATAATAAATTAATTCTGTTATGTTTCATTGTTTTTTATTTTATTAAAAAAAAAAAAAATGTATTTTATGGGTGATAAAATTTATATAAATGACAAATAATATTTATGAATGTTACATATTATATAAATGAATTGTTAAATTTAATTATATTACAAATAATTTAAAAATTACTGAATTCAAAAACCTAATGATTTAATTCCGTATATGCCCAGTAATTTCATACTAAGCCATATATGACTCATGGTAAGTCTAAATTGTTTCAAATTTCTATTTGAGGTAATATACACAAAGAAAAATAGAATAAATGAAAAAAAAAATTTTTTGAACAAAAAAAAATAAATTGGGAATGAAAGGGTTAATAAGTAAAATTAGACATTTATAATTGTTATAACTATAGAACTTAAAAGTAAAGTAAAAAGTCATGCCAAAGAAGTTAATAGAATAAAAACTAATTTAAATTATTAAATTTTTTTATTTATTTATTTATTTATCCACGATCTCCGGGACACATTATGTCCAATTATACTGTGTTAACCCTGATGCACTGGCAAAACGTCTCGTGTGCATCCGGACAAATGTTTGGAGACGGACGTGTACGATTCAATCGCGTTCCCATAAGGGGCACCTTAATCTAACCTTATCTGATCCAAGAGCTAACGTTGCAGTAATATATATGCGCATTTTTTCGCTGTGATCATCAACGAATTGTTAGTTCGTGGTATTGGGATTGCTTTCGATAATGTCGGAAAGTGTCGGAAAATCTATCTCCCGGGAAATAAGTTACGCCTGGGAAACCGCCGTTATATTTGAATAAAATAGTGCATGCGTACGTGTGTGTAGAACAAGAGTAAATCGCGTCGATAAAAAGTCAAATCACGACAACATGTTGTGGTGAATGATTTCCGGATAGAGGTTTTTTTTATTTTTCAATTGAAAATGGAAAGATTTTTCTTAAAAGAAAAAAAACGCGATGGAATGTATATTTTATACTTTACTAGTCTTTCTAAAGTCATAAACACACACCACACACACAGACACATCTACATAGTGGTAAACTTGATGCACAATCTTTTGGCGTTCACATCGAAATATTATTACTAATATGTTGGCTAGAGTAATAAATTTTTCTAAATATTTTCGCAATCGTGATCATCCAAAGCTTCGTAAAAATCGTTAAAATATTGTTTATTTTGTTACAGAAAGGTTTGTTTGATTTTTAAAAACAGTACTCATAACCGAGACTACAAGTAAAGAATAAACTACCCATAAATTAATAATATTGATTGTCTATAAAAACTATTGTATTCAATTTCTTTTAGTCGTATTCTGCGAATCGAAAGAAAGTAACAAGAATTTGTAATTCATAAAATGTATATACACTGTGGGTAAAATCATATGAGATACAATAGGACAAGAATAATAGGGAGAAGTAAATATGTTTATTTGATATCTAAAAAAGAAAAATATAAAAAGAAGACAATTTTATTGACTATAAATCAATTGAACGGTTTTAATTGGTGTTATTATGACTTTTCTATATTTTTCTTTTATTGAAATAAAGATAAAGCGAGTCTTTCCAGATTTTATTGTTTACAGATATTTTTTAAAAACGAATTAAAAACAATAAAAACATTTCGTTGTAGAATATTTACATTATACGCTTAGTAATAGTTCAGTGCGAATGGAATAATAAATCGATTCGTAGAGTTTATTTGGTTAGCGCAGGAAAAATCATAACAACATTGGTGAAAAAGGAAAATAAAATCATTACGGCTATACTGTAGACTCGCAGTAGCGTAGCGGTTTTGTTTGGTTAATATAATTGTCATGGTTTACCACCTTCAGCTGTAGGACATTACAGTGATTCTGAACTATTATACATACAATTCGTATTGTCATACGAATAATAATAATAATAATAATTATCCATACAATAATGCGTTTTACGTTCTACCGATGGAGTGTGTGTGGTAATACATTAAACAATCACGTAACATACGTGACATTTACACATTACTTTGACGAGTGCTGATGTTTATGTATGTTTAACAAATGTATGTTTAAAGTATAATCGACATATTACATGTACGTAATTTCAAATATACTCTACTCTGTACATAATGTTAAAATAAGAAAACTATTACTGATAAAAAAAAAAATAATAATATACTACGGCATAAATCTGTCGTCCCTTCAAAATTGCTATCACCATATACAAAAATATACGACGTTTGAAAAATATCGAAAACAATATTCACTTTATACTTTGGTGCAGTGTTTCATAATATGAGCCCGTCCACCCTAACTCTTAGAGGCATTTCGATAAGGCCGATTCCCCTATTACTTAGACTTTTAATACGAGTTGTTTTGGATCAAGCCAAAAACTATTTACCCTCAATTTTGAAAATAATTGGATTTAATGATATGATTTTCCTGTCGACATACCTAGTCAAAAATGGCTTTAGTATAGTTCATCGAATTCTCATAAATTATAAAAAGTGTTTGTCATGGAACAATTTTCGAATGAAAATTAGAATTGTTATTTAAGTATAAATATAGAATAAAAATTAAACTAGGTACTAGTTTTTCTAATGCTGGGAATAAAATATTTTAAAAAATGTAGAGGAAACGTTGAGTAAAAAATGATCAGGAAATACTTCCCTAGTATGATTGTTGTAGAGACATTTAACTCCACAGTAACCTATTGTAAAAATAATGAATAAAAAATAATAATAGTAAGTCGTTTCGTTTATGAATTCAATTCTCGGTTGCAGATGAACTCGAGCTACGGTAAATCACCGTCATTGCCGGACCGGTCGTCTACGATGAACGTCGACGGGATGCGATCGACCACAGTTGGGCTGAAATTGGAGGTGAACAGTTTCAAAGTGGGCAAGATGCGCATAAGATGCGTGGCCGAGCTGTACGGCGTGTTCAAGACGTCCGCGGAAACTGTGCTGGACGAGGAGAAACCGCGATTGGCTTCGATTCTGGGCACGTTCTCGTCCACAGGTAAATGTAGAAAACGATATGATATTGTTAAATTCTAAAAGTTTACGTCGTTGGCGCGTGATGGAGGAGAAAAAAATCTGTTCACGGGACGGTGATGACGAGAAGGAAGACGCGGGGAAGGACGAGTAGCATAATGAGAGCGGACTTGTGCGGCGAAGGCAACCGAATGGTCGCACGGGGTACTGTGTGTATACATATTCTGTCTCCGAGAGACAGGGTCACGGTGCTGGAGCCTAAGAGAACGAGAGAGATACTGGCAGAGAGCGGGTGAAAAATGTAGTGTAAAATGAGTTTACGGGGGATTAAGGGCACATTCTTCGCGTCGTTGTAATGTAATGGTCTCCAGTCGTGTGGAAAGCAATTTATTTGCTCGATGGTCTGTTCTGCTGTATACGCTCGGCGTTTGTGCCGCTGCTATATCGAATATATCACACCGGAACTCGGCCGCCACCGCCACCAGTCCCTTCGCTGAAGCCATCCATGTGTGTATGTGTGTGTATGTGTGTGTGTGTGTGTGTAGTTTACATCTATACATATATGTACTTACCGTACACGTGTGCGTGTTTATATTATATAAGGAACGTGATACCGGATTTTATCGAAAGTTTTGAAACGTCATCGATGTGTGTAATTATTTATATCATCGTCTCAATAACTGTTATCGGTGGTCTGGAGGAAGAAAAAAAAAACTATCGCGATTGTCTGCGAACGAATAAATATTTTATTAATAATATCGCGCGAAGACCAACGTATACGGACATTATTATAAAATTTACTCGCATTCGTGTCGCGTAAACCCTTCGCGCATCTCCGCAGCGGTTTTCTGCCGATAACACTCTAGTGTCAAATTTATCGGTTTTCACACGACACGTTTCTTTTTTCATCCCTTTTGTACGCGCACAAACATGTACGCGTGCGAATAGATGCGCGTCAAGTGCGCTATGAAAATCGATCGCCGGAAAACAGTTCGGTAAGTACGCGCGTGCGATACGCGACAGGACGACAGGAGAAAACAACCGAAACACGCCGCACTCACTTTACTACACGAACGTACAAACATACACGCACACGCGCACGCGTGAGAGGAGCAAAAAATAAATAAATAAAAAATTAAAATAAATACAAATCTTAAGTGGGGATGATACGTTTTTGGTGTCCCTGTAAAAACAACACTATGTCACGCACGTACCAGTCGCGGGGATTATTCCCGGGGTTTTTCTTTCCTCTAACGAGGTTTTCGGTAAATCTACTAATGTATATACAGACGTAAGACGTAACGCAAAATATAATCTACGAACACTTAGCGAGTCCGTTTTATGTTTCGATGGGAATGCAAAAAATAAAACACACGTGTATTTGATGTGCAATAAATGTTAATAAGTGTTCCTATGAATACGAGATGAAATTCGCGTTGACGAAAAATCCATCCGACGATTGTTTCTACTATAAACACCATACGTGTAGCCTATGTATAGCACGATGAAAATAAAATAAAACTGTTTCTTGGACAAAACGCGTGTGTCACACACATCGACTGCATACGTTCCGACACGTAATGTATTTTTATATTCGATACATATATTTCTCGGTAAATTTATAAATACGCACCGAACGCGTACTTATTTCAGAACAACCACGGATTATTTATGAAATTGAAAAAAATACGTTATTTTTTAATGTTTACTGTTCTTTTTTGATTAAAATATATTTGTTTGCGAATGCATATTATTAATTTGTAATCCTGTTCAAATATGGAGGAAACAAATAGTTTTTGTTGGAATTTATCAATTTTATATTGTATTTATAACGTACTGAGGTACACTCGATTCCGGAATACAATTGATTAATGTCTAGGATGAAACTACCTTGTCCGTATAAAAACTTGTTTAACGCACAAATTCGTTAAACGTTTCCAGTTTCAAGGAAAAATTATTACTTTTCCTGCCGGTAATAAAGAAATCCACCACGTTTTTCATCTAATTTTGATAGAAATCATAAAATTGTTTAATTCTTTATTTACCGAATCACACGAAACGATTCCACGGAATAAAAGAAAAATGTATACTCAGCAGAATATTCCAATGAATATAAATTCCAAAGAATTTTAAAACTTTAAAAACAACACAGCAAATTATAAAAAAAAAAAAAATAAACACCATTATCCTCGAAACCACGTAGAATTCGTTGTAAGTATATGTTCATGAAATACTCGTCAGAGGAAAATAACTTCTATCTAGACGGGTCTATACAGAATTCAGATATTTTTGAGTTTTCGTAAGAATTTATATTATATTAATGAAAATCTTATGTTTTTAATGTTTATTGCGTAAAGATATGTATTTATAATCGTCTTTAAAAGTTATAATAAATCGAAATAACATACATTTTGCAGGAACAAGTAAAATGATAACACCATGAAATTGGTAAAAATGTAATTACATTTCTGAATATAAAAAATTCTTCTATGATTTCGTTTAATTCTATTTAGAATTAAACTCGACTCATTGTATGATTTAAAATTTGACTATATTAAATAGGTACGCTAACATATACGTTAAAAAAAAAAAAAAATATACAAATCCGAGTTCAGACTATTAATTTGTCTACCATTTATTTTAAACGAATTAGTTATTTGCCAAGTTCTTTAAATGTGATTGTCTTCTGGGATAATTAATTGTCATTCTTATGTTTTTTTATTTATTTACTTGAGTTTAATGTATTTTATTTGTAATTTTGGTTTTTGCAGGTACATTGAAGATGACCTCTCAACCGTTTTGGATCGTGATATTCATTAGCATGTGGATGAGATAACCATAAAAAGTTAGAAAATTATTAAAAAAAAACCTATAAAAAAAAGACAAAAATATTAATCAAATAAACAAGAAAAAATACCACGTCAGTGATTTTGTTGATTTTCGTTTTATGTAAATCTGTAAAATTTTAAAACGTGTTATTTTGAAGTTGAAAAAACTTCGTATAAATATTTATGTATACTGTTGTAAATATAATTATATTAGAAAAAACAATCTATAGAATATTGTTATGTGCGTAATAAATATGTCGGTTAACACTGATTAAAATTTATTATTATTTGACTATATTATAATATTTTATTGTATTATATAAAATATTCATATTAAAATATATATATACACTAAATAAAAAATTACATTATCCATTTGATTATTTAAACGTTTACGGAAAAAGAAAAAGAAGTATTTAGTTAGACGTATGTGTCGGTAAAAACTTTAAATTATATGTTAAGATTGTTGTAATTTAATATTTGTGTTGAATAAAATTTTGATGCATTTCCAACAATGTGGTAATAGTATTATTATATTTTTACTTTACCTTACCGACGATAAAACGGCGTTAAGCATAGGCAGTTCAGGTACATTTATGCATTGAACACATTTGTCCGAGAAACTGTCATGTCAAAAAACAATTATTGTACTACTATTATTATACTAGTAATATAATCAGTGGCATATATTAAATCCTGCTCAGGGGGAGGGGGTTAAAAAAGTAATTGTTATTTTTTATTTTTTTTTCGTTGCACAGATAAATAAGATAAATAACTAATATAAATAGATATTATTTTATATAACTTTTTTACCAATTTACAGTTTACTTTTACATTACAGTAAATTAATAGCTATTGGAATATGAAAACAGCATAGTTAACAAAACTTTTCAAACGCCTATTAATATAATTATTTAATTATTATAATATTTGTATAGTTGTATATTTTAAGTTCAAAGCGTAATAATGGAACTCCGAATATATTACACGTCATCAATAATAAAAAAAAATTTCCTTTTTTTTTCTTTTTTGGCTTTGGAGGGTTTGACCAGGACCCCCCTCTCCATATGTAAGTCATTGAATACAATAATAGCTTTTTAGTATGGTATAGTTACCATAATACTATAATGGTATTCTGTTGTTTTACAATTATTATTTCGATTTTACGAAGCGAGCGTTATTCGTAGGCGATTCTAGTGAGTTTTTTTTTCTCCTAAATATTAAAAATACATTCAAAGGCGTGTAGGTAAATTGAGTCCTAAACGAAAATATCTTTTTTCGAAATAGTTAAACTGAGTCCCAATTATAATATTGAAATTGGTAAACTAAGTCCCACGTATAAAATTTAAAGAGGTAAACTGAGTCAATGGTAAAACATTTAAGGCGGCAAATTGAGCCCCATCTAAAATATGTATTAAATGTATTTAAATGTATTTAAATTATAAATATAATCGTTGATATAGTTATAAATTAATCGAGTACGATAGGTAAGTGTATCTTATCGTTACATCGTTAAATATTATTATATTTTGTTCCGTATTATAACGCAACATTTTCATAAGTACCTAACTATTTACAACACAACTGGATGTGATATGTAAATGTGATAAATTTAAGTTTAATGCACGTAGTATACAATTTTGTTAGTATAATTAAAAGTGTGTTATATAAAAAAAAAAAAAGGCATTTCATCATATTTTAAATTATCGCTTTAATTTTTATACAAGGGACTTAATTAACCGATTTAATTTTTATACGAGGGAGACTCAATTTACCGATTTCATTTTTATATGAGGGACTCAATTTACCTTTTTTTTTTTTTTTTTTGTGTGGGATTCAGTTGACCTAAAATTAATAAAATGGGACTCAATTTAACAAACTTCAAAATTAGGTCGGACAGTTTTAATTCGTCCAAAAACGCCGAAGGACTAAATTGTTTTGAATATCAATTTATTGTTTTTTTTTTTTTTTATGTTAAACATTTTTTTAAGTTAAACATACGTGAAATATGTTTTGGGGTGAGTAAAATGTCCGCCTAACCGACCGATGGCTGAACACCAAAATAATATTTTATCAATTCGAATAACACGACGTATGCAGTGGGTGCCAGTTAAAATCGCGAACAAAATATCGCGAAATATTTTAACAGCGAAAACATTAATAGCGAAAAGTAAGAAATTACTTTTAATTTTTAATTATATTTATAAAGTAATTATTATTAAAGTATTATAATATATATTTATACGATTATTATTATTTTAATTTTTATTTTAACATTTATTTTGAATTAAATACCTTTAACACAATATTATTATATGATTATAGTTTATTTACAAATAATCTTAAAAAAAGTTAAAAAGCTAAAAAAAAAAAAGTAGGGGTTTCACGAAAAATGTGAATATCAAAAAGGGTTCCACGGATGAAAAATAGTTTAAGAAACACTGCTCTATAATATAATAAATAATAATAAACATAAAAATATCATTCAAATCAAAATACTATATAAAATAAAATTTAAATTTGATATTTTTCTTAAACTTACAATGTGTAAGTATATAAAATACATCATCACACTATGCTATGATCACAATATGAAAAAAAAAAAATTGAAAAATTAAATAAAAAACATTAAAAGCAAAACACTATGTACAATTAAATTTAACTTTGATATGACAAATTAAATGCAACACCTCTTAGGTATTCAAGTCTATTTATATTTTCGTAGTCATTGACTAATCCTTTAAGTGTATCCCTTTTTCGTTTTCTGGATGGTTCAATTGTACACGCTATGTACTGATTTATTTTTATGTCGTTTAAACTCTGTTCCTTTTGAATTGTTTCAGTAAATTTTCTTATTGTTGGATGACATTAACTCAATAAATTATTAAAACCTCTATATCACCCTCAACATAATTATTTATTTTAGGTAAATCAGATATAATAGAAGTAAAGCAGTTCCACAGTGAAATAGGAAATCTGGGGTTCCTTCTTCTATGTCTATTTGGACGACCGATCCATGTATTCTCAAAGTAGGAAATAAGTGGTTCTAACACGTTTTCATTATTAATGTAATATGCACCTTCATACAATGTCTCAAATGCGTCAATTACGTCATTTTCCGGAATCAAAGCCAAGGCAAACAAGTAACGGACTTGCAATGAAAATTTTTTTGAGTTTGCTTTATATTTTTCTATCATTACGGAAATAGTTTGAATTTTTCGCCAAACACATTGTATTTGATGAAAAAAAACCGCCATTTTGTTCAGCATTTGGAAATTGTATTTTAAATGCGTATAATGAGCTTTGTTTAAAATCAGTCATTATTGTTTTGGAATTTAAATTAATATTATGTGTTTTTATTGCCGAATATAACCTTTCATACGAACTTTGTGTTTTATCTGGCATTAAAGCGAAAACTACTGGTATTATTAAATTATGCTTTATAACATGTATCATGTATACTTGTGCAAATAATGGATGACATGACTTAAAAGGACCATCTGCAAACCAATTATTAGATTTAGACAGTAAACCTAAATTCTCTTTCGTTGCAAATACTAAAATCCGATTTTCAACTGGTTCAATGTCGTTTATTAAAAATTGACGACCATCAATAGTGTGGGAATATTTATCAGGTATTTTAATATCTATTATTGTTAATGGGTTAGTTGGAGCAGAACTATTAATTTGCCGTATTCGACACAAAGTTCGTATAATATAACTTACTGGAGGGAGAGCCCCGTGAACGGCTTGCGAACACAATGTTGTCGCTTCTGAAACGATCTGATGTGGATTATCTTGAGATGACAGAGCTCGAATTTTTATTTTTTCTATACAAACATGTCGTTCAATTTCTAAATTCGATATGGTATGGTTATGTTCATTAGGTCCTTTAACAATTTCTTTGTTTTAAATTAAGGCGTAAGTTACATAAGCTTTCAATACATCTCCAATACATGGAAGATTTATATTTTTTGTCGAACCTATAAAAATAACCATTATATTTTAATACATTTTTGGTTTTTTTACTTTCTATAAACTTCATTACGAATGTATTACGTATGAATATGACAACAGACAACTTGGTAATGATTATAGGTTTTAAAACTGAAAAGTAAAAAATTAAATTTATTATCTAGATATCATTATTATTATTTACTATATGATAAAGCTTGGCTTATCTTTATTACGTGATCCAAGGCGCAAAAGTACAAAATTACATTATTGATTATCTAGTATTATTATATTATAAAGGTATACCCACTAACGAAAAGAATTTCTTTCTTTTCGCTATTAATGTTTTCGCTGTTAAAACATTTCGCGATTTTCATTTTGGACATTTTATTTCCGTGATTTTTACTTCCGCGATTTTCACACGGACTCCTATGCAGTTAATTACGATTTAAAAAACTAACATTGTTAATTAAATATGTATAACTTCATACATATAATAACTATAAGCAATACGACAATATTATTTATACATAGATAGGGTATATTTTCTATCATTATTTTTATGATTATTACAACTAATATATTTTTCAACTGGTTGCGAATTATTTTATAAGTCTTGTGCAAGAGCCTTGTGTAACTCCTTGTTCGGAATTATCCGTCAACCGTTACATCGATATCGAATTCGATCTAATAACTTGTGTGTATCGATAACAATCGTAAGCAGACGTCTGGTAAGTACATGACGAATCAAAAACGTAGTATTTTGCACCCCACAGCTTGTTGCTACAGCGAACCGTTAAAATCATACGTCTCCCGTTTCTTTTTCTCTCGGTTGATTTTGTTCGTAAACGATTACGATAACAAGCGCGAACTGTTAAATTATTGTTTTCTCCTTCCGCGTATTTTTGTTTTAGCGTTGAAATATTTACTCAACTGAAATTCGTAACGAGGCGGTTTTGGTCTTGCCAAAAAATCCGTGACGTCTGCAATATTATATTTGTAATAGATTGGAGTACTGATCGATATTAGTAGCACACGTGGCGCATTTTAATCGTTTCTTGTTCTAAACGTACGTAAGGGGATGATGTGCAACGTCATAATAAGTGAACGGACTAGAAATTACTTGGAAAAACCAACCGTACTCGTATTTGACGTTCTCGAATTGAAAGGCACGGGAAAACTCCTATGTTCTTTATACTAATTCGTAGCGATTATTATGACGCCTATGCGTAATAATTAATACGGATATATATTATTTGTCTTTTTGAGTTATTTTCATAAAATATTTAGTCTTCAACGACTGTTTTCGCATATTTTATTCGATTGGAACTAAGACTCGAGAAGAAAGAATAAAATATATTCCAATGTGATGTGTAATTACACAACATGAAACTCTTTACAGCTTTCGATTATAATATTAATATTATTGAATAGCAGTTTTTATTGACTTAGGATGAAACATGTAATAATCTAATAGATAACACATCACTTTTATTTTGCTAAACAGTATTAATATGATAAATATCTCAACTATTCACGTATGACTTTATAATCGAAATTAAATCGAATAGCGGTAATATCAAACAATATTGTATGTGAAATTAATTTTTGGCTTATTTTTTATCGTTTCGTATCGTGTAGTATTTGATACGATAGTTTTTTTTTTTTTGTATAAATTAAAATAAATGTAATATATCGAAACGAGCATAAAATATGAATTTTAAAGCCACGATTAAGTAATATGTTTTAATCCTCGATTCGACTCTGGTGAATACATATCAATGTACCAAATATACGATAGTGCATTGATGTGATCTGAATCTAATTTCGAAAATATGTTTATAAACTCTGTTTAATGCTATTTCTCAACAACTACTAAACATACGGGATTGAAATTTAGAATAGTGATATTTCTAATATCCTAGATTCATTGTTAGTAAAACTCTTACATTAATCAATTAGTAATCAATTATTAATTTGTTGTGCTGAATCGATTAATTTTACCTTTAAATCGACTTCTACCGATATATGTTCTCGGAACGGCAATTTAATGACTAAAAGTATTATCCTAAGACAATACAAACGTGGCTAGGCTCTAAATAATATAAGTTAGTAATCCGTTAAAAAAATGATGCGCCGCCTAAGACTATTTAATACGTAGCCAATATAACCAGGCTAATGTAACCTAAATATAACCGGGCAACTCAGCTAGTTAATAATATTACGTAGTAATAAGATCGAAAATACCGTATGAACCGTAAATTATACATAATATATCGGTATGGAAACGAGTGTATTTTATATTTTTATTTCATTTATTTGAATGTCACGATATTTGATTGTTATAACTTCAAATATTTACCATCGTAGCTTTTAACTAACCATACGCACCAAGTCATTATATCGTGAATTTGTAACGATATTTTTTTTTCTATAACATTGCGTTGAAATTTTGACCCGCAATCGGAAAAGGAAACCGGACAACTGAATTTTGGTAAACGCGTTAAGCGACACTGTTTGAAGAATAAAAATAATTTCTCGATAATTAAAGGTCGTGGGGCCCAGCAGGGTCAACTGAAAAGGTTTTCAAAACTTATTGAATGTGTTCTATATAATAATATATATATATTGTTTATGTAATATAATTGAACGTAAATATCTCAATGTGTGTGTTTATGACCGTGCTTAACTTTTGTACGCGCGAATAATAACAGCTATATATTTTAAAAGTCTCTACCGGTGAACCTGTATTTTATTGTGCACATTTAACGCAACGAATTCGTTATTTCGTGCCCATCGTTTTAGGGGGGGGGGGGGAGGGAGAACGATCAAATACAAACGTGTACGCCGTCTGTAGCGGTCATAACGAATTCGGTTTCGTCCGGGGTGGTTGTTTTAGTTATTAATCGTATCATTTCCCACGTTTCTCGTGATTCGTTTCGTGTACTCCGATCTTTGGCGTTGCAATCGGCTATTAAAAAACCTTGTTTTATGTTCTACGAAAGATATGCAGGTTATTCTATTAATAATATCATTTATTTAATGGGTTGTTTTTGGAATCGCAGTCATCAGTATATTAAATACTACATTCTTGTTTTACTACGATTTCAGTTAAATAAACTATACATCTATTTATCGTCGAAATAACATCATATATCATATAATCCAGTGGGCTCCTCAAAATGGTGTTATTGTAAACCGTACCGAAAATACTTGAAAACCGTACACTTCTGTTACGACAGATTAAACACCATTTACGTCACTTTACAAAATACGTTTACCCAAGGCCGTAACTGGGAAAAAATTTCTGGGGGAGAGGTCTAAAATTTTTATAACTATATATTATTATAAACTATATTCACCGCTAAAATGTTTCTACTTTTGAAAATTTCGGGGGGGGGGGGGGGGGTCCGAACCCCTGAACCCCCCCCCCCCAGTTACGGCCTTGCGTTTACCGATATATTTTATTCTTTCACTTGTTTTAATTCTTTTTTTCAACGTGATATCAATATGATTATAGATACATTGATACATCCGACCAATTACTGGTTACTGTGATACCTGGTAGATAACTTTGTGTTCGGATATCGCTAACATTATGCTATGAACAATGATTTTAGTACGATTAATCCAATTATAAGGTAATTTAAAAATACCACTTGATCGAGTTCTCCCGGTAGCACAGGAAAATTAACAATTTATCCATTATTGTATTTTTGATACAGAAACAATTCCCCGACGATTACTTATGTGTATCGCTATAGACTCGTTAACAATTATAGCGTATACGGTGACCGTCTTCAATAATATTACGGCACTTTTGAAACGTCGCCGTAGAAAGTTACTGCAGAAAACCGGAAAGACGATTGATAAAGCAAGTGATTTGTGAAATAAACGTGATTATAGGAAAACCGTTTTCGCTCGTTATAAATTACAAATAAAAATAATCACGTACAAGAAATTACGTTGATAATAATAATAACGGTGTGATTATCCGTGCACACCGATCCGGTACAGTTAGGTTTCGCCGTAATATTATTTTATCATTATAATCCCAGATATTTTATAATATATTTGGGTTCAGAAAATATATTTCAGCACTAATCCGTGGTGGTATACTTATTATAAGTAGTTGCGTAAATAATGTGATATAAAACGATTCGGTAATAAATAATAACATTAACGACAAACGATAAATCAACGATAAATTTCGAGGTTACGTTAACAGCGCGAACACTAGGAATATAATCTACTGAAAATAAAAAAATAAATAGTTGGTTACACTTGTGTTAAAATATGTAACTATCAATATTAATCCAGTGCTTAGGAAAATAATTTGGATTGTTACAAAATTAAGTTTTTATTCTTGTTTTCTACCGTTTACTTCTAAATTCGAGGAAGTAGCATATTTATAGTTATTAACTATTTGCACTGCTGCGAAAAATTAAATTTAGCAAAAAAAATTTTTTTTTTTATTTTTTTTTTTAAAGAAATTTACAATCTGTACATAAAAACAAAAACAATAAGTAAATATGATAATTATTATGAATAACAATGACATGAATAGCATGACTGGTGAAGAGGCCCATTGGCAACACCCTCATAATTTGTAATTTGGCAATTTATTATAATAGGTCACGGGACCAGTTCCTTTTTAAACGTCCTTTTGGGTTTCCAGATAGAACGTGAGAGGATATATTTTTTATAAGAGGATTTTTATGGGAGTCGAGTTTAGAATATATCAATTTCTTTTTCGAATAATAAGTTATGAAGTTCATGTTTGTGTTGAATGGCACCGTTTGCGTTCCAGAGTAAAATGTTTAATGAGGGATGGGATTGGGTGGAGTTATTTATTATTTTTTATTAAAAGTTTGTTGATAACCGTTGTGAGAAGTGAAATAAGTGGATTAATAATTAATTTAAAATCATCTAGGAATGAGGTGAGCTGTTTGGAAAAATAATTTGTGGTTTGTTTATGGATTTTTGTATTATTAAAATGACGAGAGGCATCTGCGTATGATTGAGTGTAAGGCTGATTACTAGTATTAATATTATCATTTGAGGTGGTGCAATAGAACTCTTTAACAGGTATGGGATTATTGTTACTTAATAGTTTAATATCAAATTGGAAATCTTGGTTAATATTATTTTTATTTTTATGGTGTCTTTGTTGTAGATTTTTATATACAATGCAACCTCGATAACTTGTTGGGTGTTGTCCTTCGCATAGTGCGCATTTTGGTGGTTGGTCGATGGGTTTTAAACAGGCACATTCTCCACATTTCACGCATCGAGGTGCGTGATTACAGTATGTTCTCGAGAGACCAAAATCTTGGCATCTAAGACATTGTATTATTTGGCGTCGGGGGTGTGGCTCTTCAATTTTAATTTTGGTGTAGCATATTGAAGTTAATTTAAATATTTCTTTGTTATTTTGGTCAGGTCCAAGGTCTATGAAAAATAGGGGTACCGGTAGTTTTGTTATTTTATTTTTTACATTTACAACTTGTCTTGCAGTGAATCCGTTTTCATTTAATTCTTGGATAATAAAATCGATAGGCGTAGTATGATGTAAGTTCCGAAAAACGACTCTGTATGGTTTATCTTGTTTAACTTGATAAGTGTGAAAATCAACTCCTTTTTCTTTGAGCAGTTTAGTTACTTTTCGGAATGAATCAGCCGATTTTGTTTGAAGTTTTAGGTTATTGATAAAACTTTTGCAAAAGAATTCTTCGGGACCGGATTAATAGTTTGATAGCGTCACAGAAATTTTTGTTGTTTAATTCAGATTTGATAAAAATTGGAGGTGGTAATTGTGATTTGATATTTGGTAATTCAGACGTTTGATCAGTATCCATTTCCTGAGTAGATAAGTTTTCAGAAAGTGAGGCGTAACGATTTTTTGTTGTAAACTAACTTGATGTATTGCTTTGTTTGATGGCCATGAAGTTAGCCCCCCACTTTGACCGATTCACTTCAAACCACTGTCAATATTTCGCAAATTAATTGGAAATAATTGCAAATTCACTTTTAAAATTTGCAAATCAAAATTGTAATTTTGGCGAATTATTTTGCAAATTTTGTCAGCCGCCTCCCCCTACTTTGTCCGATCGACTTCAAAATATCATCATACAATAATTGTAATAATTACAAATTGAGTTTTCATAGTTGGAAACCTATTTTATGTTTTTATGAATTTATGCAGATATACATTTTCGTTCTCATTACTTGTATACATTTCGTATTTTTCATAGCTAGAGTCTGGAATTAAAATATTCGGTTCAAATCTTTTTTTTTTTTTTTTTTATTAATAAAGTGTTACTGACATCAAGGTCATCTAACTTATTGATATAAAGACATTTTTAACATGCAATAATTGTTATAAGTAAATTATAAATACAAAAAATACAGTAATATTTACATAGATGAATAAACAAGTTACAAATATGACATAATAATAACTAGTTAAACTAGGTGTTTTTTTTTTTTTTATGTATTATTGGTGTTGAGCAAGGGCATTATGAGGACGGCCGCGCTTGAGACGCCGGAAGGTAGGCTTATCGCTGAGTTTGAAATACTTTGCACTTTTGGCGTTATTAAGTTGGCCAAAAAAATTGACTGAGAGATTCTGTATGTAGGATTTAACCATCGGGAGTCTGAAGTCTGTATGAAGTGCTTCGTTTCTGACGAACCACGGCGCGTTGGATATTATGCGTAAAAACTTGGATTGGAAGACTTGAATTTTATTTATGTGAGTTTTGACACAGATTCCCCAGATAGGGGCAGCATAGAGTACTAATGGTCATAAAATTTGCTTATAAAAAAGCACGGAGCATTTCCAGCTTAAGGCGGTTTGACGGTTGATTAAGGGGTAAAGAATTTTAAGTCGTTGGTAGCCTTGTTGTAGTTTTGAGGAAATGTGAAGGTTTCAAGTTATTTTTTTATTTAAGATAACTCCTAGATATTTTATAGTTGGAGACCAGAATATGTTGTTGCCATTAAGTACTAGAGAGGGAGGGTTATTGGGACGACGAAGTGTACTCGTAAATAATACTGCTGTACTTTTTGAGGGGTTTAAGATAATTTTCCATTTTTTCGCCCAGCATTTTATTTTATTTAAGTGGCTCTGTATATTTTCAGTGACAATGTGGAGGTCACTGGAGCTTGAATAGACAACACTGTCGTCAGCGCAAAGAGAAACTTCTGTGTTAGATGTAGTGGGAAAGTCCGCGATGTATAAATTAAAAAGCAGGGGAGAAATTTTTGATCCTTGGGGAACACCGTCTGTTATTTTTTTTATTGCTGAACTGGTGTCATTTATGCGAACTGCAAAACAGCGATCAGAGAGGAAGGATTTAATTATATTAAAGATGGCAGAATGGGTATTTAATATTTTTAATTTGAACAAAAGACCGTCATGCCAAACACGATCGAAAGCTTGCGCAATGTCTAAAAACGCTGCACCGGTATGAAGTTTTTTTTCAAAACCATTATTTATGCGTTCAGTTAGGCGGAAGAGTTGTTGAGTAGTTGAATGTTTTGGTTTAAAACCAAATTGATGATGTGGAATGGCTTCGGTTGCATCTAGATGTTTTGTTAACCTGGTGTATATGATTTTTTCAAATATTTTGGAGACTGAAGATAGTAAACTTATGGGCCCGTAACTGTTAGGGTTTGTATTATCTTTTCCAGGTTTTTTTATTATTATAATTGTGGTTTTTTTCCATTCAGTTGGAAAGTGGCCGATTCTTATTAATGAATTGAATAAAATAGACAAATATGTGATTGCTTTTATTGGGATTTTTTTTTAATATAGCATTAGTGATGAGATCGTGTCTTGGAGATTTTTTGTTTGGTAATTTTTTATTATTTCATTAACTTCAGTAGGAGTGGTGTAGGGAAGTATGTTTTGTGGAAGAATATCTGCTTCAACTAGTTTGTTGCACACCGCGGTTTCCGTTTCGGTATCTACAATATTGTTCGGTGAGGAATTATTTTCTAAGGTTTTGGCAAAGAGTTCGCATTTTTCAGCATTTGAGTTTAGGTAGACGTTATCTGATTTTAACGGAGATATAACACCAGCGTTTGGTTTGATTAAACGTTTGGTAGCGAGCCATAAGTTCGAGTCCGAAGGATGAATTGTAGATAAGTAATTTTGGTATGAAGCTATTCTTTGTTCTTCGAGTAAAATTTTGACTTTTTTAGTGAGATAATTAAAATTTTTCCGGTCTTCAGTTCGTATATGGAGCTGCCACAGTCTCCTGGTTCGGTGTTTATTTTTATCAATTTTAGAATTGAAGAAGGTATTTGAGAAAATGTATAATTTTGGGATATGTTACAAGAGGGGTTTGAACAGTGTTCCACTGCTAGATGAATAATTTCTTGGAAATGGTATATGGCTTCGTCGGCTGCAATAGTGTTATTTATGTTTTTCGGGATTTTTATATTATGAGTTATATAAGTTTTAAATTTTTCCCAGTTTGGTTTGCGTTTATAAGTTTTCGTGATTTTGTAGATACATTTAGGGCACCTCCTATTGTAATTTTTACGGGCAAGTGGTCAGAGTCAAGTTCAAATAAGGGTTCTTGATGAATCGATAGAGGTATTGATTTTAATAATATTACGTCTAGTATGTCAGGATTTCTATTTTGGTCATATGGATAATACGTCGGGGAGTCAGGTGAAGAGATAATTGTTGAAGTATTTGAAAGGTATTTATAAAATTTACGACCATTTTGATTTGTTGTTTTGCAGTTCCAAGTGGTATGTTTGGAGTTCAGGTCACCAATAATCATTACTTTTTGAAAACTGCAAAGATTTTTTTCGAAATCATTTGTGAACATTTTAAAACTTGGTGATTGATATGCGCTATTTAGAGTTGTAATTACATTGTTGATAGATATAGTGATTGCTACTGCTTCCAGCGATTGTAAAGCAGGTATAAAAGTGTGATGGTGTTTTATTTTTGATTTAATTATAATAGCTACGCCGCCTGAAGGTCGAACTGCTAATCTGTCTTTACAATAAGTAACATAGCCATTAAATTTTATTTTATCTGCATTAATTAAATGTGTTTTGCTGATGCAGGTTAGGTTATCTACATTATGAGTGTTCAAAAATGCAGCGAAAGTATTTCTGTTTTGTTTAAGGCCATTGGCATTCCAATTTATGATAACTAAATTTGCATTATTAATATTATTAAAGTTGACAGCCATTTACTTGACTTAATAACGTTGGGATATATTCGATGACTTTTTTATAATTTCTTGTAATAGAGAATTAATGGTGGGTATTAGTAACTGTAGAAGCTCGCTTTGGATATTTGGTTGGGATGGAGGTGGTTGCTGGTGTTCGTAGGTATTTGTTTTTGTTATTTCTGCATACGACTGTTTGTTGTTATTACTGAAGACAGGTGGGTTTGTGCTATTCTTAGAGAGGTGAATAGAAGTAACATTTTGTGACATGGATGGGTGATTGTTGCTGTATATATTAACTTCGGTATCAGATTGCTTATGGGTAGTAGAGTTTTTTGAATTAGTTTGACGCGATTTATTTTTCAATAGTTTATAAGCTGTGCAACCTCGGTAATTGGCTGGGTGATTCCCTAGACAATTTACTCAGGTAGGGGGGGAAGATGAATCTTTTGTGCAAGCGGAATAGTGATGATCTCCCGAACATTTTAAACATCTGGGCGGAAGTTTACAGAAATTTTTGGTATGCTGGAATCTTTGACAATTTTGGCATTGAGGTATGTTAGAATCAGTTTTACGGTTTTCGATAGATATAATGCAGTTTAGTAGACGGTCTACCGAAAATATGTCTTTTGCCGTTTTTTCGAGTAGTACCGCTACTATCGGTATGGGAGATTTGTGTTTATTTTGGAGTCGAGTTACTGAGACAACAGTGAAGTTTAGGTCAGTAATTGCGTTAAAGATTTGTTGTTCAGGTATAGATGTGGGGAGGTTTTTAATTATGACTGATAAGTTTCGGTCTTTTGGTAATTGATACGTGTGAAATTTTATTTTGATTTCGGTGAAATATTTAGTGACAGTGCGGTAGTCATCGACCGATGTGAGATTTAGTCTCAAGACAGTATTTTTGTTAGCTATGCTAAACTCATCTATTATCATTGGTGTTATTGTGTCGCGAAAGTGAATATAGTCTGTGATATCGTAGACATAGAGAGGTGGTATTTTTTGTCTTACCTCCGGCGTATCAATTTCAATGTTGTCTGATTGGTCGTTGTCAGTATCTGCTAAATCCAATAAAGGTGAGAATTTGTTTTTTAAGTTTACCCGAGGTGAGAGAGCTATGCTAGCTGTTCGTTTGTGAGCAATGTTAGTAGGATTAGACGGCTTTATAATGGGCGCCATGCCCAAGGTTTGAATATGAGCACAGAACGCGCGTAGGAAATCGGTTACGAACGGACAACCTGTTGCGAAGGGCCGTGCACGTAGACTGGGTTTAAATCAAACTTATATCATTGACCAAATTATATATTGCATATTATTTGAAAATGATTTATTAATCTTAAAGATTATATTGTCGTTTACAAATTGTTTGTAATCGAAAATAATATTTCTATTATTTTTAATATCTAATTTCTATTAAAAAAATAAAATAGTAACGTGGATCAGATCTTTAGTTAGATCTGCTTTACTATCTAATCTATTTATAAATACTAATTAATTACCTTAATATTATTATTTATCAAATATACAATTAAATAAAAGCCTATCCTACTGCACATTTTAAATTTATTTATGCATATAATATTGTTGCATATTTTGTAATTTTATTACGCATTATATTTGCATCATAGGATTTAAATACTTTTTAGTTGTATATAATTCTGGTCCATAATAATATAATCATGGCTCATTGGCTCATGGTTCATCATTGTATTGTGCAACGTGCCAGCGTCGCCTTGTCGATCAGCAGATAGGTGTTGGTCGTTTCCTAGACCATCATGCTTTATCGGATCGTCTTCAACAATAGATGCTATTTTTATCACTACAACATTCGAAAATTATTTCGATTCAATTGTTATGCAATTGTTTAACGTCGATAACTGGAGTTTCCAGTTTATTTATATTGATTCGCTATATTGCTTAAAATAATAATTGTGTACTATATTTAATTCTACACAACAATACATAGCATAAATAATTCTGTATATATTTTTACATAATTTTACATCGGGCTATTTTTAATTATTGTACATTTTTATTTCATACCATTCAAAATATTTTCATTTATTATTTTATCTCCATAAGTACATAACTTGGTCTATTTGACTATTTGATTGTTAAATGTTTAAATTTGTTAAATTTGTTAAATTTGTTTAAATATCATTATATCACTGCAGATTAATTTTAAAAATAGAAACCGTAAAACTAAGTGGAATACTGCAATTTGGTATTGATAATAATTAATAAATCTTTTAGTTTATTGTTATCGTCATTATTCGTCCGTTATCACTTTGTAATATAGTGGGTGTCCCAAAAAGAGTAAATATATCCAATAAAACATTAACAACTGCTTCGGCAGTTTTGTAAGTAATTTAACATAATTCCAGTTAAATGCATTAATTGTATATTTATTTATCATTATTATTAAATAGTTTTATTACTCTTATATATACATTATTTCAATTAATTATTTTTAAAAAACCTTTTTGATCATTATAATTTAATTTTTATGAAAATAATTAATATAAATTTTAACAATATTTAATACAAATACAATTTTACTTACACTATAATTTTGATTTGAAAATTCTAAAAATTCATTAGCGATTCATTTGCTAAATATTGACATCGGTTTGGAACGGATGGGACAGATTGGGGGGGCTGAATGAAGTTAGCCCCCCAAACCTATTTTTTGATTTGTGACTTTTCACTTGATTTGCAAATTCTAAAAATGAATTTGCAATTATTTGCAACTAATTTGCTAAATATTGGTGGTGGTCTGAAGTGAATCGGTCAAAGTGGGGGGGCTAACTTCATGACCATCTTTGTTTGGTTTTAGGAGACGTAATAAGTGATGGAATGTGCTGACGTTTTTAGGAGTAAGGAGACATTACCAATGTCCAATCAACAGATGATAAATCGTCCGGGTCGGTGTTTATTATTTCTTTTTGTTTAATTATTTGATTGCCATTTACAATTTTAATTGGAGTTATCGGCTTGTTGTTGTATGGCTTATTTTGTGGTGGCGAGTGCAGTGACGTGTTATTTTGGTTAGATAACGAACGCGGCATCGTATTATTTTGGTTAGACATTTTGTGCAACGGTAATTAAAAATGTGATTTTTCTTACCTTGGAGCTGCACAGACCCCCGTAGTGGGTAAGACCTGAAATACTAGTGATTCGTCTTTTTTTCCCCTTTTCAACGGTATTAATTTTGTTAAAATCGACAAAGTTGTATAAGTGAAACATAAAAAGAATCGCGGACGTTTAATAAACATGTATGCTCGATAAGAGCTGTGCACCAAATGCAAACAATTTAAAATTAAAATATTTTGCACATACTAAATTATTCTATCCTTATGGATATGTTAAGTTTGGAAGCATATTAGCTATGCGAATACATATTACGTAAGTTACAAAACGAATAGAAATACAAATATGAAATTTCCTGCAGGTCAATAAAATTAAATGTATTACTTTATGAACTATACAAAAAGCTAATGTATAATAATTATTATATACAGTGCTGGAATTATGGTGGGGGTGCGCAGGTGGACGGAGCTCCTCTACTTTTTTTTTTTTTTTTACGTACCCAAAATATATTTTTTCACCGGAACGGGGGGACGCCACGTTCATCCTAATTGATGTCCAAAATAAATTTTATGTGAATTTCAATTTACGTTAATTAGAAAATTAATTTTATGATTTATAATATCAAAACTATTTTTATAATTAAAGATTATGTTGTGGTTATAATAAGGGACAACGTTTGGAAAAATATAAATAGTAATGTCTGTGAATTTGGTGTATTATACTTTATACATTGTACGGTTTGTTATTAATATCAGCGATCGACGATATCGTCATTTCGGAAAAAAATAAATGTCTCACCACGACCTTAGACTAATCTTCTAAGGCCGTGGCCCGCACTAAAGAATAAAAATAGATAAAAAAAAAAAAACCAAATATATGATTATATCTTTCAATTTAATTACCTATGCTAGTTATTATTTTATTTTTATTTTCTACTGTAACATATAAGATGTTGGTATTGCTACCAAAATATATTATATATGGAATTTAAATATTTGTTTAGCTAAAAAGTGGTATTCAAAATATATTTAAGGTTGGTGGAGGGGGGAGAGGGACGAAGCCCCCCACGGGTCTGTGTCAAATAATTGCGCACGTGAAACGCAGTTTTCAAATCGTCGAACTGAGCTCCTCTACTTAATTTTTCCCAATTCGAGCACTGATTAAATATATATATATATATGTTTTCAATTTTCGAATTCAATATTATATACTAAATTAAAAATTGGATTAGATGTTAGATTTTTTTTTTTTTATGAAATACAAAAATGAACATACGTTAACCGTACAAAACCAACAACAATTTAAAGGTTATAAGACCTATGTGTCAGTGAAGTAAGTAAGCAATTTGTATTTTTTATAATTTTAATTGGTGTAGGAATTTACATATTTTATGCGGAGCATCCGAGTTAAGTCCCGAGTACAAGGGACTAATCGCAGAAAGTTTACTAGTTGTGTCCCGGATTTTTATAGGTACTACACTAGTTAGGTCCTGAATTATTTTAGGCATTATACTAGTTCCTGAATATTTTTTGGTAAGTACCACATTATACCATCATTTTCCTTCCCATTGTAACAGACTTAAGACTGTCTATGATCTATTAAGACCACAGGTATGTTTAAAAATATTTTTATAGTTTTTTTTTTTTGTTTTTTAGTTTCCTTTCCATTAAAATATATATTATTAGAATTGTGTTGGTAAAAATATTAAAAATGTTAAAAATCAAGTAAAAAATACATATTATATAATACAATTATAGCCATATAGGTAAAGGAAAAAATATTAAAAATGTAATTTAAATAAAAATTAATGGAAAAGAAATAAAAAAATAAAATAAAAACTATAAAAACATTTTTAACCATACCTGTGGCCATAGACAGTTCTAAGTCTGTTAAAATGGGAAGGAAAATATTAATATAGTATATTACTTACCAAAAAAATATTCAGGAACTAGTGTAGTACTTATAAAAATCCGGTACTCAACTAGTGTACTACCTAAAATAATTCGGGGCCCAATTAGTATAGTAATTTCAAATTCGGGACCCGATTCGGATGGAGTCATTATATGAAATGTATTTTTTTTTCGCGAAAACTTACGTATGTGTTCTCATAAGTAAAATATACCGAGTGGATATCGTGTGGAAGCTTACATTTACACATGCAAATGGGATACTGTAAGAAGTTCGATTAGAAATTTGTAGTCGTGGTAATGTCGGATCCGAATCAAGCGGACTTTCGATGTATTCGTTCCGATGTTCTAAACACAGTATACTCTTTCGGATAAGCTGTGCGCAATGTCACAGCGTGAAGCGTTTAAATTAGGTTTACGGTGCATGATCGTCTGGTATAATAAAACCACCGACCGTGGATTATTAAAATACCCTAAGCGCAGAGAAAATAAAAATATATTATATGTCACGAGGGGTTACATTATAATATATACATGTATGTGAGACGCGCATCAAAAGAGCAAGAAATCTGTATAAAATCAAAACAGTGAACACTGGAAACGATTTCATTATGCTGCTAAATCTTTATTTAATGTATGAGTATTTTCAAAGTAATTGGATTCGTATACAACCTATATGATGGTTGGATTTTTTTTGCATAACACAAGACGCATTCAATGATCGTTATATACGTTTTGAATTAATATAAAACCACATCTTTGAAAATAAGCGGACGTAAAAGATTATTCATCTGTTCAAATTCCTAAAAAGTAGTTATAACCTGTATTGTAAAAACTTATTTAATTTCGGACGGATAGCAGTTATTGACATTTCACAACGAATTACCGTGTAAAACATTTTTCGGAGAATTTCAACGTACTGATTAAATTTTCGGTAACAAATTTATTTGACATAATTAATTTAAGTTTAGTTTTTTTTCCTCCGATGATCGTTTACGTCCTACCGAAACAATATTACTTAACTAAAGAACATTTATGAATTCAAGATTTCATATTAAACGTATTAGTGAACTAAATTGATATTAAAAAGCCCTGGATTGTAAAATACTGAGAAACTCGTTTGATGAAAAAAAATAAAAATTAATCATGAAAATGATTACTCGAAAACTTATAAATTATAAACAAAGTGTTTTTTTTTTTAATTTTTTTAATAAAAAAAAAAGTAAATATAAAGGTTATAGCACTGCTACTGCAATAAAATATTTATTAATAAGCTATTATTATACTTAAACACATTCAAAACGGTATTAAATATTTGATCAACAAAGAAAACAAAAGAAATACATTAAAAATAATTGGTTTTTAGGATTGACTAAACCTTAAATTATTGATTCGCAGTTTTATGTAAAATATATATATATATATATATTAAAAGTTCATAATTTTAGTCACAAGTACCTATTCACAAATTCACGTTACTAGTACATTTTTTTTATGTATATTTTATGTATTAAATAACGAACTCTACTATTGATTTTTATCTGTAGTAAATATATCCAAAAAGTACAGTTGAGAATTATAACTGATGGAAAAGTTTACTTATTTACCGTATTACTTGAATGGAAATAAATGTAACTTAATTTTAAACTAATTATTTTTGTTTTTCAGTAATAACATTAACAAACAATTCTAAAACATTGCAAAATAATTTAAATATATATATATATAACCAGAAGAAAGTTAATTTCTTTGTTATATATTAGTAATCGAAAAATACTTTCACTATATAAAAATGATGAATTTTATTCCATTTATGTCGAAAAAAATTGACTTAACTTTCATGGAAACTTAATGAAGTGTAATATTTAACTTATCTGTAGTTTATTAAATTAACTTATAAAACTAATGCAAATGAAATGTTTCAAAATATACATAGTTTTATTTTAATATTGACGATATTGCAGTATAATAGTATTAAAGTATACAAGAATTCCTCAGTATATTTATTGAAAATATTATTTTGAATTTCCTTTTTTTTATTAATTAATTATTTAATTTTTTTTTTTTTTTTTAAATTCCATTCAGTGTTTATTATTTATTATTTTATGGTTTTTTTATTTAAATAAAACTGTTCATATACTTTGAATATAACACAGTTAGTTATTAAAATATTAAACATATTTCATTATCGATGATTTGCTATAAAGATAGAATGTTATTTATTTTATTTGAAAGCGTGACACCATAAACTAGACTAATTACTACAGCAGTACATATTTATATACATCAAGTAATTTGCACATTGATCACAATACATTATTGTGATTATAAGAGACACACAGAGCAAGATCGTGATTTCGAGATCAACAAAATCGTACAAACTAATGAATTCCGAATGGCTAGTTTCGTAAGTCCTCATATATATTTCATCACTTATCTATTATTTTCTTGTAAGTAATAATAAATATTTAAGCTATAACATTCTATTTGAACGGTGTTTCCCTTATTTCGGTTAAGATATAATTCAAAGGTTCTCGAAACCTTATACTAAATAGCTTAAATATAACAAAGTTCTTCAACCTCGTTACATTTTGGTTTGATGTAATTTAAGTTTATCAGTAATATATATATATATATATATATATATATTCGCATTAATATATTATTCAGTGAAAACGATTGAATTAAACTTTTAGTTCGAGCTGTAGTGATGATAAGAAAAATGATTATACTTAAAGTCGGATTTTAAAAAAATAGTAAATTCTAACATAGTTTAAGTTCTACAGTCACAGTAGCAAAGTACAGTAAAATTCTTCTTTTGAAATTTGCATTTAATAGGGTATATTTTTTCGTATTTATAAGCCTTGTATGGGAGTGCGTTGTTGAGTACGAGTATAACGAAAACCAAAATTCCGAGATTGTAAGAAATGCATTGGTTTGAAAATGTTTGTATAGTTAGAACAGATGGAAATAATTACTCTAAAATTGTTGATAGTCTGTTATTAATAAAATTTAAATTAATTTAAAATAAATAAACTTAAAAAATCGACTTAAAATAAGTCTTCTTATGGGACGAATTTATGGACTTTTTCAGTAAAGTTTTTTCTTCTCTCGATGGTTATTTCTTACGCTTAAGAAAAAATATATTTCTAAAACACCAACTAAGCGCGATTTCCGATTCGTCAAGTTTCTGTGATACTTTTGAAACCTTCAACTTCAGCAGAAAAACGTCGATGGGAAGTAAAAATATTGAATCACCAACAACTTTAACGGTCCGTTTAACGACAGAAACAGCTTGATTTCAATACGAGACAACTGTACCGGTATGAAATGAATACCGTAATAATAATAATAATAGTAATAAAATATAATACAATTTCTTTTATCATAAATTAAAGTTTTGGATAGGTACCAGTCAATTAAAAATGATTTGCTTGTATATATCTAAGTAATAACATCAACAAGTTAATTTGAAAGGATAAATAATGTGGTGTGTGCTATTAGCACTGACAAATAAAATATTACGATGTTCCGATAAATTGCCAACAACGTACATTTCATTACCGAAAACCATATTGTTTTAACAAACTATTTATAAACATAGATACCTATTATATATATAGTAGTACTGTACACAAGCAATGCGATTATATTTTCTACGGTGATTTTCGAAGCTAATTTTAATAAGTTGCGATTCACATCGTATTGTATAATTCAAAGCACACGATTACAACTTTCATGTTTTAAAGTTACAGTTTTAAATAAGAGATACATTTAAACTAATAACTGAATAACTGAAAAACTGCTATTTGTATTAAATAATTAAGAAATTTAACAGTAGTTTCCAGTTTTTGAAATACATTTTTAACAATTAGTGCAAAACCTTAAGATACCAGCGATTTAACTACATCATGTTTTTTTTTTTTTTTTTTACTTATTATTTAATTATGGACTACATAATATGTATGTATATATATATATATATATATATATTATTTGAAACTTAATATACGGTTTTAGTGTGTCCGAAAATTATATTCTAAGAAGAACGAAAGCATCGCTGTAAGAAAGAAATTATTTCGCTCCGTTCCAATCTTAATGTCGTGTGTGAAAGCTAATATATATTATTATGTGCTTATCGTTCAATTCTCCAGTCACTAAATAAGCTTACTTATGATGACTTATCTATTTGTTATGAATGGAAAGTGGTGTCTTATTAAAATGTTGCGACGCCTACCATAAAATTTAAAGAATAACAAATAATACTTGAATTTAAACCGTTGGTCGTATATAAAAAAAAAAAAAAAGCATACACATGATGTTTGATCCACATATCGAGTGGATGACTTATAATGATGAAACACCGAGATGTATTTTAAAACGTTCAGTTAAACAAAAAATCACCACCAAACATACATACGCGTATGCGGGCGCGCATACTAAATCGTTAATGTATCCACACACACACACGTGTATCCACCTGATAAGGAACAATACATAAATATATATGTACGTATATGTGTGCGTGTGTTTGTATGTAAATAAAGTATATATCGCGGTTCCCCGTCTTCGCTAAGTAGTTTTGAATTCGCCTCGAATCCGATGCGCACACCTACCGGTATTTCACGATAGGTCCATGCGTGCTACACAAAAATCTTATTTCGATGAAATTTACGGTTCAACGATCTTAATTTAAACTAAATATCTTGTGTTCGGTAATGTTCGCCCCGAGAAGATGTAATCTGACGATATTCTGTTCATCTATATGCGATTTAAAGATGCAGGTATTAACTTCCGCGGCGTTCGGGAAACATTATAAAGCTGGGCATCTTGCTCTTTCCTCGTATACCTGTATGTAAACCCATGTGAATAATATATAAACCACGCATTATAAAATCTGCTTAATCCATGGCGTTACTAATGTAGCTTCGTGCGCGCTTCAGAAATCATTTGATCAGCTCCAATTATTAATCATAATAATTGAATCGACGTTTGGTGATGCACATTTAGCCAAAATGTTAATTTACAACGACAAAAATATAAAACGTAACTTTTTTAGCATTCCGATAAGAAATACTTATGATGAGTCTGTCTTGTATTCACCTTTGAAAAAATAGTTAATGAGTGTTAGTTAATAATATACGCTATTAGTGTTCTAAAACATAAATGTACTTTTAATATGTCTATACTTTGAATTAATTATATAGATAAAAATCACGTTGTTTTGTTATACACTATATTATTTTTTTCTAATCTCCCTCTTAAAATTTGGAATGCCCCAGCTAATGTTTTTATCTGGATACGGGTCTGTCACCGTCCTTGTCACAATTATCAGTATCACAATCATCATTATCATTTCAACAGATGCAGCGCAGAATAAAAGCAGTCTGAGTATACTTGATTCAACTTAATTAAATTTTAGTTTTTTTTTTAGATTTATTCGCATGTTACGCTCGAGGATATTATTACCCAGTTAAATATGTCAGTATTTGTAATTAGTTAGAATAAGTTTATTGTAATTTATTGTAAGTTTTCATCGAGCGATATTATTTTAATGTTTTTTAATTTTTATGGAAGCTTTCTATTACATCTTCTGACAGTTCTGGCAAAAGTATAGATTTTTAATATCAGCTTCGTGTAATAATAGTTTGTGAACAATAGCATTCATTTTATACCAATCATAATGTAAAAAATAGTCATATGTTTTTTTTAAATTACAGAGAAATAAAAGTCCATCAAATCTATAAAATATAGAAAAAAATCATGTGACATAGCTACCTGAAAATAATGCGCTTAATTTCAAAAAAAAGGAAACAAGAGGAAATGTATTTTACATTTTTATATTTTTTACAATATTATGTTTTGAATAAGTCAAAAAAATTGAAGCAATTCCATGGATCTTTAATTACAACTCCATCTTATATTAATATTTTAATATATTTTTCAAACAAAAATAACATTTAATTAAATATATTATACATTACAATACTAAGTACATACTCGTATATTAACAATAATTATTGTACATTAACGTACATACCTGACGCTTCTATGTCCATATTGAAAAAATGCATGATCTTAAATTTTAAAATTAACAATTCCGAGTGTTAAATTATTACAACAAAGTCTACGCAAATGTTATCGGTCGCGTTATAGTGGTGGCGCAAGACAAAACCAGATAATGATGCACACATAGACAATTATGTCACAATAAATGATATGTTAATTAATGACCTTTATATATTGTTTAGTTGTTATCTTTATTTAAATTCATATTATTTATTATATTTTACTAAATGTATTTTCACTCAATTATCGTTATTAATTAGTTCAATGTTGGAATTAATTATCTGAATTTTTTTTTAGTTGTTTTATCATTATTGTTATTATTTTTAATATTCATATTTCATTATGTATTAATAATTTTCTCTACAATCTTTTATTAATTAATATTAATTTTCAACCACTGCATATTTTGTAAATAGATATTGGTCCATAATAAGTAAATGAGTAATAAAATATATTATTATGGTATATTTTAGAATAGTTTGTATAAAATATCTTAAAAATATTAGAAATCACTCAGAAGAAAATAAATATTTCGATTTTTTATCGTCGTAAATTGACAATTTGGACTTTTTTATAACGATGGAAGCAAGTTACATATTATAACAGCCGTTTCATAAATGCAAAACGGCATATTACGTTTTTGAAACAGATTTGCGATGAAAAAAATTTGGAGCGAACACGGATTAGCTAACTTGTACATATTTACACGAATTGCCTTCGATATTATATAAGAATCAACGATATTCGATATTTATGTTTATTTATTTATCGATTAAATATGCTTTAAGAAGTTTTAACATTATTTTTCGATGTTTATTTTCATCTCTTATGTACGTTAATTAAATTTGTACCCGTTAAAGGTTAAAACAATTTTTCCTACGTTTTCTTTAGTTTACTCAAAATTTCCAACTCACGAATAAAATATTATTAAGATAATATATCACTAAAAATATCCAACAGTTTCCTTACTTAGTTTATGAACGTAAATCTATGCGATATTCTTCCATAACTACTGCTGGGGTGTCATCTATTGTTTTGATTTGAATACCAATTTCTATATAACGTACATTACCTGAATATTTATTTATGTAAAACTCTAAGTTTACTCCGACGAAAATAACTATTAAAGCATAAGTTAATTAGCTTACTTTAAATTAAATGGAAAAACGTCAAAATAGTGCGTAAATGACTTTATAGAAAAAAAAAAAATGTGATCTTTATCTCCACTATCGTCAAGTATTGACGTCAATTTTTGACTAAATCATATATGAATAAATCAAAATCATAAATATAACAAAAGGCATAGTATGGGAAACGATTTGAATATGGCACGTAGTGGTGCTCAAATTGGCGCCGAAACGCAGTAAGTGAACAATTCCAGTGAAAAAATCACTAACATACACATATTTGGAAGGCGACTCGTGAGCACCGACATTACGAGTAATCGATTTTCGCTAATACAGTTGGACGGCGGCTAACGATGCGAAATTAATTTATTCTGTAAACTTTTATCATTTGCTAGAAAATTACCAATATAATCATGAATTATCGACGCGAATACGCCTAGTCCACGGCACGAGTTCTGTGTGTGATCAATTGGTACATTTGAAATCCATTCGGAAAAACTTAAAACGGATTACTGCCGTGCACGTAAACTTTAACCTTGGACGTGCAAATTCAATACGCGATAATCGTATGCGCAGAAAACCGTTTTTGCGGGAACACCACGTAATGTATATTTATGCAAATAGCTAAAATAATTTACGATTTTGTCTAAACATAATTATATAAGCGCAACTTGTCCAATATTTTTATACTAACCGTGAATAGCTCACAAGTACGTTTCCCTTTCACGCTATTGATATACATACATATATCGTCTAATGACACCTTAGCAGCTGGACCTATTTTTTAAACTTCTTCTTAATCAAGCCAATGCCAAATTTATAGTGAAACCCATAATTCGATACGAAGAACGTGTTTGCATCGGTCGCTACTCACATGAGATAAGTTAAATTACGATTTACGTGCGTTTGCGCAAACCAATTATGGTTTAGACAAGATTTCGGTGCGCGATTGCTGCAGTCTTTGACTTGGTCACAGGGACGTGGAAACGCAATGGAAATTATGACCTGTGGATGAGCTTAATGTTCGCGATCGCGCACAACGGACGATTTATGCGCGGAATACGTTCAAATGTACGCGACACGGTATCCCGCGCTATAAACATGCGAGGACACGTCCCATGGAAAATTAATGTTTTATTGTTTTGCAAAACAAATCGTATGCCAAGTTATTTTCAATACATTGACCATTGCGGACGGGAAGGCCAACTATTTTTGAACAGGAATCGTTTCACTTTCTGTAAACGTATGTGTAATTATGTGTTTATGTGTATGTGTGTGCGTTTGCGCGCGTGTGTGCACGCTCAAGCGTATTGATTTCAGCGGCACGCTAAAACTCTATATTCAACGCCTCGAAGTTCATGTTGTTCGTAAATTCGAAAATTCGTCATTATTCCGTGCGCAGTATAAATACTATTCGTGTATGCACAGGGTTGAGTTCAATAAGCGCACGGACTTCCATCGCACGTATTCGCCTGGAATATAAAAAAACGTCGATTGTTACCTTGTGATAATAATAGTACGTTGAGACGTTGTTATTTTTCAAAATACAATACGGTTGTAGTCAAACAGTACCGTATTTTGTTCAAGAAATTCTGACAGATGACTCGTGAGATAAGCGAACAAGTAATCTTCAGCACTGGAATCGTAAGACTTAGAGAAAATAAACTCTAAAAAAAAAATAAGTTTTTGGCACGTTCAACTGTTTTGCGCTCTTTTCTAATTGTCCTTGATTTTATATTTCATAAAATAACAATGTAAATTATTGAACAGCTGCTCATAGGATTTACTTCCTAAACTCCTTCTCTTTACCGGAGAAAATTATTATTAAGGTTATTAAGATTTAATTTCATAGAATTTCTTAGCCTTCCTCATTGGAACATGCAATCGTAATGCAATAATTGTATGCTTCCTTACTTAGTTGCATATATAATAGGTATGAGTGACACAGAGAAACGTATGTTAATCATAATATAAGATAATTATATAATCAATTTTAATACATGAAAATGTTCGTGCCTCGAAATATAAACTCGGTTCCTGGGTATTGGAAATATAACTGGATTCTTGGGGTTACAAATATAGGTTTAGGGGTTATTTTATTTATGTGCACACACTCTCAAAAATACTTCGTACTTCAATGGTTTTGAACGCTATACATTTTTCAAAATATTATTATATTGTTATTTTATACATATTACATAGTTCGGTATATTTTTAAGGATGTGCTCTTATCGTGGAAAAATATTCGTACTGTGTATAGAGGAAATAATTACAATTCAAAAAGGCCACGACGTATTTGTACAGGATAATAGATTTACGAGTTTATTTTAGAGATGGAAAATATATTACTTTTTTTCGCATTGTCGCCCATTATTTGATTTCGGATCCACGGCCGAAGTGTTTTATTATCCTTCTATTTTGTTTTTTTCTTCTGGTTGCTTACGGTTATGGTCGGAATTCATTAGAAGGGCCGTGTGAAATAGTAAATTCAACGCGCCGATCCGTTTTCAAAACTGATTAATATCCGACACACTATACTGTACACCGTTTACGCGCTCACTGTTGGACTGCGCTAATGGTTAAGATTAAATAAAACAGCTATCCTTTAAGAACAATCGTAATAAAAATAATATATAGTTAATTAAAAATCAAACGAATTCAACGTAAACGGATATACTCACTCACGGGATCTAATATTGTTGTAGCTGTACGAAGTTCCTTGGAAATTATCAACCGTACGAGTCTTATATATATATATATATATATATGAATTTCCACATGGATTTGAGAATCTCTATTTTTATCTTAATATATTATTAAAACGTGAGGCGATTTCTTATGACAGTTATATCTGAAGTTCTACTGCATAGATTTTCATAATTTTCTTTTCTAATGCAAGTACTCAGTGTGCAGATGAGCCATCAAAAGAGAATAGTCCAAAAACTGAATTACTTAAATAGTTATTAAATGAATTAAGTTTACCGTATTGTTACATAGCAGCATTCGTTGACGACGCCGGTATAATCCCACACTACTACGTCTACTGCAGTGCTGTAGCTTTGTGAAAGAAAAAATTAATGAAACTGCGCGGAAAATTAGAAAATTTAAGAATATTTAACCACCATATAAAACTATTTCCAATTTAACCATAGTGCCGCTTTGGACATTATAAAAATTTTAATGGAGCCTTTTAACGTTTGACATAGAATTAACAGAATGCATGCTGCAAATATCGTCAAAGATGATGTAAAAAAACTAAATATTGTTTAAAACAGATGTTTTGGTTGTAGTTATTATTATTATTATTATTATTTATTAGTAATATATCTATTAATATATCTATGTAGGATAACTGAATTTCTAAGTGAACGTTCAATTAGTTCAGAGCCATAGCATCTAATAGTTCAAGTTTCATGTTCAATTTAATATGGAGTTTTGGTAAGTTTGGATAGACTAACTATACACTTTGGTTGGACCTTTTCTGCTAATTCACTACCAATATTTTTTCTACCGCCTATATAACCTCCACTATTCCTACGTCTGCTACAGTACTGCAAGTCAGTAGATTTTTCGTCGTCGGTGGCGATGTACATTTAGTATGTTATATTTTACATTGTGGCATTGTGCACTGTTTCGTTAACGTCGTCTTGCCATCATCTGAACCGTCGTTGAAAAAAACAACAAGAAAAATACTATTTTTAATTTACGCATTGTCTTTTCATATTGTTTTTTCGCGTACAGCATAGAACAAATTACAAATTTTACTATATACATTGTTTCGCTTTTGTTTAAAATGGAATATCAATTAATTCCTATAGTAAGCGATAGAGATTGTTTATTTCGTTTCGTGTCATATTTAACATTCGGCACGCAAAAACATCGAAATATTCAATTTACAGTTGTTAACTTGGTGATAAATAATTGGGATATGTATAAAAAATTTGTCATAAGTGATTTTTCATATAGATTACCTATATATGCAGTAAAACCTCGATAAGACGGAGTCGCTTGGGACCAAGACATTTTTCTGTGTTAACGGGGTTTCCGTCTTGACATGGTTAGTATATTATATGTAATTTAAAACGGGACCAAAAAAAATGTTCCGTAATACCGGGGTTTCCGTCTTACCGAAGTTCCGTCTTATCGAGGTTTTACTGTAATTATAATGATTACGAACATTTGATAAGCATAGATGGCAAGTATGCTGGTCACGTTGAATTTGAATGCATTAGTTGACTCTATCCAAGTTAGTCGGGTTCCCCCTGGGTGAGGGTTTTATCTAGCGCCGGTCCCACAGCCACCACGTTGTAGCTGAGGTACGCACCTCGACCTTGAGGGGCAACACATTCGGAGCGGCAAGCCGGTCCGACGTGCGATGTGGCTTACCTCTCCCGTGGTACCAATTAGGTTTTAAGTTGATATTGGTAGATCAACCCGACACGCCTTTTGAGTGTATTTTCTACTATTTTAATCCACAGGTGGATCGACTAGTGGTGGGCCATTAGCCCCATTAGTCGCCTCTTACGACAAGCCGGATCGCTGTTACCATATTATTTTCCCTGGCGACAGGGTGTTTTGTCTTTATTATTGTTTCTGCTATTCCCTTCTTTTTGTACGTTTCTTGATTGGATCTTGTCCTAATTTTCTGGATTTTTGATGTTATGGAGTGTCTCCATAATCAGTTCATTTACATCTTATTATTGCTCTGGTTCGAGTCATACAGTTTTCGTGGTTCACTAGTTCGTTTTTACCGCAGTTCGTACATTTTGGGTTGTTCCTACATTGTATGAAATCATGGTTTTTTTCAGTTGAACCACATGTCATACAAGTTTGAACTTTTGTAGTACAGTATTTTGATATGTATCTCTATTTCTGATAAATAAAACACCGGGTGACTTGGTCATATGGTGTTATTTTACATTGTGTCCATTTTATGAAGAATCTCTTATTGATTATCTTTTTATATATCTGTGGGTTAACTTTAGTGATCCATGAAGCTTTTTTATTGTCTTGTTGGTTTCTTGATAATCCTTTTACCTCGGTTATAATAAACCGTACAACCAAAAACGTTTAAAAACGTATAAATATTATTTGTTTGCTTTTAATTTAAACAGTTCTTATTTTATTATCATGCCGTTCAAAATAACTAACCTTCACAGTCGAAGTACCAGAAAAATACGACGTCATTGTATTTAAAGAGATCTTCAATCAAATAACAGCAAAAAACACAAAGAATCAAAGTATCAGAACAAGAGAATATGGTGCACAAGTATCTCAAAAAAAGTTCGATGGCCCTCTGTGACAAGTAATATCGAGAACAAGTGTAACGCGAGAACAGTACTTTTAGAATACGAGATCGAGAGAAAATGCGAACCAACCGTGATTAACAAGTGCATTATTTGTTCGTTTGAATATGCAACGGACATTAATTACTCTGTGAATTCTAAAATGTCAATCGGTGCATTGGACAAAATATGTCAATTTTTTCAGGCGTTAAAATTCAATAATGAAATATCCAACATGTGTTGCGCATTTTTCCTTTCATGACTCCTTTCCACTTCACTGGAACTTCTATTCTCACTGGCCAACCAGACGATTCAAAATTACTTTTGCGCAAGACACGCAAATTAATTTTTTACTTTCAATTTACAAAATTTGGGGCTACCAAAATTTGGGATCTTATATCCAAAGAACCAATAACAACTCGGTGCCAGAATGATTACATCGAACAAGTAGAAAAGAGAGCAATTTTGGGATTGTTGCAAAGTTTGGTAGAAATTCGCAATCGACTTATTCTATTGTTTAAAAAAGGATCACCAAAATTAATAATTGACAATTATCAGACATTAAACCCTTGGATCTTTTCTAGGGGGAAAGTTGTATTTAGAAAATATTACATGTCCGATCTACCTGAATCATTAAAACGCCTCTTAATTTGTTCTCATCAAGATTCAGAATAACATGTGTATAATTCTACTTTACAGATAACATCGTTTGGTGCAACAGAAATTAATAAGCGTAGCAACTTTTTGCCAAAATTTTACAAAATTTTAAGTTTAAGGTCAAGTTTACTATTTGGCTGGTTCTCTTTTACTCGGTTATCCTGAAGAACCTATGTTTTTACAAATATATTTCAAGGGTGACTCAGTGAATGACATCTGCCTGTTGCCTGTAATATCGATAAACAAATATTTTATGATTTACAATGGGATTTACGAAATGACGGTTATGACTTTTTTTTTTATTTGCTTATAGTAACCAAACGTGACATAAAGATAAGTATTTATTTTCACGGACGAAGCTGGGTTATTCAGCTAGTATATATATATATATATGTACATGAGTCGGAAAAAGCCTTCGTTTTTCCATTACAAATAAAGCGCTACACACAATGCAATATTTGAAAAGAATTTTATTATTGAATTCACTTTTTCACCTGACATTTCACAACGGATCCACGTAGTCTCTTATATACACACACCATTGTGCTCTGCTCGATTAGCCTTTGTCGTATTCCTTTGAATTCTTTGCGGGCGTCCTTTATTTCATTTGGAATTGCGTTTGATACATTACCTAAGCACAACACACGGTGTTTTTTTCGATTATATACGAAAATTAGTGGCTCAAAAAAAAAAAAAAATATGCAAGTCGACTTAACAACACAGTATATATCAGAATCTAATTGTTTTCCGATTGAAAAACTTATGATGTCTATTTCGAATTCAACGTTTATCGAAGTCGAAACATTGAAAACGATAAATAGTAACGAATGTGTATTTTAGAAATCGTTAGATTTCTTATGCGATATGATTTATTTGGTACTGAACACATCTAAAAATATATAATATAACCTAATTGCTAATTATATTTAAAATTCTGTGGTGATTTAGAATTTCAGGTTAAAATCCCTGCTACTGAAAATGTTTAACAAACAGTTTCAAATTTTCATACCGAATCCTATAATACATAGATTATCTAATAACGTGCTCATCGTTCTGGACGGCAAAATCGGGTGAGTCGTCAATCTTAGTGTGGCGCATTTAGTTTGAACGTTTAACTGTAACACTTGCGGAACGCGTTGCGGTCCATGACGACTGCCGGAACGGTTACCTTAGCAGTTCTTCGGACTGCTGTGCAGCGGATACAAACATTTCGGCTGCTCCTCAATTGTACACAAGAATTCCGTTTATATAATATAAACGATGTAAATATAACGCGCGTTTACATGTGTCAAAATCGCGCGCAGACCTGTATTTCAGGAGGTTACTACAATATTTGTGGTCTCTATCAAAACAAATCGTGTTGGTATATTTAGTAAGTAATAACGTATATGCGATTAAATAAACATAGTTTTAACATCAATTTAAATATATTCACCGTTGTAGTTTATTAATTTCAACGAATGTTTCCCTCAAATCTCATATACTTTCCTCTGTTTCAAATATATATGATGTGTACTTTTTTAGTTGGCCATTTTACTATCGTAATAAGTTTTTCCACGAAAATTTAGTTTCATTTCGCCTATCACAAAACATCGTTCACTTTTTATCAAATATTTTAAAACAAACTTTATTCGATTTGAACAACGTCAGTTAAAATACGGAATTTTTACCCTTGGACTTAAACAACAGGACCCCGTTTACAACATTTCGAGGGATTCAAAATGCGCTCATGACCGCTCTTTCCGTTGTGTCCCGCGTTCACGCACACAACACACCCACACGTCGTGTAGTGACGTCATCATGTGCGTAATGCGTCCGAACGGCTGTTGGTCTTTGCACTTGCATACGAGTACGTATGTACCGTACGCGTGTAATATGCCCACACGGGTGTGTTCGGGGGTTAATGCGGTAGAATCATTAGAGCGTGTGCCCGCGTTGCGCCCGAAGACCAGCGAGAGTCTACACGTTCGGTCTTTCTGTTTCCCCGTTGTGAGTACATTCTTTTTTATCCTTTCTTTTAACTCGATTGTTATCATTGTGTTGTGGCGTGCACGCATGAGTGTCAGCGTACAAAAATAACAATTCGAAATGGACGAAGAAATAAATATATATCGCGTAAAATAAATATACAGCCCATGAGTATCCCACACACTCTCTATCTCTCACACACACGCACACTCACACACATTCTATCAACACGAAAAATGTTAAAAAAAAGATAGAAAACGAGGAAACTCTTTATATTCAACCTTAAGATTACTACGGTACGCTCTTTTCCCACGGCACAACTAAAGGACAATACCGAGATTCTATGTATATATACATATATATATATTGTATAGTATACACAATCAGAGGTCTTTATGCGGTGTAAAAGCTCGCGAGACCAATTTACGACCTTTACCATTGTTTTGGCGTAGATGAGAAAAACACACACACACACTTGAGTGGTGGGGGGGGGGGGGGGGGGGGTAAACACAGACAAAAACACACGCACACAATGTCACGAACACATGCATGCAACGAAATGAGCACACACGCACACCCTACTGGAGAACTATGCCCGGAATTTTAATTGTCCTGCGATTTGGCTCTTAAAAACCGAGTGCCTACTCGCCTCAACATGCACACCGGTACGATGGCCGTCATACAATAGCCGTTAAAGGTCAGTACGAAGAATCCAACTGCTATATAAACGCCATTAAATAACGCGGAGTGTTATAATTAAATAAATAAATTTTATAATAGTTGCTTTTTTCTCTCCGGGTCCTGTCCCGAACGTTTTTATCGCCATTACTGTATTGTTATTGTTTTCGGGGGACCGCGAGACGGCGAACAAGCCTGTAGTTCAACAGTAATAATAACTGTTATTATTATTATCAAATGGGAATAGATTTTATTCGCATTCGTTATCTTAATGATCGGTTGACGATGTTGCTACGTTTTCGATTTCCATTTCGACCTTTCCGGAAAATATTACATTGAAGACTTTCCCGTCGATTCTCATCCTTATTATACGGATGATATTGTACCATTTTAAATATATATGTGTGTGTGTGTTTGTGTATTACCATACACACATGAAACATAATATAACTACGAAAAGATGACCGTGGTTCGCTCTGCATCGTAATCGTTTGGTATGTATACGTACTTTTAGCTTCTGAATATTCACTTTTGGAATATATAAACATATTTCAGAAGAAGTATTCCGGTGAACTATACATGTATACAGTATCAGATGTGACGATTCAAAATGTTTAATATAAAATACACAAACGGATCTGTTATATCGGCTTTATTTTGACCACGCCGCATCAAGTAGAGACCACGCAGTAAATACTTTATGAGTTTTCGTTATTGCATCCGAAGAAATAAATACGCGTACGTTATTTTTTAAGACTGTGCCAGAAAATAAAATAATAAACGTGTGCGCATAAACAATTCCAAGACGACTGCTGCGTTAGTATTATTATTTCCTAGGTATATCCGTATACGAGTGAAATTTATATATCCCGAGAGACCTGACAACGTGATTTTACGCATAGTTCGACGTTTACTCCGCTAATAGCTTTCGGTTTTCGGCGGAATAATTATAATAATAACATTGTACAGTATCTGCGTGGAAAATCGCTTAGAAATTTTCATGGTCGAAAAATCGATTGCATTTCAGAAGCGTTCAAAATCATCCCACGCATAAATACTAAATATCGATAGCATTATACCTGAAAAAATTATCTGTAACAATTACGGTACATCGTTAACTCACGTAATATATATATAAATTGCAAACGTTAGCACGGGCGAATAGTTTTGATTTCATCTACTATATTCAAGGCTACATAAGTTTAAAATTAATAAATTAACAATCTGTTTAAATATGCACCGGGTTTTAAATTATTATACAGAATACACAATAATTGCACTTGACGTATCGAGGAAATATAACAATTCATATCATTATGCTTTTATGTAATGCACCATTCACCAATATTGATGCGTACTACTTTTGCCTATGCATTGCGCCGTGTTTGTGATTTTCTTGAGTAAATTAAAAAAATGTTTGAAGTTTATCGTAATTATACGTAAAAATATAAAAAATATTCCATGGTTAAGATAGTAAGCATTATTTTTAATATTTTTATATTTCAGAAGGATAGAGGAATATGTATTTGTTTTTTTCTATGATATTTTGATTCACTCAAATAAATAATTTAAGTATTTATAATTATTTATTTATTTACAATTGAAATATTCTAATTTTTCAATTCATTAAGTTGAGTTAGTATAGGTATTTAGATTAAGTCAGAAATTAAATTTTTTTATTTTTTTTTTTTTTTTGTATAAAAAATCAACTTAATTTAGTAAAAATTAAATTACTTACCGTCACATAAAATTAGGAATGATACATTTTGTTAAAGCTTAGCAAATAACATAATACATAATGTAGATTTTACTATTTAAAAAAAAGGTTGGTCGTTGTTAGAATTACTGTAGGTATTTTTAAAACTAAATCAATTATAAAACCATACCAAATAGTTCAATTATTTAAATGTTTTTTTTTTTTTTTGCTACAAGTTTTCTTCGACATTTAAGTAATTTAAATTTACTTTGGTAATACTCACTAAACTTCAATAATCAATTTCAGGTTATTAATACATAATAATATAAGAAGTGAACGTTACTCGTAATACTTTCAGCATACAGGAAGTAATACAAACAATTATTATGAAATAAAACTACTGACAACATACAACAGACTCGCTTGCAGTTATTTTTATCTTCGTCATGGTTATCGTTGTAAATCTCATTTCTATGAATGAGTATAATAATATGTATAGCAACAAATTTTAATTAAAAATGAATAATGAGTTTGCAAACATGTATCGGATACTTGGTATACTATACCAGGACAATTCGATAAATGCAATAATTTTTATTCTATTCATTATTTTTAATTTTTAATTTGTTTTTTAATAAATATTTATATCTTGTGCTACAATAAAATTGCATCAAAAGATTTTTTTTTAATTTTAAGAATTCAAATTTAAAAAATTTTAATTTTATTTTACAGTTTAAAAAAATCAAAAACAGCCATTTTATAAACTGGATTTTAAAAAATAAATTGTTGTTTAAAATTCTAATGAATGTAGATTCATTAATTCATTTTCTATGATTTTTTAAATTTTTTGAAGAAGTTAAAACATTATTGTGTATTACTAAATTATTATAACAGATATTAATATATAATGGCTGATAGAAATCTATTTTATTCCAAAATTTGTGTCATCATTTATAGCTATTACAGTATATTACTATCATTAATTATAAATATATATTTATTATTCAAGTCTCAAGTAATTAAAGTAGGTAAATAATGTATGAGCAATCAATATAATCAGATAACTTTTAAAAATTTAAATTTACTAATTCATAATCGTAATAAATTAAAACTTTTAACTGGAATGATTTTTATTTTAAATTTAATTAGTAATTATAATATCACTTAAATTATATGGATCACAATTTTGTCATATTCTAAAGTTGTTGGTACACTCATCGTTATATTCTTGAGCGAAATCGCAAAGCTGCAGAGAAAACCTACGTATGCAGTTTATAAATGTGACATTCAAATAGTGTAACAGTACAATTTGAAGAAAATTGTTCATACCATTTAGTAAATAATGTTTATATTCTTCTTTTCAAAAACTTTAAAAATTCATAATAAATCAATGATTAAACTTCAACAAGTTATTTTAAAACCATACTTTTTTTAAGAATCCGATTTACAAAATTACTATTTTGGATTTTTATTTTCAAACTGTAGAATTAAATTTAAGATATTCAACTTAACAAAAATATAAATAAAATAAATAATATAAGTAATCTGTTACGGAACACTTGTCACACACACTGCAAAACGATCCTTCTCAGGACCAACAAACAACAAGAACAAATACCAACCAATCACAGGCTGTTATTAGAAAAACAGTAAAAAACAATACCAAAGTACAATGTACAGTGAAGAGGGTGATATTAATAAATAGGGAAGAAAATAACTATCCAGAGATACTACCAAATTCATCGGAGGAGAAGGATACTGCGACCAATTTAAGATGGAGGATACGAGACAGACTGAGGGAGAGGAAAAATGGAAAAGAACGACGAGGAAATAAAATAATGAGATCGGGGTAGCATCATCGGATAGGAGGTGAATATATATATCCATTGACACCACCCACGATCTAATCAAAACATGGAGAGAGAAGTTATCACTGGAAACGTAGACGCGACCAGACATCAGATGAACCGATTACGCGAACAGTTCACTAGTCAGTACGGTAATATGTTTATATATCGGCGCCCCACCGCCGACAAATTCAACCAACAACTCATAAAGCACAACTATCATTATTCACAGACGACACAAAAGATGCTCCGCATATTTTTGGCCTTTACGTCAACAACATGCCAACTCACCCTAATAGCCAAACTGCTCTCTTCGCCGACACTCTGTTCTATGGCACCAGCACTTGCAATCACGCTGCCACCAAGCAACTCCAACTTCAGCTCAATGTCACTGAAAAAATGATTCCACGACTGGTGAACCACGGTTAACCCACACAAATCCACTGCCACTTTCTTTCAACCCAAACTCAAAAACATTGGCACTGAGTGATTGAATTCAATGAAATACCTTGGCGTACACGTTGCTAGAAAACTAAGCTTCGCAAAACATGTCGTCGCCGTAGTCAATAAAGCAATATCCGTCAAATACTCTCTATACCCTATACTATCCAGTCCAAATCTCACCATCAGCACTAACTGTTTTATCTATAAAACCTACATCCATCCTATAGCCACATATGCTTCTTCCATCTGGGCATCAAACATTTTTTTTGACTAACAGGTCTAAACTTGAAAAGCTTCAATCAACATCTCTCCAACAAATTTCCGGTCAACCTTGGTTCATGTACAACAAAACCATTCGTCATTCCACCGACATTCTACCCATCAAGGACTACATAAATCAACTAGCCAACTCTATCAAAACTCAAATCATCCATTCTACACACAATCACATCTCCGACATCAGCAGAAGAACCGCAACCACCCAGAAATACATTAACCGTCCTATTGCCTTCAGACTTCCAAGTCCAACATAAGTAAACCCATGAGCGTATTTAGTTAGCAACATTTGAGTCCATATCATTCTCATTGGCAGAAGCTAAGCGCTTGAAACAGTGTATAACAATCAAAGCAAAGCAAAAAAAAAAAAAAAAAAAAAAACCAACAAATTCAACCAACTCCTAAAGCACAACTATCATTATTCGCAGACGAAACAATGTTCTTTATTACTGACAGAAACTCTAAACGTGTAGCCATCCAACTACAACACCAAATCAACCTAGCGTTCAGTTGATTTCACCGCTAGCGCATTAAAATTAACGCAAATAAAACCGTAGCCGTCATATTCGGGCATAAAAATGCTACAAAATACTACCTTAATTACTCATCGACAATCACATTATTAACTGGTCCAAATACGCTATATACCTCGGAGTTACCATCGGTTCGCAAACTAAACTTCACCCAACACATATCCAACATTTCTAAAAAAGAATCCCGCACCCGTGGAATGCTCTACCCTATACTAAACAGAATTAGTCCTATCCCAATAACAACAAAACTTAACATTCTCAAACACTACCTATCTCCTATCCTTGCTTACGCAGATTCTTCCTGGGCCCCCTTCATTTTTTCTTCACACTGGCGTAAAATAAAACCCGTCCAAAACATTGGCATCCGAACAATGCAGGATATGCCTACCTTTGTTAAAAATCTTATCTTTTTGAAATCTACAAATTTCGAATCTATCCAACACTTAATAAGATCTCATTCCAAAACTATGTTTTATAAAAATTCCTTTTCCAACCACAACTACATCAGACTTCTTGGTAAAACAATCTCTCCTCCATCCTCAAAACTTACCCGTATCCTAAAACTCTACCCGTTTACATGAGCAAACCAACTATAATAACTAAATCAATCCAAATCCAAATCAATCCCTTACCATTCATCCACTAATAAAGGCGTAAGCCTGATGTAGTAAACGGCATAGTCCAACCATATAAAGCAAGAAAAAGCAAAGCGACAAATTCAACTTCTTCAACTTTCACATCAACTCTCAAGACATCGATCAAACCATACAAAAGGACTGAACTGAATTTTGAAAAGGAAGACTTACGAAGATACCAGCAGCCGTGACGATCTTACAAGTGGTCCTGTACAGCCAATCAGAGGCCCAGAACCACCGCAGCAGCTGAAAGCCCAACACACCGTCGCTACGATCACAAGCATCGTCCGCAACGGAAGCAGACAGTGCCCATCGACCACACGCCGACTACAACGAACTTGCACGGCCTGCCGCCACGATCACTCGTGACGGTATATTGCATACACTTCACACCGCATGGTGTCGTCTCCCGGATTACACCTCTCAGGGCTAATCGATTACTAAATAACGCTATTTAGCGAACGTTCTCGAAGTGCAATCACGGTCGACAATACACGGTGACTCACGTACCCTCTCGGAGCGACGTCAAACGGTCCTTCGACCTACGGACGGTCCCGAACTCAACGGTCGATCGACAACGGATGGTGCCTGACCCGAAGCCCGAACGCGGAGTAAAGTCAGGAGTTGACGATCGAAGACTCGGGAAGCCCACCCGCTACCCGTCCAGCGTGGCACGGACTACCTCTGGCCAGTGAACATCAAACCTCCCGGAAATACTGCCAGCCATCCGACCGAACGGATCCAGAGGAATTATTCCAGCACCTACGACTATCGGACCAATACTCGGCCGCAACTCGTCGTCACCAAAACAATACTTTTCAGCGCTCCCAAAATACCGAGGCACTTAATCAAGTTGACCTCTCCGGTTTCGGCTCGTCGCTGGGGTACCGCTTAATCAAGTCTATACCAGCGATGGTCAATCCCCAGACCCATAACTGTATATAACGCATGATACACTCGATATTGTAATATTAGGGCCCAACTAACATTTACAAGCACCACCGACTGTTCCTACCCATTTTTACAAGTCTGGTCGGAACACGCCGATGCTTTACTAAGCCCTTTATATTGTATGTTTATTTATGTATTAAACCAAAATAGAGGAATGCGATTACCTATAACTACGTGCATTCATATTCTTTCACGATCTGAAACGTCACCTCGGACGTCCCGGTTCAAATCATATAATACAATATCATAATATATGATATACATTATTTTTATACTTATTGAAATCCAAAAAACATGTGATATAGTTCGACTGTCTATAATTATTTATTTAGAAGATATTATTTAAAGAATTTTCATAATTATATTTGATATTTCAGTAAATCATTATTATTATTATTATTCTCATACAAATTGTTATTTAAAATCGATGGGTCTTATATAAAGGAAAAAATAACTCAACAGGATTAAAAATAAATGAACTCGTTAAGTAAGAAGTTACTTAAAAGAAAAAAACTCATTATGTAACTTTGCTAAAAGTTACATAACTTTTCAATTTAGCTTTAACTTTTTAACCCAATAATACCTAAACTTGTCTTTATTTATTATCCATGGATGGAAATATATCAACAGTATATCAATATCGATTTTTACGTATAATATAAATATGCTATTGAATATTTTTTTATTTCAACGTATTGATGTGTATTCATGTCGGTATTTCGCGCACGAAAAACTTCTAATGCTCTGACAAATCATGTACATTTTATTGTTGATTCAAAACTTGACTAAAAATGATAAAAATGTTTTTTCACTTATAAAATGTTAGAAAAAATAATAATTTCATTACGTTCCAAGAACGTTAAGGTCCAAGCCTGTTTTTCATCACCGGCAACCAGTTACCTGCAGCTCATAAAAAATAAAAACATTGTATGGTTTTAGTGCTCGCAGTCAAGTATAAATTAATTTTAACTATTATATTTTGTATTGTAAATGTTAAATTTTGAATGTAAATTTAATTTTTTATGTTCAAATTAAATAAGAATATTTACTACTAAGTTGGAAACTTAATGGAGATATTTTTATCCTTAAAAATTATGTCCTTGTGGTTTGATTTCAACAAGTCATAAAATTCAGGATGATTACGTACTTCTACAGTTAATATTTCTCCATGATCAGGGAAAAATACGATTTTAGCAAAGTTTTATGATTAGACTACGGTATACTAATGGTATAAAATAATAAATCATAGCAAAAACCGTTGGCGACTGTCGCTGTACACCGCTTTCGACTGAGTATCAGCGGCCTATTCACAGTAGCAAAGCCGCAGTCGCTAACTGGAAACCAGTCTATAGGAATCGCGTAAAAACAATACAATCACCACTATCGGTTTACGTAAGAACAGTATTTTATAATTTGGGGAGTATCCGATAATTTATTTATTCATGGGAATGGGGACTAAGCCTATGCGCGTTTAATGATACGATTCAGTCTATTTATGGTTTGGCTCGTAATTAACGGAGATCCCCGGTGATCGCATGGATTTCTTCACGTGAATACGGTCATATCCATTGGTCGACGGGAGTCCGTACGGAAATTATAGGTTTTTTACGTGTATAGATATTTTAGCGACCGAGTCCGGCGAAAACGTACGCAAAATAGGCGTGAAGAACGCAATATTTATCATACCGTAAAACGGATAGTAACGTTTTATAAGTATAGGGATGAAACGCGTTTGAGTGAAAAAAAATAAAAAAAAACTTGCGGACATATAAACATGCGATTATACCTTATACGGCGCACGTATATTATGTGGACAACGTGGGGTCGATATTTGTGGCGGTCCAGGAACGATCCCGTAATCCCGGCAAGACAATATAACGATATAATTCGCTGAACCTATGATTGGGAAGAGAAAACCGGACCGCGTACGTATAGAAATCACAAGAGGTCCAATACGATATCAACTCGAACGTATACAATTCGTCGAGATATTAAAGAATTCGGTAATAATATGACATTGACCGTCATCAGGCTTACCCAGTCAATATCAAAAGGTGTGCATAATCGTAAAAAAAAAAAAAATAAAAATAAAAAATAACTTCCTTTATTTCGCAGCTCCACTTGAAACTATTATTATGTGTCACGTTTCGCCGTCTTAATAACGAGGTGAAAATGTGATGATAATTGCCTCAGATGAATCTTAAAATTGTCTTTATCGTTTTTATTGTTACAATTATTATTAATTTGTATTAGCGAGAATCTCATATTTTTTTATCGGTCGGCCACATTTTTTTGTTGAATATTCCACTACTGCTGTGCGTTTCAAAATATGCGGTTCAATTGTTTGGTTTTATTATAAATAGCAATAACGTTAATTTTTTTTTTTTTCTAAAACTCAATCTACGATATTCAATTACGGGAGACATCTGGAGCGTGTACACAACAATCACTTTTACCGAATTTATATCCGCCTGTAGTACTCAAGCGTGTACTGCAGTGAAAATAAACACTGCGCAGTGTATATACATTTATTCACTTAGAGTTTTACTGAATGAAAATACGTAAATAATGTTGTAAGCTGAGATTTAAAAGGGAACACTTTATACACCGAGCGAGTACAAAACTTTATACCAACTTCAAACGATTAATCAAAAGCATAATATGAGAAATTGAGTGTCGGAAAACTCTTTGTCTTTGAAAAACTTCAAAATATTACGTGCCGCGATTCTCCTCCGTTTGAAATAGTTTTCTTTTTCCGATTTCGGATATTCCCTGACAAATATTACGATTTATTAATTAAAAATGTAAAGTACGTTGTTGAGATAGCTGCACGTGTACCGCGCGTACATCTGCTGACTTTAATTATTCGCTACTGGCATTGTACACCCGTCGTACACGCGGCTATAGTGCAGGCACTCGATGTACGTTTACATATGCAGTGTAAGGTTATACCGCTCTGATGATGACGATGGTGATGTAATGAATATTGTTATGCCTCTCAACAAACCGAGTACAGTTCGGAAATGGGTCCGAGTATTTGAGCACTGGACGCAATGGGTAGATTTTACGAAACTACGTGAAACATTTGGTAAGCACTTTCGCCTCAACCCTATTCTTGATTATTTACATTTCTGAGATAATTCGAACACGTATTCGAATAACACCGCTATACGCGTAGGTCCAAGCTATCCGATCCTAAAGAGCATCAGCTGAATCCGCACGATCACACGATAATATTATTTTATTTATATTATCCAGTGGATTAACTCGTGAAGTCGTAAAAGAACGAATTTTTTTCCGAATTATGTGCAACACAGTCTGTATTAAAATCGGAAGGCAGAAACATTCAAATTATACATAATGTGTATGAATACTGCGTCTACGCATGAAACATTTCATTAAACATTCCACGAAGATCAAACAAAAATTGCTATTGACTAAATTATTGTGTGACTAAAATCAATTTCGTTGATGTAGGATCGAAAATTCCACTAATTCGTCAGCGGTAGTTTAAAAATAATGCAATTTAAATTATTGATTTAATGATTATAGTTTTATTTATACAAATAAAAAAATTTAAAATATGTGAAAGTTAATTACGTTGAATTTAAAAATTATAAAAAAAAAATTAAACAGTTTCAAAATGATATTATTTTATAATTATAATTTTATTTAATTGCTAAAATTGAAAAATAAATTAAATATTTATATAAATTCAACATTTTCGGGGAAATTAAAATACAACCAACAATAATTCTAATCTTGACAGTACAAACTGAGTTCTAATTCCAATCTGTGGGTAGAACTACAAGTAACTTATTTTGTTGCTACAAAAAGTTTTTTGCGATATATATAACAAATAAAAATGAAAAACACACTTCCTAATGTTAAAATGCAAAATAGTTCTTTTGTTATGAAATAATATCTAAAAAAAAAAAAAAATAACGCGTGAAAACGGAATAACTTTATAGGACAATTATAATAGTGTTGCAATTTTTTTTCTATACAATAATATAAAATATGTACAGTAAAACATTTCAAGAAAAGTCCTGCAAAAACATAATATAATTTATAATTCATCCTATATGGAAGAAATGAAAATGTAGTTGAATATAACATAAAATGTTACGGTAACATATACTATTTCAACCAAGTATTTTCTAAATTTACTAAATTTCTTTTTGTACATGTTTTATTAATATTTATGAGTTACCTGGAGTTTAAATTTATCGTTAGAGATAAATGATGTGTATATATGTATATGAAATTCAGAAGTAAATAAGTATGATTTAACAAACATTAAATTTAATACTACACTGAAAAATGTATTCATTTAGTTTACTCTGCGAAAATTGAATAGATCCAACGTAACCGTCCTGTATGTTCAGTTCCCCGCCCTATTACTTTTAGGAATTAATTTTCTTTTCTTTCTAAAAACTCTAAGAATTATCAGTGTTTTTTATTCGTTTTTCGTTCAATTAATATATATTGAGTTGAGCAAATTAAAATTTGTATCATATATATTTTTTTTTTTATTAGAAACCATTATTTACAATAGAGATTTAATAATGATTCGTTGAAAAACAATAATTATGTTATAAACATTAATATTTATGTGATGAGATTTTTGGAAATAAATGTACACGCTATACGTTTTACCTCTATACCGGACTAGTGTTTGTATAAAAACTCTAGGAGTATTTTTCAACGTGTAACGTCAGCAAAAATAATGCTGAAAAAAAAATAAGTATAGTTACAATTTATTTTTTTTGTAAATCAAGTTCTAATAAATCTATTTATTCAACGTAGTCTACAATTTACTGATAGCGATTTATGCATTGTTTTTTTCAGTTCAAGTGCAGTGGCATATTGAGTTGACAAAAAAAACAAAAACAAAAAATTAAAAATATATCAACAAAATTAATTCTGTTCAATCAAGAAATCTTAATAGTACGTACTATAATAACGAATAGTTTCTCTGTCCGTATATGGTATTAAATGGTCGATTCTTGTCCAAACAACTATACGTTGCAATATAATATAAATAGGTAACATTCAGTAATTATCATTGATTTCGTGTGCCGTCCGGTCAAATAAGCCGCCGGTTTGAATTACCATTTCTAATCCGCTCCGCACTCGTATCTATTGTCATCAAACTAACAAATCATAAATTATTCATTTTGATATGCATTGTATGACTGACGAACGTCAATTACATATGGGATAATCGTTAAATACGTGATAGGAGACGTATTGTGTGATTTACTAAAACGGTATAATTTTATATGCTGTACATATGGTACTATCGCAGATAAATAAAAAAAAAAAAAAAAATTCATACGTTATACATCGAACATCGTGATACGACGATGTGATAATTATAAAAATAAATAATAATTACTGTTATTATTAAAAAACTACGAATAAATCTTGAAAAGAAGTGCGAGTGTACGATTTGCATTGAAACTAAGTAGGGCAAGTTGTTATTCCGATTTAAACTGTAAAAGTTCCGTCAATTCTTGTACGACGTACCTATAGTAACGTCGTACTTTTACGGACTCTTAAAATTATCACTGCCTATATCATTTAAATAATTTTGGATACACTTTGTGCGATAACAATCTTTAATGCATTAGACATAACTGTAGATCAAGTAAATGCCAGGAATATCGTGCGATCTCCGGATACTATTCAATTAAAAAAGTTCCGTCACGTGGTATACACTAAACATAACGATTTCACTATATAATTATAATTAAAACGCTAAAACAAGTTTTCCAAACACGCGCTAGCCTACAATGTTTCTCTCAGAGACAAAGTCATGATTTCGATTAAAACTAAGTTCCACCAACTTCAGCTCTCGAACCGTGTTCTTTTCTCTGACACTTGACGGGTGACCGTTGTAATTCATGAGACGTGTACCGCCCAACCGTCAAACAATGCTGCAATAATATTGTTTGTTATAAATATAAGTATTTTTGTAATTGCCAAACCGAATGTTAACATATTCAGTATTTCATTCATAATTTGTTATGTCCTTGAAACTTGTCATTTTCGACCCATAATATCCGCCCATAATATTATATGCATTCACGATGATAAATCTTGAGTTATATTTGTATGGTAAAGTATATACATAAAAATACATCTACTATTTTTTTTTTCAGTGTTTTCTACGTTATCAAACGTTTCATTTTTTTCCATACAATTCGATTACGGTGAATTCGTTTATCTACAATACATTTTTCGTACATGTAAGGTTTTTCATTTAATCATAAAGTCACTTTATTATTTGAACTTTTCTTTAAGCATATTAATTGCAAAGGAAATAAACAAAACATAAAAACACTAGTGTCATTAATATTTGCTCTTTCGGAATATGCTTAATGGTATTCACTATAGCCAGAACTACCATCGCAGCCCTATTTAAGTATAAACTCAAACGTATAGTTTTCAGAATTTTAAAAAATGTCATTATACAAAGAAAAATTAAGTATTTTACAAAGACATAGACTGGTATGATCTAATAATTTTTGCAAGTTAACTAACTGCACTAATTTCATTCACTTCTAATCCATGAAAATAACAACATTATTTGGTCTCAAGTATACGTTTATAACTTATATGTATATTTGCATCTAATCGAGTACTTTTATATGATTTTTTTTTTGCTAAACAAGTATCAATATTTTTAGTACTAGAGCTTCGACCTCTGTGTATTTTAGCACAGTTTCCTTTTAAAATATAATTATGTTTTGCTGCATATAATAATTCCTTTGAAAAGTAATTTTTCTTAGATTTTTTTATTTGTCCATGGTTAGAACAGGTACTTCATTCGAAGAAAATTTTACGTGGCCTATCAGAACTTGTTGACGGTTGATTTATTACTTACTTCTCTTTTATCATAGATATTTTAATTTCTAATTCCAACCACTAATTATTATTTAATAAAAATATTTTCAAACAATGCTTTGATTCAATCCATTTTTTTTTCGATGTACTACAAAACCCTACTACTTTTCCTCAACGCATTGCTCAAATTCCACTTATTCTTAATCTGTTTATCTTTCCGGTCTATAATAGAGGTATGTCATAAGAGTATTCCATAATTTAGAAGGACTTGTTTTCAATGTATAGCCACCATTATTAATACCTTCAAATAAACATCTATTTTTTACATTTCATGTAATGTTACATTTATCTAGAAAAATATGAATAATTGAATTTCGTTCAAGTTGGGACAAAAAATTAATGAAATATTTTAAAGTATTCATATATACATTTGAAAAAAAAAATAATTAATTAAAATACAATTTTTATTAATAAATAACAATTATAAGCATAAATTAAACTATAAAAATGTTAATTAAAATAAAATTGTATAAAGGATATTCAATAAAGGTGTCTCCACCACTTTAATTGTTTTTCACTTAATACTTTTTAAGATTTAATGTAACTCAAGTAAAATAATATAGCAACAAAAGTAGAATAGCGTCTTATTTCATAATGCACAACATTAGAACTAACTTTAACGATACTATTCGTTAAAAGTTCTTCATATTTAATATCAAATCACCGTCAACAAGTAATAAATAATATTTATCTATAACTATAGAATGCACTTTTCGATAACGCATATGTCTATTTTTGGTCAGCTAGAAATGCGATTGAAATCGCTGTACGTCTTAGATAAACATTGTGTACACATTTTGCAATAACATCGGATGGCATCTTCAACGGAACGGTTCATCAAAGTTTTGCTTTTCCATAGGTATTTTAGGTTTCGTCACCATGAATCGACTCGGACAAAATGCATGGTCATATTACTTACGGCTGTTCACTCGGGATCGAACGAATATCATTGTTTTCTATCAGTTTTCTTTCGGGTTTTCTTTCGCAAACCATTACGTATACATTCGTTCGATAATCGCTTACGATATCGGTTAACGCGTTATATAGCATTTTGAACAAATCCGTCCCGCCGCCAGTGATTTAACTTCAGTTTTTTCTAAAGCAGGGCATCAGGACATGGTTTTATTGAATTACCGACTCTTTACCAAAATGCTAATTGACATGGGTAGGAGGGGACGTCAAACCTGTCCAAGAATATAACGCTTTGTGCTTCATACATAAGTACCCGTCTCATTTTTCTGATTCACAATACGTTAACGGTTTTATAAAAGTTAAATTTATAAAAAATTTTATATTTTGATAATGTTACCGGTCAATAGCGCTGCAGGCACACGTCCTGGGAAGAAATTCCCACGGACTACCGGTGCGCGTTCCAGTGCGAGGGCTGTGGGGGCAAATTGAACCGTTGAACCAGCTACTCTTACTCGCATTTTGCCTTCGCGCGTGTTTTTCACCCACTGCGTTAAGCTTTGACCTCCGAACACGTAGCTTCGTCCGAACCTCGCACGAGCACAGGCATTTTATCCTGAACGTGCAGTGCCACAATAACCTGGTGTGTTGCGTGTGTCGTACACGTGGACTTAGCTTTCCCCTCTCCAGCTTATAACGGGGCACAACGATAAGAGCTAAAAAATATGTAGAAAGAGTGAAAACAATATCATTTCGTTACGATAATATCGATTTTCAAGCGAGTCATGAGTACGTAAAATATTACAATAAAAAAAAAAAGAAATTCGTAATTCACTTGAAAATTAAAATATCGGAAAATACTGACCAAAACTAATGATGTTCTTCTCTTAAAGTTTGATTATAGACCGTTTAACTTTTATATGAAAGCTAACATCACTACATTTGAACTACTGAACGAAAATTTGCTATGTTGTACGTGTATCAGATGGAGACAACACATGCGGGTATAGCGTCCTTACTTAACGAAGGTTGAACAATAATATATGATTCTTTTTTTTTTTTTACACATTGTACTTGAACGTTTTTTTTTTTCTTGCGGCCCGTATAATCGAAATTCCAAACAGTTTGCTTAGGATTTATTAAACGTACTGTTTCCCTAGAGCGTCCAAACTCCAAGGGTGGGAGGGAAATCCGTTTTATTTACACACGGACTCAAATCATTGTAGTTTGAGGTACCGCGCACACGGGTAATAAGTAATCCCGTCGGGTGCATGGTCGTCGCATACGGTACACTTTATCGCAATTGTCCGCATTCAGATACGACCGTTTCGCACAATCATGCCGTGGTGATGATCTTGTAATATTTTCCGAACAAACTTCACTGTAACGCCGTCTCGTCCGGCGGCCGGGGCACGCGCGTATGACGATCTTCCATCGTTTAGCTAGGGATCTAGCTCAGGGATCGGCAACTGGCGGACCGCGGTCCGAATCCGGACCGCGAAAGGCAAAACTATGGACCCTGTCAACACATTATACTTTATTATGTTATTTTCTGTAATAGTATCATTATTAATACAGACATTTATTTTATTTAATTTATCAAACTCAGATTATAGTTATATCATAATTCATTGAAAAATATTTTATCGGGCAGGTAATAATCGGTTTTATTACAATGTTATCGGCCGACGGCTGAGTCGCGAAAATACCAAATATTTCGATTTTCTAAGAACTTCGAAGAACCGACGGCGTAAAATTATATTTATTGCTTATCGTTAACTAAATCGTTAACTCTTTAGTTTTAGTACGTGCACATTCGCCGGTGGATACAGTGCGTGTTTCGTTTTATATTATTCGTTCAATATGTTGAGTAAAAAACGCAAAATCGACAGCGAAAATAGGAAGTTTATGAACGAGTGGACTGAACTATATTGTTTTATATTGCCTGAAAGGGTTGGAGCCATTCCAGTCTGTTTGAATTGCAATTCAACTGTCGCTATTATTAAAAGTGGAAATTTAAAACGGCATTATGAAACTACTCATAAAGATTTTCATACAACATTTCCTCCAGCCAGTGAAGTGCGTAAAAATAAGCTCCATGCATGTATGTTATCTTACAAAAATAGTACGACTAAACTTATACGGTGTATGAGTGAACAAGAATAATCAGCTGAAGCAGCGTTGCGTGTGTGCTGGGTTCTTAATAAGCACCAAAAACCATTTTCCGATTCCGAAATAGTAAAAGAGTGTATGTTGGAAGTGGCCACTGCACTTTTTCAAGAAAATAAAAAAATCGTTACCTCTATCCAAGATATTCCTTTGTCGGCAAGGAGTAACACAAGAAGGACAGAAATGTTGACAGCCGAAAACAAAAAAAGCTTATTTGAACTTTTACATAAGTCACCGTGCTACTGCATTGCGCTTGATGAATCTTGTGACTTAGTTGATTCTGAACAAATGTCAATTTTCGTGCGATTCTTTGATTTTGAAAATAAAGTGTTTAGAGAAGAGTTACTAGCAATATTGACATTTGAAGGCAAGACTCGTGGAGAAGATTTATTTAAAAGTTTTGATGACTTCATGAAAAAATCGGATTTGAGTTATGATAAAATTATGTCAATTTCCACTGATGGAGCTCCAGCGATGATGGGAAAAGAAAAAGGATTGTTAAAAAGAATCCGGGGTATTAACTTATCAATGCATAATTCACCAAACATCGCTTTGTAGTAAACTCAGTGCTATACTGAAAGACGTTATGGACGGTTTGATCAAGTTAATCAATTTTATCAGGTCGCGTTCTTCTCTTCAACACACACAGTTCAAAGAGTTTCTGTGTCAATGTGATTCGGCTTATTGAGATTTACTACAACACAGTCATGTTCGTTGGCTCAGTAAAGGTCGAGTAGTTGAACGTTTTTGGAACATTAAAGAAAAAGAAGTAAAAACATTCCTAAAAAATGTAGATACTGAAGAAGCAAAGAAGCATTCGGATTTCTTAGAAAAAAATCGAAATATAGTTGCAATGGCTTTCTTAAATGACATTTTGAAGTATTTAAATACGCTTAATGTCGAATTACAAGGAGAAGGGAAATAAATATGTGATTTAATACAAAGTGTGTCTACTTTCCGTCGCAAACTAAATATATTTAAAGGCGACATTGAACAAAAAAAAATTCATTCACTTTCCCACAATATTTGAATGCAAAAATTATTCTGAAATTATAAACATCGAAACATTTTTAAGTTTTTTGTCAGATCTTATGAAGGAATTTGATGCTATATTCAAAGACTTTTCTGAAATAGGAAAACTATCACAATTCTTAAAAACCCCTTACGATGTTCTCCCAGACGGAGAATGGACTGATGTAGCTGAAAAATTATTTAATCTTTCAAAGTCAAAACTCCAAATAGAAATAATAGACCTACAGAAAGATGTTTCCTTGAAGCAGTCCAGAAGTGCGTCAACTGAAGAATTCTGGGCTAAAGATGCCATTGACAAGTATTCAAACTGTAAGCAACTGGCAATCAACTTGGCTACGATGTTTGGTTCGACATACATTTGTGAGGCATCGTATTCAAAAATTAATTTTTTGAAAAACAATTATCGGACAAAATTAACAGACTCTCACCTTGTGGACACATTGCGCATAAGCTGTTCTCCACGAGTTTCCGATTTCAAAAAAGCTGGCTAAGGAAAAGAAATGCAATTTTTCGCATTAAATAATTTACTGTAATAAATATATTTTTTTTCATACTTTTAATATTGTAATTTTTAATATAAATTAATTGTAATAACTGAATAATTATTTTTATTTTTATACTGCTATTTTTAAAATATAAAGATTTGAAAATTTTTTTTTCACTGGACCTCATTGATTTATTATTTTAATCTTGAGGACTCCAATAGAAATTACTTGCCGACCCCTGAACTAGCTCATCGAACGGACCTTAATTTCGCGCCGATATCGGTTTTCATCCTTTGCATACAACGCATCCTACGCGTAACTGGTCGGTGACAAGCACGTAGTTAAGGTAGAAATATAGAAGCAATCGCCTATTCTCCCTCACCCACCCAAATACTATATTGTAGTAACCACGAATTAATATGTACGTTGTATTTCCACTATATTGCACATTATTTAAGCTCCAATTGTTTCGAAAAAGGTTAATCACATTTAACAGACAAAGGCGTTCATAAAAATATTAATATTAAATAATATTTTTTATGCGTTTTAGATTGTTCGCCACTTGAAGTGATAATCACAATAATCATAACACTCCTACTCGAGTTCCGAGTTACTAACAACGATAATAGCAATAAAAAACCGGTACAATCCGAGAAAGTTACATGTGTTTGAACAAAACATTTATACAAACGGAGTACGTATGGCGGAAGCAAAGTATTTTAATCCGAAATAGATTATTAAAAACTGCAAAATGTTTTCATGCTTTGTACTTTTTAGCACTGCATTAGTTCAATAATGAACAAATTATTTTTGTTTTACTTTCTATTCATCAATTATAAGCAATTTTAAAAAGTAATCCGCTTAAAGCAGTATTGGAAATTACCTTGTAAAGTTAATTTTACCTGTTAGTGTTATATTGTTTAGAAAATGTAATGGAATTAAAAAAAAAATCGATTACACAGTTTAACCTATTTAAGTTTATTGCTATATGATTCATTGTAGTATGTAGCGCAATTGAAGTTTCAAAAGGCGATTTACATATTATCAGATATATAAATATTCATAAGTATTGTATGTATTGTTACAGAACTTCCACCGTTGTATAGAAAACTTGTTATAAAAAAAGTATACTACTTCCAACATTCAAATCATTGTAATAGGTAGGAAATGGTATAAACTGCAATGGAAGTAATATCTAATGTGAAACCGTTTTTGGTTTATGCACAATTATTTTCTTTGTACGAATTAAACTTAATTAAATTTCATAAGACGCAATAAAACTTACTATAGTAAGATGTATTTTCAGTGCAGAATTTTTGTAATCAATGTAAACGAAATAAAATCAATACAAATTTTTTTATGATCCCTACCCAATAATATGATAGAAAATAAAAAATGCCACCATAATATTATGTAAATCGATAAATATCTAATCGCAACTATCTAATGAAATGACATTTCTTGACCGAAGTACTCTCTGAACGTTTTTTGATTAATAATAGTGTCGATTTAGTAAAATATCGATTGTACAACCATATACGGTGTATATATGCTACTCGTATGTAACATATCACTATTCGATTGCTTTCTTAATGTTAAAAAAATATTCTTGTTGGACAATAATAAATATTAAAAACTAATAAGATTGTTATGAAAGCAATTTAGACCATTCTCATCATATTGATCTTACATAAAATTTAAAACAAACACTTATTTACGTAAAATTCGAATGATGTTATTGTAGTTACTAATTACTTTTAAAATTGCCATTGAATGTGAGATGTCGATTGGCTTAGGCCAACCTCTACTCGACTACTTTTCTTCCGGTTCGTACCTGAAAACAAATGAGAGTGAAAACCGAAAAATAATACCGAAAAGATATTGTTAATTTTTTGAGTAGATTTACATTCGTGAGTATACATATAAGTTTGTAGGTACGCGTGGACGTCACAAGGAGGGTCCAAAAAATCGGAGACGACACACGTGCGCCGCCCCCTCCATTAAACATAATCGTTGATGGGTATCGTACGACAGATGAAATATATTCACGACGTCGGCAGCGAAAGAGATGCTCAACGAAATTCCGTTCTGGATCTGCCCGGGGGGCACGAGATAAGCGTTCCGGGAGCGGTACCGAGGATATGCGTAAAAGATGCACGTTTATACAAATAATCGAAATTGTCATTCAGAGACAACCTTTGGAATCGAACGCGTGTCTTTCCATCCGTCTCCGTAGTTGCCGTCGAACAGTGTTCACACCATATTTTTTTCCCGAACCATACACACCCGCAAGACGCAAACCTACCCTTTCCAGTGTTGCACACGATCACGTGCATACCCTTACGGTCCAATACCGCTGAACTTGCGGACGGGATTTTCTCCATCTCGAATTCGACTAAGGACTACATCCGGGTTCCCATGTGCGTGTGCGTAGGTGTGGGCAAATGTATTGAAAACTCGCCCACCCGTCCGTCGGTCCGCCGCTGCTGGTTGATTGATAGCCCATCGGCGAAGGCGGTTTGATTAAGCGTTTCGGCTTCCGGTCGACAGACATGGCACAATCGATACGCGGCCTCTATCCGACACATAGTATCGTATTATTTATACACGCGCGTACTTGTGCGTACACATTTGTTCACGTATTGTTGAACGCAACGTTACGTTATTCGACGCGTGATGCAATTTATACGTTTTTATATATATTACAAGTTTAGGCCAGGCACGTAGCCAAGGGTGGTGTTTCGAGTTTTAAGACGACACCCATCCCTTTACCGTGATCGGTATGAAAATCTGTCGAACACCGAATACTTTGGAATCCCGTAAATTTACATTATGTCTAATCAGATGATTCTGCATGATATTCGATATTATTGTTATTTTATACGACGGAAGATATTTTGTCGTACATTCGAAAATTATACCCCTCATATTATGATTTATTAATTTGATCTCATAATTTCACGAATGAACTACATCCTCTCGCCACAAGTAGTGTTCAAAAACCCATATTGAAATAGCACCTTAACTAAACCTAATCATCGCCACCTTCTAAGGATCATGGGCACGCGTCCCTAGGTAATAATTTTATTGGGTTTGAAACAATTTTTCGTGTAATATTTCGAGTAAGTGAAAACAACATTGCATAATATAACGTACGCCACAATTGCAACAAAAAAAAAAAAAAAAGAAACTTATAACACATCCCAATAAAACATTTTTCATCATTTAAATATAAGTAAATGATTGTCAATTGAAAAATAAATATATAGTACTACAATATACAATATAAATATTTGCCTTGCGCCTCCCCTAATAAATGCTTTCGCCTCATGGTTTAAGAACCTCTGGTATAGGGTATAATGGTTGAAATGGAGAACAAAAAAACAACCGTCGGAATCTTTTCAAATGGCAATAACTTTTACGCAGTGTTTTTAAGACGTATACAGAAAGATAGTGATCATCACTCGTCCAAGAGTCTCGCGTAAACATATTTTACCGACCGCGACGGTGTATATATTTATTACAACAATACAACACTATACCGTCACGATGTGTGCGATTCGATATTAAAACGAAATAAATGTAATATACGCGGACCGGAATGCGAAAAAACTGTATAAAAAAAAAAGTTTTGCGAAAAAACATCGTAATACGAGTATGCTGCCAAGAAGTGCAAAATTGTAAAATAGGAATGTTTTTTTTCCTTCTATTCTCCGTACTTCTCTTCTTTAAATAAAATAACGTCGTAAATTAATGTAATAAATTCAACAATATGGAGCTTTTTATTCCAACTTTTTGAAAACAATTTTTGTTTGTCATTATTTTTCTAATATTATAAATTTATTGCGTGTCACTTTAATATATAAACTTAATAAAACTTGATCGTGAGGAATATTAATTTCAATTATTGTCACAGAACTTCCTTATAATATAGTGACACTTAGGAAAGTGCAATATTATAAACAAAAACATTGATTCAACTTCTCTATGTGTACATCTGCAGAGTGCACGCGTTGTAGACCTATGTAAAAAGTATAGATTATACAAGTAGGTTATAACCAACTCCGACACAATGATGCGCAAGTCTAAGATGATTTTTAAACTTAAGCGATGGCACGATGTAAATACACATATGAAAGGATTAAACCCATCATAGTAATGTATGTCACATAAATTAGAAATACAAAAAGTTTTATCAGAAAGCTTATAATAGATTACCGAATGATCACTATCCCTTAGGTTGACCGCATACACGAGTACACGATTTTAGGGAGAACGCAACTGTTGTGAAGAAAATCAGTTGAATATTGTCCACCTGTGCATGAATATCATACTTGTTTACAAAAATGTGTACCGATACATTTGAAAGTGCTTGGAAATATATTACACACATTATTAATATTACTAAAACTTAACGTTTTACGAAACCGTAACGTGATAAGTTATATTAAGAGCATATATGCGTACATTGCGACGTACTTTTTATGCATGCGTTACATTTTATGCGTGTAACACAGTCCGTAGACAAGTTTAAACAAAGTATTCTATTCGTCATACGGTACGTAATAGCGAAGATACAATTCATTATGGTACACCCATCTGTCGGGAAATTACAAGCCAAACGTAAGACGCTATCTGTAAATCTTGGGTTTAACGCGTATGATCAATACCGGAAAATTGAATGTGATAGGGATAATATATTGTATTATTTACACGAGTTGTTTATCATTACATTGGGTCGAATGCCTTTCTCAAATATGTAATAAAAACCCTTTGATAGTCGTATTCCTCGGGCGCAGTACGCCTCGAGCGACGTCATTACTAATTTTCATTATAATATATTGTAGATGTTCCGAGCGCGGCGCTTTTTCGATTTTTATCCGGTTGGGATTTCAAAATGTATTTGCATCTACAGGCTTATCCTTTTGCGCGTACCAAGACAGAATATCGTATCGTTCTTCCGGTTAACAATGCAAACACAACGCGTACCCGTGGGTATTGAATTATGTTGTCGCAATTCGGTTAGGTATTTTCTAGAGCTTAAATTGTATATTTACAGTCCTGACGGCAATTAGGTTTATTTTTAAACCTCCAAACTTTGTGTCTTTAAACGATTTCCAAAAAAGATGAAAAACATTCCTAATTATATGATTGACAAGAAAAACAAGTTGAACGCATATTTTATACGCAAGACTTTGACTCAGCTGTGCCAGGTTGCTTTAATTTTTTATGGTTAGACTCAGAGACGAACTTAGGATAAGATTTTAGAAGGGGGGGGGAGGTTGAAGAAATGTAAAGTATAAATGAATAGCATCATTTATGCTAGCGGCTTCTTCTTCCTCATGTCTTCATGAGTTTTACTACTTTTCAAGAGTTCTAGCCACCACAGTTAACGACTTTCAATGTTCGCGATCCTGGATTTTTCATCCTATTCCGTTGCCATAATTACTCCAGATCTTGTCGGATTCCATCCTGGATTTTCTTAAACATATCTTTGGGTCTTCATCTTGCAGTTTTCTATTCGATTGCTGCCCTAGCTTCTAGTAGGTTACTTCTCTCCTTATCGTGTGCCTAAACAACTGAATTATTTGTCCCTTCACATTGTGTTATAAGTTCCTCAAGTGATTCCTCTTATTTCCGCATTTTTTCTCCTTCACCATACATTTATTGTATTGTCAAACACTGGGTGACATATTTTCCTTAGCTCATTAGTCTTGAAATTTCTAATAGTACGTTTAGTTTTCACTGTCATCGGACATACTTCACAACCATAGGTTAGTGTTGGTCTTATAATAGACATGTACAGTTTGATGTTTGTCTCTTTAGATAATAGTTTCGATATGAAATATTAAATTAGTACATAGAAGGTTCCTTCCACTTTGAGCTGACAACAGGGTATTTCGATATTCCAATTGTTATTGCTCGTTATTGTGGCTACTGAATACTTAAAACTATGAGTTCCCTCGAACATTTTGTTATCCATCAAAAAATATTTTTCATCGTTGTTTGTTAGTGTTCCCAATACATTTTTCTTTTTCTCGTTTACTTCTAGACCAATGATTTTTGCTTCTTGTATGAGTGTTTTGTATTTTGAACTACTGTTCTCTTGTTTTCGCCTACTATTTTCAGAACGTTTGTAAAATCGAGTACATTTTGAAAGAACTATTATATTTTATGTCAGATCATTTTTTATTAATTTATTTTCTTATATTTAAGGGTTTAGAGAGTTCCCCTGTTACCCCTCTCTTCGTTTGCGCTTAATATAGGCCTGATTTAAAAAAAAAATCGTCTAATTACACATGAAAATTATTAATTAAATGGTAATGACATTAAATACCATTATAACTATACTGTTTTAATATGTTATATTTTGTTCTTATAATGACATTCATTAAAATATATTTTAAAATTTTGTAGTACATTGATGTTACACTTTTATTAGACAACGAAATACTAAATTCATTTATTAATTTATTGACATAAATAATAGGTAATCATTTATATTAATATATGACTACATACAGTATAATATGAAACGTAAATTAGTTACTCATAATAGATGGTTGATGGGACTCGCGCTGATGAAAATTTCGAGCAATGCCCATAATCGCCGGGTACCTATGACATTAAAGTAAAATTAAAGTAATATTTTTATACTATACTTATGGATGCTAAGTCAATAGTCGATTTAATTGCAATAATACGTGGATGTGAACCCATAACTGAATCTCTAGCCGGGGCCTGACAAGATTTTTATATTTTTTTAGTAGACCTGTGCCCCCGACATATGACCCAGGATAACAGGTCCAAACACAACCTTGATTATAATGTATATGTACTATGATTTGCCTTATATATGATTAATGAATGACAAATGTCAAAAACTGATTACGAGTATATACTAGAAAAATAAAATTTTATTCCGTATAATCTCTTTCAAAACTGTACATAGTTAACAAAAGATATTTAAATATTAATTTGATTAATTTTTTCCTCGCGGGAATTTGAGCGTAATTGCATGTTACGAGATTTTGCAATAATCATTTTTACTCGGCATGTAATCATAGCATTAATAATAATAATAATAATTATAATAATAATAATAATAATAATAATAATAATAATGATAATGATAATGATAATGATATAAACTGTAGGTGAATACCAAAGTGGATTCAGAAAAGGAAAATCAACCACAGACCATATATTTGTCGTGAGACAATTAATGGAAAAGCATTATGAATACGCAAAAGACCTACATATGGTGTTTGTGGACTATAAACAGGCCTATGATAGCGTGAACAGGGAAAAACTATGAGAGGTGCTCAAGACATTTGGGATCCCTTTGAAAATTATCAAAATGGTACAATTATGCAACAGTGAAACGTATAGCAAAGTTAAACTTGGGAATGAGGTGTCTATGGCTTTTGAAATCAAAAGTGGACTAAGACAAGGGGATGCCATGTCACCCATATTATTTAAAATGGCATTGGAAAGCGTGGTACGTGAAATATCAAATGGAGATGCCTGGTCACCTCACAGAGGACTACTACTCGCATACGCAGATGACATAATAATCACTGGAAATACTAGAACAGAAGTCCAAATGAATCTGAAGAAATTAATGAAGGCAAGTAAAAATATGGGTCTTTTAGTAAATGAAGAGAAGACAAAATACATGGCAATAACAAGAAGATCAGAGGATAGCTCCAACCTTAAAGTAGAAAATAAGGAATTCGAACAAGTTAAAGAATTTAAGTACCTTGGTGTAACTCTAAACAACAAAAATATTATGCACGAAGAAATTAATGTGAAGCTGAATGCAACAAATCGATGTTATTTTGCAATGGAGACGATATTTAAATGAAAATTGATATCAAAAAATGTCAAAGAAAAACTTTATATAAGTAACATAAGACCGGTATTGACGTATGCATGTGCCACATGGGCCACAACTGAAGGTGATGAAGAAAAACTAAGTAGATTTGAAAGGAAAATCTTAAGAAGAATACATGGTCCAGTATTTAATACCGAAACCCAACAATGGGAATTAAGATCGAATGCACAACTCGAGAACCTATACAAAAGAGAAAATATTGTACAATACGTTAAAAGTATATGAATGCAATGGGCTGGACATGCGTGGCGTGCGGAAGGATGCCTGATAAAAGAAATAATGATTTGGACGCCAACAGACCAAGGGGAAGACCCCGAAGAAGATGGATAGACAGCGTAAATGAAATATGGAATGCGGTAGGCCAAGAAGTTAGGACGAATTGGCGAATCATAGCGCAAGATAGAGAGAAATGGGAGGAGATAGTTTTGACGGTAAAGATCCTCAATGGATCGTAAAGCCGGAAAAAAAAATGATAATGATAACAATACATTTTTACTTACTATACTAAAATAACAACCTATGATAATAAATTAAATAAATCTTATCGAATCAATGTAGTAACATTAATATTATTATTTATAGCGGTTACGCGACTTTCAAATATTATACTACGGGCTGTATGCATACATAATCACAGATCGCCGTTTACACCGGCAGACATGATACGTTTTACCGTTTTACTGGCTTGCGGAGAAAACATGAGTCGAATATTTGAATATTAATTATGTAAAATGTACGTATTTAAGTCTTTACGGTAAAGTTTATATAAATTTATATAATTAAAGTTTATCATATTTAATTGATTTATGGATCGAGTTTTCAAAATACTATTTATTACAATATATTTCACCTTAAATTTGTATAAATAGTTCCAATTTGAACTGCAGAATATTTAAGTATTATAATAATTTTATCACCTAATTGTAGAGTTAGATAATTCAATTTTTTTTTTAAACTTTTCAGCACTGAAAAAACAAAACAAAAAGTCTGTGTATTCATTCTAAAATAAGGTAATTTATGTGTTTACCTACGTAAGAACATTTGTAAATAAAAAAAAATGTGTTATTAATATAGCTAAAATGTATTAAATGGAGGTTTTTTTTTTTTTTTTTTTTGAAGGAAATAATTAAAATAAACTAATAATGCCATTATGCATCGACAAAACCACCAAATGAGTTATACAATTTAAGATTATAATTGTGAGCGCATGTTATTGATCTTGAAAAATTAACGTATTAACCAATGTTTCGTATAAAACATATACAAGACATAAATATAAAGATATATTATATATTATATATTATTATATATATATTATAAATATAAATATATAGACATATATAAAACATATACAAGATCGCATAATTTATTGTACAAGTAGAGGAACGAAATTAAAAGGAAATAATTAACGTTTCGAACGAAAGTTTTTGTATAATTGTACGAGAAGCAGTATAAATATGCTTATACTTTTGTGGAGCGTAATATTATAATATTAAATAAATATTGCGGGTTACAAAAAACCACTCACGGATGAAGGATAGCAATAAAATAAATATAAAGGAAAACAGGTTCAAGGAAAAAACGGAATAGTCATTGTATGTATAGGCGTGGAAAAAATGTCCGAGTAAGCGAACGTTAAGTTATAAAATAGATTTTTGAAAAGAATATGAGTTTGCACCGGAGAAAATGTAAAACTTTTTATTACTTTGCAAACGAATGAATGGCGTTTACAAACAATGAAGTTTAACAACAGCGCTTTGCTCACTTACTATTCGTGGCGGTGGCGGCGACTTCTGTGCGTACAATTTACTCACAAGATCCAATCTACGTTTATATGCACGTTTGCTTGTTAAGCAACTTCGAACTGTGGTATAACAATACATTATATAAGAATAGCACCGTCTGAAAAATCGATAGTTAAATATGACTGAGACTTGATAATTGTACCTACTACTACGCACGCGTCTGTGGTAAAAATATAATGATGAAGAATGATTGGTTTCGGAAAAACTACTACATGGATAGGTTATAGTGAAATTCAATAACATTATTTTACAGCCTTTATGCGGTGACATTATAACAATTAAATGAATAATTAAAAAGAAAATAAATCGCATTTGATTCGGTCGAACAAATATCAGACGCGTGCGCTGTTTGTGCCCAGCAATGCTGGTTACTACCGTTTAATAAAAATCGATCTTAAAACTAATTTCAATTTTTTTTTTTCTTTGATGCTGTTTTGACAAGTTCTTGTACGAGTTAATCGAAACGCATACAGAAAGTTGAAAAAGTGATTAGTTTGTAAACCGTTTAAACCGCAGAATCCTTTCTGTATAAGTAATACCTATAAATGAAACAAAGTACGAATGACGTATAAAATAAAACCAATAGAAAAGCAAATTCTCTGAGATTAATTTTACGATACTTCAAAGTAACGGTAGAATATTATTTTTCGTATGTTAGAAGTACTTAATTTGTCAACAAAGCGAATAATAAGTATTAATCTTTTCGAATATTTACAAAAATGAAAATTCATCGTTACGTGCGACACACCGATCCGTGTCTATGGTGCATTATAAAAGCAAAACAACCTGCTGCACACTGCACTCAGTGGTGGCTCGTGCTATGGTGCATGTAATCAATAGCTACTGTAAAAGTAGATAATGAATAAAAAATACGAGTATTATATCATGCATATATATATCATATGAGATGAAATATTATTAAATTATACAATTAAGTTATAGTTCTTTTAAGAATTTATGTTTACAATAATAGTTATTGTGACTTACTCGGTTTACAGAATTCTGATATTATATATATATATATATATATATATATATGTGTGTATATATCTATTTTGTTTTTTTCATTTGTTAGACGAGTGGTGGTAGGAATGAAAGGTAGATATTTGACATTACAAATATAAGCATCAAACTACAATGTTGTTATATGTTATCAATAATTATAAGGATACTTGAATTTGGTGATGATAAACCATTAGAATTTATTTCAACAATACCATTTTCCATACCAAGTACGATTCGGTTATCGGGTCAGGTAAGAAGTGTAGTTAGATGATGCCCAAACAGCTTCATCTTGGGACCGGAATTCGGACAGAGGTACCATGTCAGGGTTCGGATATAAAGCGCATAAACGTCGTTATTTTCTTAGTGTAAACAGTGGCGCGATTACCAGGTTGGATGGCGATATCTAACATCGGGGCTTATAGGCATAAACTTAGAAGGTATTTTTAGTACGAAAGAATTGAGTAACACATTTAATAGTAAGTAAGTAGTACGTTGTCAGTGTTGAAAAAAAAAATAATTTACTGGAAATACTTGAGGCTCCAATTTTCCTTATCATCCGGGCCTCAAGATCCTAGTAATATCACCGAGGGCAAAACTCGTGTATTACACGAGTTGGTGTTTATTATTATTACCTTTACATCTATACGTTTCCTCCTCCATTTTTCCTGATTCTCTCCTCCATCTGTTTTCCTTCGCGAGACGTCTAAAGTCAATTGCCGACGACGGTATCTGCAATATAATTTTATTTCAATCAATCACAACCACTTCCAATATGTTCTCGTGTTATTCTTGTTGCATTCGGCAGTATTTTTGAACCATTTACACGAAGCATATAACCGCAACCGTAGGCAGGGGCGGATTAAACAATTATCCGCCCCTATAAAAAATTAAATTTGCCGCTCCTATATAGAAAAAAATAACTTCTACATAGTAAAATATCCTTAAATAAATTTACTCGTAAATAACACTGTTATCATTTTAAATAATTTACGCGTACGTATACTAATCATTGGACGGAAATCTATCGACTAATTCAATAAAATAATAAACGGATAATTTGTAAAATTTACTTGTCAAATAATGTTTGTAATATTATTGACAAATATAATACTTTAACGCATTAATGCGCCACTATTTTTCCATCTAATGAGTGATTAAATTGAAGATACATGTAAGCGGTGAACCTGTACCGATAACGCCATATCTAACAATTTCTATAAGGAAACATTTTTCGATACTCCATTATATATATATATATATATATATATATGTGTGTGTGTCTAGAATTGAAGTATTGTAGATACTATAATTCTTCAAACAATAAGATAAACTAAAATAGAATACAATCGTCGTCGTCGTCGTCGTCGTCTTCATTACCCATGTGTTTCTGGGAAAAAATGAATATTACTTTGCTAAAAGTAAACGAATACAAAATCCTCACTTACTGTTCAAAGTTAGTAGTAATGGTTAAATAAATTTTAAGAAATATGTAATTTTATTACATAAGAACAAAACCAATATTCAACATCCTCTAAAATGTGCCGCCCTATGCGGTCACTTGGTTCGCAGTGCCTTAAATTCACCCATGACCGTAGGTTTGGACTATGCGCCATACGCATGCACGTTTGTCGGCTTCAATTCTCACGGTGGCATGTATAATATACATATTGTTATAATATTATTGCAGTTATCAATATTACCATTGTATACCGTGTACACAAAAATACATCGATTTACCTTTACAATCGCCGACCGGTCGAAAGGAACACGCTAACCGATGTGTATAAAATATGCACGTATATACAGGGTGTTCTCTGAAAAAATAATAATATATGAAATAACTCTCATGGGCTTAAAATTAAAAAAAAAAAAAATTCAATAACAATTTATTACATAAAAAATCTACATTGTATGCTATCAAAAGCTCAAAGGTTAAAGATATCATGCCCATAACATAATACAATCCATTTGTATAATACACATTGTATATTGGTTAAACGTGATATTATACATTGTAATTCATTCGACTAAATATTATGTCAAATATGAAATGCAATTATTTACATTATGTGTTACACGAGTAAAAAAACCAATAAATAACGCTTGTTTTGGTACGCGCACAGACAACAAAATTAAAATAATAGAGGCTTAACCCAACAATAGCCTATTGAGAAACTAAATAAGTCAAACCTTCAAAGGACCGGTCCAAGTTCCATACCACTCTACGTCACTATGAAAAAAGGATACACAACCCTCTCCGAAGCTTCTTGCATGTAGACTGTCAGTGCGTGCGTCTTGGCCATGTACGGAGGCAACGATCGCCGGGACCTTCACAGGAGATTCTTGAAACGGACCAAGTGCGATTGTTCTCCATACAGTTTTAAATGATGTTTCGTTTGTATGTGTGTCGAAGAATATCTATAATTAGCATTGAATACAGTATCTGTGTTAAATGATCTCCACATTCACTCTACCTTTACAATAGTTGTAACTGACCAGCTCATCGACGTATCGACTCATCGGCTACAAAACAAGTATGTAAGTGATATTTTATGTAACTTAAAAGGCTATCCAGTTGCACTGATCTCGAACCTTTGTAACTTCAAAAGCCCTCCTCTAAACAAGAAGGAAAGTAATACCTAGTAGGTAAAACCTAGTAATCCAACTAATTAGCTTTTATTTGTTATTTTTTTGGTATTACAGTGTATAATTAAATCCAACTCCTCCAAACTCCTCCAAGAGCTGAAATCATGAGACCACAATGTCCAGATGAGAGAAAATATGGCGGAAAAGATAATGGATGACCGTAATTTTGTTGATAACTTGATAATGTCGAACGAAGCGCTTTTATATTTCAGGAATACGGACCTATACGTACTACGAATGGTTTGCAGGTATTACGGACATTAATTCGTAAAGATGATATTTTCAACCTACGTGTGATATAATGTAGATTCTTCATTTTCAATAAAAATATAATGTATGATAAATACATATTTCATTTTTAACTTATGTGAGAGTTACTTCAATTTTTCACCTTTATACTAAAAGACCCTGTATGATATGCAAATACGCGTTCTCGAAAGGTCATGGCACTGGAATGGACGGGAGAAATGAAATACAGAATCGCGATTTTGTGACACGTTTTCTTTTCCGGAACAAAGAAATGGTGAGAGAGAAAAAGAGATAGACGAAAGGAAGAAGAAAAAATGTGGGCGAAAAAAACGAAAAAAAAAACTACTATCTTATATTCTTGTTCCGAACGGCAACGCGTCCTTTTTACGCACATTTAAACGCGTTTTTATGTACGCACAATGGATATATTACATAGCTGCGAACTCTGCAATTGGCTGGTCCGCAGTCAAAGTGCTCGTAATGACCACACTTATATATAATGTATACAAGAAATGCTGCAAACAAAAAAATAAAGGCAAGACTCTACGGTCGGGTAAGACTCCACGGTCGAGGAGTTTATATAGGGATAGGAGAATTTTATTGCTGTATTAGTCTCTTAAACTTGAAACCAATGGACCATGTTCTCGAAAAAATGATTCTGACTGAAGGAGGTCGGGTGGATCAGTTTATATTTATAGGTATTAAAACCATTGATATAGTAAACGAACCAAATGTTTTTAAAAAGATAGGTGAAATTGTAATGTTCCAACTTTTGCAATAAGAAAAAAGGCATCTAAAATTTGAAGAAAATCTAAAATTTTAAATGCCTATAAATATACCGAACACAATTTTCAACAGCGGATTTTCATGATTTTTTATTGTTTTGTTACAATATAATATTTAAAATATCTGAATGAAAGTTTCGCACCTTTTTCAAATTTAGAGCTAGTTTCGAAGAATGATTTGAATAAGGTGGTGGCAAATACTTAATATACAAGCGCTTATACACAAATTTGCAATCGAGTAATCACTGAATAAATAAAATAAACCATACAAGTTTTTTTTTTTCTTTAATGGCTGATGAAACAACGAATATTGCAAAAAAAAATAAATGCCGTTATGTATTCGATACATAGATCCTGACACTGATGTTCCTACAATTCCGAAAGGCTTTTTACATTTTACATTTGTCTTAGATTTAAGTGACTCTGGTATAGGATTAGCAATTTTAGAAAATTTAAAAATCATTATATTGATTTGGTCAGACAAGATATGACGGCGCTGCAGCAATGAATGGACATTTAAATGGGGTTTAGACACTTCCAAGAGCCTTATAGTGTATTTTATTATACGCTCGTTAAACTTAACCATTAGTGATGCATGTAAAACTACCACCATAAAAAATTACATAGGATTTATTTTAATATTTACAATTTTTTTCGGAGCGCAGCTCAGCAAACTGGAATTTTAAAAATATCTAAACTAACGCAGAATACTCTTTTGTTCAATATTAAAGTGACACTTGTTGCTATATATGAATCTAGAAGGGTTTCAAAATATGACTGACAGTTTGAAGATATGTTTATTGCAATTTTTAATGCCTTAAAAAACATTAAAAACTGTAATAAAACATGTATAATGAAACGTATAATTGGTTTTATAGAAGCAGAGTGAATGAAAATATATTTTCTAACGGGGATTAGAAATATTTTTTTTTTAATAAATCTAAACATAACATCAACAACAGCTCATAACATTTTATGAGTTATGTTTAGGTTTATTAAAAAAAAAATGTCTAAACCCCATTAGAAAATATATTTTCATTCACTCTCCCTCTATAAATCCAATAATACGTTTCATTATACATGTTTTGAAATTCGCATAAATTCAAATGATAAATATAATATAATATTTGAGAACGATCTATACAATATTTAAAGGGTTAGTATGGGACATTTAAAATACCATGCAACGACAAAATTAAATGAAAAACATAGTAATCGAAGTAACGTACTGATTGCAATTATGTACAACATTTGACTGTAATAAACTGCACAAATCAATTGTAATAATGTACACCATTCGATTTTATACCACTTTAAAAAATAATAAATAACGACTCTATCGAAAGCCGCACAGGTAACATAAATCAAACAAAGGCCTAACCCAATAATACTTCATTGACATCATAAGTAGGTCAAATATTTAAAGGACCGGTCCAAAGTTCATCCTACCATACGTCCTTATATGACAGGGATACACAACTCTCACCCAGAGCTCTTGCCAATAGGCCACTGGCGTGTGCTTAAAGGGCTCTTGATCTTAGGTCGTCAATGCATACGCACCGACCGTAAGATTAATAAAGAAGTTCTACTGTAACAAGAGATCACTATGTGTAACTATTAAACTTATTATAATTAATTTGTTTGACTTGAGTTTTCTGTGCGAGTGTTGATAAGTGTCCAGCTTCAGTGCATCAAATTCTGTGTTTGTTTTTTATTTGATGTACTTTATTTCAAGTTCATTACATTTCTACGATGATTGAAAGAGCACAGCTCGTCAGCATTCGAATACCTACTACAAAACAAGTGCTATTTTATTTGGCTTATCAGACTGTCCAGTTGCGCTGATCGGATCTCGAAATGTTGTAACCTTAAGAGCACTCCTTTAAACAAGGAGGAAGGTAATCAACCCATTATACATACAATATACCAAATATACCATATCCCCTCTCTCTTAACCCACCAGGCTTTATTTTCCTTTTTATTTCATATTTGTATTTTTGGGATATTACAGGATCATCAACATTCCCATTCGAATATTATAAAAGATCATTATAATAATATGCATACCATTTTTTGATCATATTTTTATATTGTCTCATCTGATTGACCGTTTTGTAAATCACAAAGAAATATATAATAAATATTGTTTAAAAATAAAACAACTCAAAAAAAAATCCTTGTCACTCCCATAATGGTTCCAATTTTTGGCGGATCCAGCATACTATAGATATATTACTGATCAATAACTATTTATTACAAAGCAATTATAACAGATCATTATAATATGAATCCATCGGCAGTCAAAACATACTCGTACACATAAATACATATGGTTATAAAAACTAACTAATTTTAATAAGTTGACTTTAATTTTTGTTTATAAAATTTATTAACATATGATACGTAATGACAATCAATGTTCAATGCAACGGAGCAGACGTATGTAGAGAACACGTTTTATACATTTGTCGTACAGATATAACGTAATATATCATCTTTGTGCTCTACTTTATTATATTGAATGATTCAAGTGCACCACTATATTATTATATTGTTGACAGTTTGAACTGAGCACGTTCTATAGAAAATAAAATTCTGAAAACGAAAAATTCTCAATACCATAACACGGATCCGATTTGCGTATATTTGCTTATTTACCGTTTATCGACTTACGATTTTTTTTTTTTAATTTTTTTTTTTTTTACAACGCGTGCAAAAAGTATATTTACAAAATCATTGTACACAAATGCCTCGATGCTTGCACACACACGTTGTATATTAAGTCAACTATCGTATTGTTAACGTGTGCTTTATAATTATTAACGTGAATACATACTTGTATTACTTACATATATATATATATATATATATATATATATATTTAGTGGTAGGTCGTCTGGCAGGTAAATTGAGTTTTAATTGATTCAAATTGTACAATTATTATTGTATTGGCAAAATGAGCTACTTGTCCACTTCCACGTAGTAGACATACGTTTGACTATATATGTATACTTTGTATCAACCTAACAAGTACATAGTTACGTTACAGAATATAAATAAAAATCCCGTTACGAAATGTATATACACATATATGTACAATATTTGGGATCATTTATCGTCGTTTTCATTGCACGCTGTTCTTAAATAATTGTTATACTTTCAACTGATTTAAAAAAAAAAAAAAAGCGTGCGGCATAACACAAAACTTGTGGCATTTGATTTGGTTGTTGGAAGAAACACGAACTTTTTACACTTCACAGGATCGTAGACTGCTATATACGTTATCCCATTATTATATCTGTACATAATCACATTGATTTAGAATGTCAACATGTCAACTGCATTTTCTTTTTCGTACTGATTCTTAAAGAAAACAGCTACGTCACATTTCAAACATCGACATAATATGTACATACCTATGTATACAACCTACAGGTTAAAAACAATAGTTGATAGCAGTTAGTTGTTACAGTGTGTGTTCATTACGTTGTTTCTCCGTGTGACCGTCGTTTTTTGCGATATTTCAAAATAAATTGAATCGAGACTATAAACGACGACTATAGTAAAAGCTATTGCTCTAGAACCTGGATTTACAGAACGCGGACGAGGTGAACGTTACTAAAATATATGTTGTGCGTAAATTAAACCACTGATTATTGTATCTTTGATTTAAAATTAAAATTTATAGAGAAATTCCATACGTGAAAATTCACGAGTGTCACGCGTGCATATTTATACTTTTACTATAATTTTAAAATGTGAAACCTGGTGTGAATTTTTAATATGAATTTCCGTCATTCAATTAATAGCTTCGTCAAAAAGCCGGGTCGATATATAATATAATATACCATACGAGGAGTAGTATTATTAAAATTCGGCGGATCGGAAGAGAAAAATAAATGTACGCGTGCGCACGTAAGACGAAAAACCACGACGTGTGATGATTGTGGAGAACCGATAGGAAACACGATGGTGTTTGCACGCGTAAAATTCATAACGAGTTTTCGCATTATCCGGTACAGCAGTTTTTCGTTTCCTCCAGTAGTTAATCTTATGGTAATTCATTCGACTTATCCGAACGGTTAATCGGCGAGGAAAATTCGCCATTGATATAAGTAAACGATTAAATTGTTATACACCCATATAATATATTATACAGAGTGATAGAAATTTTCATATTTAGCAGATTTCTCGTATGAATATTAACGTCTCTACGGACTTCAATAAGTTATAATGTCGTATGGCGGACTTTGAAAGTACCACGGTCGACTACCGAGTGCTGAATTTTCTTCAAAATAACGGATCGACATGTCTCACATTAATGGTAATATACAAATCAAAAAAATTCGAATAGTAAAAATGTCTTTTTATTTTTATTAGAAATGAATAATCTATGCTTATGGAGCACAATAAGTAAATATGATGAAAAAATATAAAGGTGAGACCATGAATTATTTGAGGAGGGAAGCCATCCATTTATGGAACCAAACGTGATATTATTTTATTGCGGATTTATTTGAGTAAATTTCTACACCATTTTTATTTCAAACGGCGTATTAGGTTCCCAAAGAGTTTTGTACGAGAGTAATGCAATTGTTTGGGTTTAGATGTATAGATAATTTAGAATGGAATCTAGAGTAGTGATAAGAAGCTAATTGGCTAACTGTTTCGATGTTTAGATTGTTCTGCAGTGTTTCTTTGGATACGTACCAGGGTACAGAAGTGACAAATCGAAGGACTATTGATTGGAACGCCTGTATGGTGCGAATTTGGGTGTGGCAAATCTGAATGGCATATGGCCACATGGGCTTTAAAAGCGATTTATATACAATATTTTTTGTGTGTATAGATAATTTGGATCTGAATATTGGTCGTTTGAGGTATAAACGATTGTTTAGTTGTTCTCTTATTGATTTTAATTGTGAACCCCAGGTTAGTCTCTTATTGAGAATAATTCAAAGATATTTAACTTCCATTAAATTAGTGATATGTGATCCTTGAAAATATAATTGAGAGAATTCGGTTTTTTTGAGTGTGAAATTTATATGAGCGTAATTTTCGGGGTATATTTTGTATTATTATATACGTCATTTGGTTGCTCAGTTTTCAACCAAACTTAAATGATTTTTTAAAGAGACTGAAGATTGCACTGGGTTGTTTCCGTGAGAAAGTATTGCTGAGTCGGTTATGAGATCATGGTTGTGTTTGTTGAATTTGGTATATCGGCAGTGTATATGTTGAACATTGGGAGAGAAGAGTAAAAAATGTTAAACTTGTTTATGATCACAAGTAGTATACTTGCGCTCGTAGCTTATAACTACAGGAGGACAGTTGTAAAATATGACATCCGATCTAAGACCGAAAATAAAGAATAGCAACTTTATTACACAGAAAAAGTTAAATTATTTTGGAAAGGCTCGTTCTGGTGTAAGAATAGAATTGGAACTCAGTAATAGTAAATGCAAATCTTCCCGGGAGTGCTTTCAGTCTTAGTGATGGGAAAGAGAAGGCCCAAACAACGGACATTGATTTTTCATCGTCTTCAGTGCAACTCTGCCCCCGTAGCAGCGGCGTAAACTGGCTTAAAATTTCGGCCCGGGAAATTATCGTATGACCGACCCACCATCCAATAATATCAATTTTCCATAAAAGTCTGCATTATTCATGGATTAAATGCTCGTAGAACTATTTACTTCATGTTTAAACTAGGTTTTTATCACGACCTTACAACAATTAAATACAATATACAGGTATATATATAGATTATTTTTATAAAGTAATTTTTAATCCAAGTACATCGGCCCAGTGTTATAATATGACTATCGCCCCAACAGGAACTTTCCCGGTATCCCGGTGGGCCAATCCGTCGCTGCCTCGTAGGTCCAACTATATTGTATATTTATTATTATTATATAAATATATATATATATTTATACAATAAACCTCAGTAACGTAAAATTGTGCAATCACCCATTTACTGTACATGAATATTTATACAAATAACTTAATGGTTAGAGTTTACCAAGCCTTGTAATATGTGCCCTGTATAATAATTAGGTTAAAACATTTTCGTATCGCTTATCCTAATTATACGTGTTACAGAATTAATCGTTTTTACGTAGTGGTAATAGTAGGCGCGTGCATTTTATTATCGCCATGATACTGAAATATTTTTTTTAAATCAAGCACGTTTGGTGGCGGATACGAATACTCATCGTTGGTACTTTATAAGAATTGTACGCGATACGACTGAAAAATACTATTTTATTCAATAACGCTTGACGCTTAAGTTAGGAATAAACACAAGTGAATAGACTTTTTCCATATATGGTCAACTGTTACATACAATATTTTTCATTGCATATCTCTCGCGTTTATAAAAACTATTTCAAATTACGAGTCCTTAATACGCCAATACTTATAAGTGATAACATGTTTATAATCTGATAAAATATTTTAAATAAATATTATAATATTGCCCGGCATAGGTTCTAATTCTATTATAAACGTGCAACTGTTGCCGACCCGCTGTTAAAAGAAAAAAAAAGATTAAAAATCACTATTACTCTTTACGGAAAATAATTATACACAAACACGTATAAAAAAATCTGTGTTATTGTGTTGGTATTTATGATTAAAGTCGATCGAAATTAATGAACGTTTTCCAACAAAGACGTTTTGCTTGAAATAAAATTATTTAACAGTATCTTGGTAATATTGTTCAAACGTGTAATTATAAGATATTATCTCTATTTACTTATCAATTCTGTTCTTATGAATCCCAAACTTGATCAGAGCTATAAATGATAAAATAACAAAAAAGAAAAAAAATGAATTAAAATTAAAAATTTGTAAATGGTTAATACTCGTAAATTAATATATAAATAATAAAACGAATAGTTTATATATAAAAATAAATAAATAAATGTTTGGCCTGAAATGTTATGATACCGGTATAGTATGACAGGTTTTATTAATTTTTTTTTAATTTGCCTTTGTTCGCACATACAACAAAGCGATTACATAAATTATGACAGGTTTCAAATTAAAAATTCATCAACAGGTACATTTTCATTTCTTAAAATATTTATGTCCTATAAGAACACATTTTAAATAATCCCTTATATTAAAATAAATTATTTCTATCTAAAACGACAAATTTTTCACAATTTATTCTTTCCTTTATATTATAATATTCAATTGCGATTCTATTGACTTTGTATATGTATCCGAGGATGAATTTTTAATTCGAAACCAATCGAACTTTACAAATATGATAATACGTCAGACTAAGCATTTATTTATTTATATATATAAATTATTTTTTTATTTATATATTATAAATGATAAATTAAATATAAGTTTCTTAACTTCATTACAATGCAATATGTTTTATCATATCAAACCATCAAGTTTGCCATTTTTGCACAGTTGATACAGTCACACATGACGAGAAAATTCAAATATAATTGACACTTTCAACTTTTAAAGTTCCTAAATTAATTAATAAATCCATATATTACTATGAGCATTTTTCCTGTTTATTCAATTATTTATAGCTCTAGTGTTCAGTTATATATTGCGAGCTACGATTGTCAACAAGTTAAATTGTTTTCATAAAACTTACACTTTTTGATAAAATTTTTCGTAAATATAGAAAACCGAACCAACGTATATATTAACATTTATAGTTTATAAATAGTAGTCAATTTTATAGTTGAAATAACAATAATTATCTCACTAAAAAAAATTAGTTATTTTAACTAGAATTATAGCTATCACATATATAACTATAAATTATGATTAAATTAAAACAGTCAAAATAACTAATTTTTTTTCCGTGTTATAAAGGATGAAATTCAAAAATTTTATCAAAATTGACTGTATTTAAATTTTTTATCACGTTTAGTACGTAAAACATTTTTAATGCTCATTCTTTATTATAAATCGGTAATTTCTGTAACAGTCAATGGAAATAGCGACTATGACATTATAGAATAAAAAAAAGAATAAATAAATAAATTCGTTCGATGTTATTATGAATAATGATGAACGTGTTCAAATCTATTGACTTTATAACCTAAAGTGACATGCATTTGTTTTTTTAAGCGACTAGTTTCATTTAAACACATATTATTACGAAAAAAATATTTTATACGATCCACAAATTCACTGATTAGTTTTTCGACTACATTTATTTATATCAGAGTCAAATTAAAATGAGTTACATGAAACTGCTCGTAATTGAATTTATTACAAGACGGTGGAAATAACAGAACACGTTCAAAGATAAATAACACCGAGAAATTGTTACGTTTTACTATTCATAATATCGTTATAACGTGTAAAAATAATGACTTTTTTATAATTAAAATATAATAAACACGTATTTCTGTTAGTCAAATTTAGTTATTTTATAATTTATTATACGTACAATATTTGTCTGTTCTGTTTATTTTGTCTTGTCGATTGAAGTTGACACGATGTTAATGATGTACCTAGATAATTAGTAAACGTTGTTGTGTACCACTTCTGAGACAGTATTTAATTATAATTCAGTGACCTCTTTCATTGGTTTCGGTGAACAACTGAAATATCAGACAAAAACTCAATAGGTACATATGTAGAAGTGCACAAAACACCATTTATGTGTATAAAAATGTAAACATTTTTACTTTGAGGACACATGCTGCAAAATCAATAATAATAAATAATAATAAAATAATAAAATAATAATAAAATCAATAATTATAAATAAATCAAAATTATTTATCAAATAAAATCAGAAAGGCATAGATAAAATCCATAAAACAGAATCTAAAACGATTGTGGTGTATAAGAAGAATGTATTATCAGGTCTGTAATCATTATAGATAGCTATTGTTACCATTTCAATCAACACTATAAACTTAATTACCGTGTTCTTGTATCTGTTATTTGCTGTTCATTTATTTATTTATTTATTAATTTAATTGCATTATTGAAAAAACACGACTAACTAACTAACTAACTAACTAAAAAAAAAAAATACTTCAAAAATGTTTAAATAAAAAAAAAATAAAAAAAAACATAATGTTATAATAATTATATTTTTATATTTTCTAATAAGACACACAAAAAAAATAAATTATAAATTAAGTGTCCAGATAAAATAATTTTAATGTTAAAATATTAAGCCAAGTGTCACCAATGGGTGATTTCTTAATTCAAAATATTCCTGTTACTATTATAATATCACATATACTTATTGTGATACGTTGTACAGATTGTGTTATCAAATTGTAAAATAAAAAAAAAAAATGTTAAAATAACAATAAATAAAATAAAATAATCGAGTTCGAATGATGCAAGACATAAACTTAAATTTACAGCTGCGTACAGTTTATTCCTAAAATTATTACATACGTATAGTATTCCATACTCCATTTCTATAAAATAATTATATGAATATGTTTTTATTATTAATGACGTATATTGCATACTTCCGAAACGAATTGCTTTAGATTTAACAAATTCAACATTTTTCACCATTACCCAATTATTTTCATGTCCCCCTTGAAATCATTTCACTTTACGCAGACTGAGAATCGCTGCCTTACGTACCTGAGGCAAAACACATTCAACCCTTTTCAAAATTTTCAGAAAATATCACAACTAAAAATTAGTAGGTTAAGAGTACTTACCACCATGCCGGAAAGAGTAAGTGTAACTCGTTAACTCGTTAGTGTAACGCTTAATATAACAAGTTGAACGCCACTCATCGATGGCATTATAAGCTCAAATCTGATGGTTTATAAAATGTTATTCAATTTTGTTATTAGTCTTTATAGGTTTTAGATCTTTGGTAACCTTTTACTAAATAAAATATTTGTTACTACTTACTAGATATTGGTTAGTACGTAATATATAATAATTAAACGGAAAACAAATAAAACGTCGTTATTATTGAGTGGGCGTATGATTCGTAACGCAAAATAAAATTAACGATACAAATTATTCAAACCAATATCATAATAGGTACATACATGGTATAATATCTTATACATTTTGAAATATTAATGAATACATATATCACATAGCGTATATAGTATGTACATCGAGTGCACGCTTGTTAATGAGTTGCCTTAGCTAAGTTATATTTTTATTTTAACACGTTCTCTATGGTAATTAAATATAAGTGACACAAGTAACAGTGATACTCTAGAACACGAAAGCAGTACCTTGCAAAGAAATTCAAATTACACTATAATTCATGTAAATTAAGTCAAAAGTAAGATTATAATATAAAATAATAAGTTTATAACCAAAGTATTAAAGTGTGCTCTTTATGTGTTAACCTTATTGCGCGTGTTTAACTGTATAATATTTATGTCATATTTTTGTATTTGACCATAATTATTTATTTTATTAAATCATCTTTTCATGTATGTTATCTATACGATATATCTTATATGTTTCGCATCCACCCAGCTATCGAGCATCAGTTTATTAATTAATTTTATTTTATATTCTTCAAATGTTTATGTAAACGAACCAAAATTATCTCATATGTAATAATACAAATAAAATTATTATATATTATAGTACGAGAAGACGATAAAAACGGAATCACACACAATCACCAATTATTTCTCGAGAAATCACATTATAACAGTGGTGAACTTTTTTTTTTTCGGAAATGGTTACAATAAATATTGCGTCTTTATTCTTTTGTTAAAAATTTTGATTTATAACTGAACATCATAGTTTTCAGACGTTTATTTATGATCATAAATAATTACTATCAACTTGAATACATATAAATAGGTCACATGGAGTAGAATTATAATATAACTCAATTGATTAGCTTTTTCATAATGCGTCTGTGTTTTTTCGCCCACACGAGAAACAGTTTTCGTATAGTAGCTCATGGTTTAATCAAATTTTCAATTATAATTTTCTTTACAAAATCCTAACAACTGCATATTATTTACTCACCGTGATGTTATTATACCAAGTAAACGACTAAAAGTTGTCAAATAAAACAGTATTTTTATCGACCTTTGTTTTGAGCTTGATTTTTATTTTTTATGTGTCATTTTTTATGAATGAATCTTTTTATGTTCGAAATCGTGTACATAGACACAAAAGCACACACACAACATGATAAAAATAATACATTTTTCGTTTTACTCAAAATCTAAAAAAACAAATAATTTAAATCACAACAAGCATTCTCAAGAAATATTATTTTTTATCAAACAATGTTCAAGATAAATAAACACTATAGGTACTACAATAGATAAATCTGAATTTCTATATCATTAATATTCTCCGTTCTCTAATAATTAAAAAATAAATCTAATGTGTCTTAAGAATAGTTAGAAAATAAAAAAATAATATAAGAGTCCATATCCAGAATTAAAAGTTGCTATCCTCGTGGATAAATAGATTATGGAAACAGAAAGAAAAATAAATAATTACGCATCGATGACTTCGAGTTATTCTTTTTTTTCCATGGCGTAATTTGTTTTTGTAAACAATCGACAAACGTGTACGGTATACTTTATTAAAAGATTTTAGTTAAAAAGTCGATTGCACATATTTTATACTAGTATCGACACCATGGACGTTGAAAGTGAATTCATAACAGGAAGATAATTAGGAACATTTCCGTATAATAAAGCTAATAAAAATAAGCAGCAAACGGCATTAAGAATAATATAATATTGTTCGATTGTTGTCTACATCCGAATTGATTTAAATACCAAAACCGTACGATTATGCATTTGTTATAAATATTTTCTAAATTTAATATCCAACTCGTTTAAACTATACTGTTATATGTAAGATATAAATAATATTTTAATAAAAACTTTTCAACGTTTAAATGTTGAAATATTGTGTCGGAAATGAAACTTATTAAAAATACCCGTACAGTCGGAACTATGCCGCATGGTCTTCTCTTCCGAAAGTTGAAAACCGTTTTAATAGTCGTGGCGGCAGCTAAGATAAAGCTCTCCGCGCTTGCGGGATGTATGAAATTATTAAAAACGTAAAATAAAAATATTAATAATGTGAACTATTGTATGATAAGACGAGCGCAGAAGATGGCGGGGTGACTGTAATACATCGTTGTAAATGGTAAATCATTTCGATAATTTTTCACGCTCACGCATATTCTTAGACGTATTATACATACAGTACATGTTCGGTTCGGTTTGGAATTTCTGAATACATTATGAAATTATGAACAAAACGATGGAAAATCATAATTTTTTCTATTACTTGTGCAACATAATAAACAAATATTGTTTAAATAAGTAAATACAAAAATTATCTTTCTTGGTGGTTTTTTCATTTTTTAAACAGAGAGATGTCTCGCGTCGCGATGACCGTCAAAAGCATAGGTTCGTCGTATGAAAAATTAAAATTATCCAAGAATACGTTAAGAAGATATTTTTATAATATTCATATTTATATTTTATTCACTGATCGACATTATACGTAGTATATCAATAAATTTTCTAGACAGTTTTGAAAGTATACGGTGTTTAAGTTATATAACCTATAGGAACAACACTAAATGTGTTTAATGATTAGACAAATATAAGAATGACAATAAAATATATTTTAATATATATATTTAATTGAACAATGTCTTTACGCGTGCACATATCTGAGGTGCTTTCAATGTATTTTAATGTACATATACGACAATTGTATTTAGAAACGCGAAAAGATCGAAATAACAATGCATACGGTATAGGTGGTGGCTATGTTTAAATATTTTAAAATATGAATTGATTAACAATTTCGAAGTAACTATTTTCGCCCAAATTGTATATAACTACTTAATAATGTATACAATCATACATAACAGTGCTCTGCACGGTCTGTTATTTTAGGGACCGATCCGGAGTGAAAATGTTAACTAAGGACTGAAGTCGAAACGAACCGATTGCTAAATGATTGTATTCGAACGGGCCAGACAAAAAATTTAAAATAATTAATTTATAAATAAATAAATAAAAGTTTAATGTAGAGTATTATTATAATTGTAAAATACAACCGGTTTTGAATAAAAAATTTTCATCTAATATACAATAAGTTAATAAAATTGTGACTGAATATGAAAAAATAAAATAAAGAATTAAAATATTGTTTTTTCATTTTCAGTCGCAATTGTATTAACTTTTTATGTATCTGATGATTGATTTTTAATTTTACCCGATTGTGAGAAGTATAATAATACTCTAGTTTAAGCTTTAATACAATTATATATTTCTATATAGAAACTATTTGTTTGTATTTTAATATATTAACTAACAAGCATTAACCATTAAATAATTTTTAATTTTTTATTATTATTATTTTAAATAATTTATTACAGTGGACCGAGACGGACCGCCGGTCTGAACTAAGAAAGAATGAAATAGTTTATGGACCGGACCAGATCTAAACAAATTTTCTGTTCCTACTGGACAGGAGCGAAAATATGAAAATAAATAAGTTGATAGTGCTGACAAACGATTCGAACTAAAAGAATGTCGGACTGTGAAACTTTTGAATAATACCACATGATTTGTATGGATTTAAACTCCTCGCAGATTATTACAATACTGTACAAGACTGATGATATGTAGTACATAGAAAGGTACATACTACATTGTATATAAATACAAATTCTATCGGACGGCACTGCGTGACAGCTGTATACCCTTCCTAAAGCCCTTCCATGTCATCCGCACCATAATGAGAATAGTTGAAACCGTTGTTCTTGAAAATATGTTCTATAATACCTACAAAATAAATAAAACAACGGCGCAGGGGTAAAATACTGTTTCCAATTATAATACACATGTTATTAATTTCAATAATAATGTCTTGCAATCCTGCAGCTTCCCTCACTAATTTGTCAGCGAGTTCATTACAGCTCACATCAGCATTCCAGCGAATGAATTTGCTAACAAATTGATGAGGGAAGCTGCAAGATTGCAGAATCTTCAGATATCAAACTACATCCACACGTGATATATGAAGATGAAATTCAAGCCTTAAAATCTAATTTCATTTTCTGTGGCAAAATCGATGTGAAAACCAAATCAATATAAACAATAATAACAAGTTCAAGTAAATAAAACCGTCAACCAATGAATGGTCAGACTCACTAACAAAGCTAACTAGATATTAGGAGACCATGGTCACCAAAGTTCACATAGGACATACCAGATTTACACATTCTCACTTATTGTGTATGTAACTCTAACCCAGGTGTGAAATATGTCACTGTGAACTTATTGTTAAGGATATATTCTTAGAATGTCCTATTTATCACAACGCCCGAACAAAATCAGATACAAACACCATCTCACAGAATTTATTTCTCTTATCCGGAGCCGAATGCTCTGGATAAGATAAATAAATTACAGACTATTGTACCACACTTAAAAAAAAAAATTGTTAACAAACAAAATTTAACAATGTAACTTCAAGTGTACAAATCACTGTATGCTGATAAACTATATATATCCTTAAATAAGAAAAATAAAAAAATTCGAATAATAATATCTTTAAAATTTTAAATTTTAAAATATTATTTACCGAGATATCTTCAAAGCGACGTCACTGTGGTCAACTATACTCTTTATGACTTTATAACTTTATAACTTTAAATTTACTCTTTATGACCCTTTCTTTTCATGTTCGTTGTGACTACATATATGCGTTGAAATCATTCTGAATTTTTTGAGTAACCACGTGCCGATGTTATTGAAAATATAGCCTATGATCTCTGATTACGTACATATTCAAAGGGTTTTCATCACGTCATACTACTATAGTACTCTGCACGTTCCGTAATTTAAAGGACCAGACCGGATTACAAATTTTACCAGGGGACCGAAGTCGGACCGGACCACACTTAAACGTTAATCAAAGACCAAAATTGGACGGAATCGATGGCTTCATATAATTTTGAGTGCGGACCGGACCAGAAATTAAATAATATTTAATAAAGTAGACCGTGGACCGGACTGTCGGTCCGATCTTAAAACATTTTGGACCGGTTATGGATTGGTCCATAAGGTTCAGTCTGTATTAGCCCAGACCGTACTATATGATGCATTTAGTATTACACTGGACTAGACTACCCGACTTTATAAATAAATATATACCTAATGTTGTAGATTTTTTTTCGTCTTATTTATTTACATAAAAATATCTGTATTTATATTTTAAGTATATGATATGTATATGATTGGGACCGGACTTATTTTCATTTTTTTTTTGAAACTGGACCGGACTGAAAATAATACATTTTATCTGAGGACTGGACTGAACTACTCCTAAAAATTATTGAAATGGACCAAACCGACGATCCAATAGTTTTTGTATGTTAGGACCGTAATAGACTGGGCTAATTAAGATCGGACCATGCAGAGCACTATACTGTTATATCGATGCACGGAAATACATTGAAACATCGGTATTTTTTTTTTTCGGATAAAGCGATTTCGTGCATATCTCCCTGAATACTTGGTGGCTTAGTAGCACACGTATTCGCTCGATTCGGCAGATTTCTGGTGTCTGCAATAAAATATCTTACCAAATTTAGCGGGAGTGCAAAATTTACATTGCAGTCTCTGATGCAGGTACTACGTTCTGAAAATGACATAACATTATATACGTTACAAATATATGTATAAAAAACCTTTTATGATCAAAATATCGGAACAAATAAATATAAATAAATATTATAAAATATATATTTAATAAATATTGAGTGGAATATAAAATAAATAATAAATAATTTTGATATAGTTCTCTTATAAAACGATTAATAATCCGCATTAATTTATTCTTATTCGTTTGAATTCTATATCAAATGTAACTTCACATAAAATTACTTAATAAATTGTATCGATCAATTACTTTTCGATTTGTAGTTGTCGGATTTGGGGTTGAAGGGTACTCCTAACTCATTAATCTGACTCAGAAACGTAAACGTAATCATAAATAGTAAATCTTTATAGGACACCCAGTGTAAAACAATATACAGATGATACCTTATTGCAGTATTTGTCGATCGAAAAATCTCTTCGGCGTCGTTTTGACCATGCACGTAAATAAATAATATATCGCACGTATTATAAGTCGTACGAGTTTTATTTATTTTTCACTTTTTGTTTTTCGTTTTTTACCCGAAATTATATTAAACGTATCTACTACATATGCGTAAATGTATATAAATTTATATACAACACAGTGAAATAAGAAAATGCTTACAACGCGACAAGGAAACATTGTTGATTTAGGTCCCGCGTTATTTAACTTCACCTACACACCCATATCACGACGACGATCTGCACACATACATGTTTCACACACACAAATCTGAAAGCTCCGGTAAGATTTTTGTTTTTTTGTTCTTTCCTTTCTTTTAACCCCATGTATTATTATTATTATTATGTTTATTTATTCGACCAAATGGTTTTGGTCCATTCGTTTTGTGGTCCCATCGTAAAGCTCAGAATTTACGACCTTTGCTGACTTTAAGATGTATTGCATCTAAACAGCAACTGTGTATATCTAACCTCACACGCAAGCTCACGTATTTTTTAAACAATTTCTACGGACGAAAAATGATGTCACGCGGTACTTTCTCGGCCTATTGTTTCGTTTTATTTTTTTTCATTTCTAATATAAATAACGATAAACGGCCGAATAGCGATTACGTATGCGTGACTCGAATAACTAAATTATATTTAAACTAATTAAATCGTACTGCCCTAGGTGTTCGATAATCGTAAAGTATTTTTTTTTTTTTTTTTTTAAACTGCACCTTTGGAAACTCGAAGTCTATAAATAATAAAACAAATATTAATAACAATAATAATAATAATAATAATAATAATAACCTGTTACCGGACGATTTATTCAGGAATCGTTAAAAAAAATATATTCCCAAGCTTAAGCTGTGAATTGTTTTTACGCGCAGAATAAAATAACCCTGCAGCGCGTATCACGAAAAACACTATAATTAAACTTTTACAATATCAAAAAATATTACATATTACAATATACCATCCTAGAGCCTATAGGCACTGCACATACACACGTTATCCAATTTATTTAATAAATACGTAGGTACCTGTATTTAAGGGGAAATTATTATTTGTGCGATTGGCGATATATACATTGAGGTTTACAATACTATGTAGTTAAACAACGTACAAGTATAAACGTTTTACAATAATGTAGTTTATGTAATCGTTTTGCTGTAATGTGCTAACAAAGTCAAATTAAAAAAAAATAATAATTATAACAATAATAATAATGTAGTTTTTCGGGTTAGATTTATAAAAATAAAAATAAAAGAAGAAAATAAAAAATAAATTAAAAACAAATACTGTAGTTAGAATTGTGTAACGCATTAAGTTTTGATGAATTTCTGCTGCTTTGTTCGTGCTAAGAACTTTGAAAATAATTAATCAAATTAACTGTTGAATTACTGTCATACAGGTGTACTTTCGTCCAGTCGACTGTCGTGTAAAAAGACAAAAATGTCGAAACTACTTCTCATAAATTAGTACTTTATTCTTTTTCGATTTAAATATATTTATACACCTCACGCACGATAATTAATACGATGACGACGCACGTGAATTGGCCGCCGCAGACGCAATGTGTGTCCACACCGTAGTACATTATATAATACTTATACTTTATTCCGTACACCCTCTAAAAAAGTAATCCTCGAGATATTTGTGTATGTTTGTGTGTGTGTGTATATAGTTTTGTTTTAGTGTCCAGCTTTTTAATTTTTCCACGTACAGCCGTAAGCTCGCACGAGCTTTTTAAAATAAAATGTCCGTATGTTTTATGTATGATATTTTTATGAATATACGAATCATAATTATATTTTACAGTGAAGTGATACCTAAATGTACGAAACGAAGATATTAGAGATCATCGCCCCAAGCGCTTGTTTGAATTATTAGTGTCTTGTCTTGTTGGGCAGGTTGAACAACTTGAAGAAAAAAATGTTATACGAATAGTTATATCCACCCGTAATCAACACAGTGATCTGCATTTGCGCTAAACAAACAATTTCTGCTCGAGATGACTTAGAAGGGGGTTGTAGGTGGTTAGAAAACAAATTCATCAACGAGACCGGGCCATGACGAGTAAAAAATTTCATCGTGACCATCTACTAAATATTAGATTGTTACGAGAACACAGCACTCGCGTTTGTTTCGCGCACGAGCAATCCAATCAAAAGCAATTACATATCGTGTATTGTCGATGCGATAACGATGAGTCGAGGGACCAGTCACTTGGAGATACGATTGTAAAAATGGTGATAATAATAATTTTACACCCAACTCTGTAGGAGTTACTCCGAACGCGGTTTTCTATCCTAGACAGGAAATTTGACCACCAATCACGCTGGAAGGCGGCGGCGTCTACGACACGGAGAGAATGAACTCGAGTTTAGTTACAAAGGGAACGAGAAGAAAGAGATTAGTAATCGGGGGGGGGGGGGGCCCTGTGGTGGGCGCGGGCGGGGGGGAGGACGGAGGGGGGGGGGGGGGGGGGGGGGGGGGGGGGGTCCCTGTAGTCGATCCGGCCTGGTGCAATGACGCACAGGACTCACGTGTAGTCGGATACAATACTTAACGTTAAACACTCAGTTTGCAAATGAAAAATAAGGCAAGCGAACGATGACAACACTGATAACTACGTGGATGGAGTTCTTGGGTGACATAGACGTCTTCACATAAGCCCTCCGGATGTGGTGGCGGACTTAACGTGGACGACACCGGATTTAACTTGGATTGGCTATATTAAAAACAACGCGATCGGGAAACACCCACTTGAACACCGGACACGAAGATAACAGCCAAAACACTCAAAGGATAAAGAATATAATTCACAGTACACGCATTGACAGAGGAATAAATAATCGGTGACTAAATATTTGTTAGTAACTGGATTGTCTTCATTCATTTGAATAGTAAAAAAGATAAGTGCCGCAGTGACGAGAATAGTAATAATAATTAATAAAAAAAAATGATAGTAAGTGTAAAGAAAAAACGTATGTTGCTGCGATAGTGAACGACAAAAATATATTGTGCAATAATCGCGACCAATAAACGACGAAAAAATCGGATGTATTCTCAACGACGACACAAACACAACAACAATATAATAATTCAGGTAACAAAACAGAACAATAATACTCTGAAAAGACATTAAACGTAAAAGTTATATAATTCACGATAAAGCTTGTATGTGCACAATTAACATAAACGGAAGAGGATGAGCGCAGTTTTACGCACCTTCGCCGGCCTGATTACCGAATTTTGGCAATAATCGCAATCAATTTTATTTGTTGCGCTAATTCACACGAACATATATATATATATATATATATATATATATATATATAAATGTTGTTGAATTTACGTTTTACGGTTTCGCTGTGTAATTCAATAAACTTTTCTTTATAGACGTTACACGCATACACACACAAAGACGCAAAAACCACACACACACACGATCTCGCATTTACACGATTGGGATTTGAATGTGATACGTATTATTTTTCGGGTTATCCTAGACAATGCTTTCTGAGAAAGCAATTCGCTTTGCGTACCAGATAATTTAAAAATTAAATTTTCATCTTTCGTTAATTTGCTTTTTGAGATTATTTTCATTTCAAAGCGATGACAGCTTAAGGTAATGTTTTTTTTTTTTTTTTTTTTTTTAATTAATTTCATGATAATTTTTTCAAATGTTCCCAATTATAATATAGTAGTAATTATTTTAATTATCAAACTTATTCAGTGGCATTAAACACCCCCGCACGAAACTTCAATATCTAAAGAAATTACTGGTCTTGCGTTATTCCATTATTACAAGAAATAATAATGTATATGTTAATGAAGCCTAAACATGGCCAGTTAAGTTGAATTTTAAATATCTTAATTTTTTTTGTTGTCCTGGATCTATTCCAGTTATCGAGGTTCCTGTGTATATTGTAATAAAAAAGTTATCGAACAATTTTTACTTTATGATTATCTTTCTATTAATATTATTATTGATATTAAAAAAAAAAATTTTTTTGTATGTTTTTTTTTTTTTAAATATATTTTTCGTGTATTTAATACATTTAAATATGAGCTAATGTTATATGCGAATGCGCGTAGATGTGACATTCCGTAAATTTAGTTGAAGAAATTCGATTCACTACCCACATTAGGTTAGTGTGGACAATGAGGACAATTTCATATTTTTGTGGGGTGAGTTTAAAATATTTCTAAAATATAAATGATTTTATTATACTCTAAAATGTACATAATATGTATCACATAAATAAAATATAACTAAAGACCTTTTTACATTCAACGCATAGAAACACATGAATAGTATACGTTTTTTTTTTATACAGTAAGTCCTCGTTTAACGTCGAGATTAAGTTCCTGGAAAACATAACGTTAACCGAAAAAACGTTGAGTGAAATACTTTTTACATACACTTAATTATAATGGGTTTCTGCCAATAAATAATACTGTAAGTATGTATTATTATTGTTATTATAATTGCACGATTTAATTATTTTATTCTTTATTATTAATTTATTGATTAACAAATACTACGCAACACTTAAATGATTCGTATTTGTACAGACAGCATAAAAGACTGCAAAAATTGTCGTTAAACAACTGACCATCAATAAAATGAAAAACGATTGCGAAGTATATAGTATTACTTAAAATAAATACAAATTGTACTCTAGTATTATAAGTATATAAATACGATAAAAACGATATCATTATGTATTATCTGAAAAAGGTCGACCTTATTAAATTACATACATTTTTATGAAATGTATATAAACATAACAATAATTTGATGAACACACGTATTACAAACGATGTTATACTGAAACCGTAGCAGTGTTAAACGAAACACCAAGGCTTAAACTTTTACGATGCAATAGCGAAACAGCGCTAAATGAGGCGATGTTAAACGAGGACTTACTGTATCTCAATTTTATAAAATAAGTGACTCTTGACATTTTCATCAATCATCGATTAATTTAAGGAATTAAATAACAATTTAATTATTCTATAATTATTATAAATACAAAGATTTTTTTTTTACCATTTTATCAATATTTTTTTTTTCAATTTCATATTTTGTTGGGAGTCAAGATCCAGGAAAATACCTTTACCATAAAAATATTCCACTGAGTAGGGATATACCCGGTCGGTGCGTCCAAATTGCATGCCAAAAAAATAAACATAATTTGGAATGTTCGAGTTTTGTGTCACGTCTTAGAGGTGTATGTCCGAATTACATGCCGGAAAGTCACGCGTTTAGACGAGTTTTTAAAAATTGCAATGTGTTTGGACACTTTAACATTTAGCTTATTTTTAGAAATTTTTAAAATGTAATTTTTAAGCTATAGATATACCTACGTATGTATAGACATTTAATGATATCCAATACCAGATAACAATATTATTATATCGATAAGATAGAGTATTGACTATAGAAATAGAGTAATATAGACGATTAACTTTAAAATAATTGTATGATGTAATTTCTGAAATATTACCTATTATAGATAAGAAAGGTAGAACTGATGTCAAAATGAGAGGGAAAATGGGTTGATAAAATACAGTATCGGATACAGCAGAGGATATTAAAAATAAATAAAAAAGAAATTGCTAAAACCGAATCGGCATGTAATTTGGACATACACCTTTGAGACGTGACATACAATTCGGACATTTTTTTTTTTTTGCATGCAATTTGGATGCAGCCATACCCAGTACACTTTATACACCACATGCAGTGCGCAGTACTTGTATACGTTTCGATGCATCTGTGCATGATTGTATGTTTTTTACATATCTGTATAGAAATGCGCGTTTGAATAGAAATGTATTTAGTATGTACCTATGGCCGTATGTTTATAAATTCACTCAAAAAATGAACCTAATAAAAAAAGATGCTATGCGCCCGCCGTGTTTGTGCTCGCGTATACGCATAGTTTAATATGGTTTCCTCGGAATATTAGATTTATCGGCTCCAATTCGAGTAGTGACGTGTACATACAAACGTTTCTAAAAATCGAATTAGTTTCTCCGTATAAAAAAACTTCATGGAAGTAAAGCTGTTCGAAAAAAAGACAACTACTGGAATAAATAAATAAAAAAAATAAATAAATAAATACCAAATAAATAGAGTAAAAAGATGTCGGTAATTTTTTTTTCTCCGAGAAACATACGCGGTTACCTAGATGTATTGTGCGTGTTGATGTACTATTTTTCTTTTTCTTTTTCACGAGAAATTATGCGTGCGTGTGTGTTTTAGAACCTGACGGGTTGTCTCCCAAAAAAATGAAAAATGACCTTTTAAAAATGTGATTTTCCTATAAGAAAATAAAAAATCACATAAAGGTATTTTATCACGTTTTAGTTATTAAATTATTAACATATTTTTAAAATTATTTGAAATACATTGACTATTACATATACATAAATATAAATAAATTATATTTATATACATCAACTGCTTCTTTAATATTATTATATAATAGTTAAATAATGATAGTGATTTTTCTCTCAGTGATTAAAAATATCTCGAATTCACAAAACAATCACCTTAAACTATTAAAAAAAAAAAAAAAAAAACAATTATTTAAAATCACATATTATCAAAACATGTATTTAGCTATTTCAATGGGAATTTCATTAGCATCAGTAGTAATAAAATTATTTAGGCACAATCCTACTAAAGAATGGTATTAATATGATAATGATAAAACACGTAGACATGTACATCAAGTTGGCATCGGCATATTATGCTAGAGTTAAGTAATTGGTATTAAACATTTGCTAGAAATTTGCTAGATTTTTCCATGGCATTTTTGGATTTTGCTAGGGTCCCTAAACTTTGAAAATCCATAAACAAACATGCCGGTATAATCTTTTTGAGCCCACCGGCACTATGTCCGATTTAAAAAAAAGTAAGTCAAATTATACTGTTAAATTTGATAAGATTAGACAAAAACTTTCTTTAGATCTATGGCTCTATCATACTTAAATTGAATTTAATAAGATGAGAATAAAAAGTTCAACGAGTGTTTAAATACTGCTGTTACACCGGTATACCGCTTACATTATTTGTAATACTAAACATATATAATTAGCACAATCATATTATTTGACATATCTTGAATGATTACATTGTTTTTACCATACCGTTCCTACAGAAAACAAAGAACATTAGTACATTGGTTAGAGGATGAGCTCTGATCGGCATTTTAATGCTATCACAAAAATAATCGACGCGAAAATGTTAAGGAGTATTAAACGGTTTTTTGACCAACAATCATTTGTTACTCATAAAATAACTACGTACGTGTACAATAACCACATCGTTTTATTAATAAATTGTTTCATAATTTCAAAACTATTAACGAAAGAGGTAACATTATAAAAACATTATAAAAATGTCATAAAAAATAATTTTATTAAGATTTATTCAATTATATACGACGTGCATGCATGGTCATCAAATAATAGGAACATATAACTAAAATGTTTTTAGTAGTTTTGATTTTTACTAAAACGCGGCAGTAAAAGCAGTTACCCTTTAATCTTAACTTTAATTTATGTACCTATATTTATAATAGTTAAAAATATATAATTAGTCACAACATTAATTCGAACCATAATATCTAAAACGTAATATGTGACTTAATAAATCACATACAAAAACATAAATGGATCAAGTAACTTGTACATAATTGTGCATAAAATAAAATTTGAGTAAGTATGTATTAAGTGTATGAATTATTTGGCGTACGGAGTTTTAGATAATCAAATGTATTTTATGAGGGAGTTAGGGAGTTAAATAGGATATAAGTAAAATAGGTCTATGGATATGCAGTGATATGCGGCTAAGCGTTCATATATTTTTATAAAATTGAATGTATTATTAAATAATTATAATATTCGAAAGCCATTAAATATAAGTCGTAAGTATTAAAGATAAGATATTAGACACACACACACAACATCATATAAAAAGAGTATAGTTTCTTAGTTAAGATAAACGAGTTCTTGTTGTCCTTTTGTATAGACTGTCAAAAGCGAGTGTAAAAGACTACGCAGATCGTCTATGCAGAAAGACATATAATAATTAGTTGTAAAACGTTCTGTAAAAATTTAAAATACATGTATTAATGTGTTAAAAAGGATTTTAAATAAAAATATTAAAAGTGAGTAAAAGAAAAAGTTATTAATATTTTAAAGTACAAATTGGTTACCTTATCTCATTCCTCAAACGTCAATAACGGTTTTCAACAGACAGGTCGACACAATCATCGGAGAGGTAATATTAAATATTTATAATATAATAAGTAAAGATTTAAAAAATATATAAGTATTTCACTCATAAATTAACATATTAAACTATAATTTTTATATCATTACAGATTATAGTATGAAATATTATTTATTTGTACATCAACATAACTATCTGTAAAAAGTCGAAGTAGCAATTAAAAGGACAAATTACTAACAATTTAATTAAAACTAGAAAATATCGCTATTTTACGGACCACACACCCTGAATAGAAGGAATTGTTAGTGATATAAACTTAATGAAACGGCAGAGGAGGCACTATTAATATCAAGCTATTTTGTTTGTATAAACTGGCTTAATATTTTTAAATCGGACAGCGCACCAATGCTGGTGCTAAATTATGGAACCTCCCGCTTAGGCGACAGGGATGCTAGGTTAGCTAAATTCCAAAAATTCGTTCGCAAAATCTAGCGAATTCCTGGCAAATTTTTGATACTAACTAGTTACATAACTTAAACAAAATGTGCCGATGCCCAAACTTGATGGACATCGCGTGGGCTCATAACAGATGACACCATAATTAGACAAGGAACGAAACTTTCGTTTTACATCATTGGAATGCATATTATAATAATAACTATTATTATTATAACTATAAACTCTGTGACAATATTCATTTTATGCCTATCTCCGATTAGAAGAAAACGGTTCAAAGCTTTTGTTACTGTACTTCTTAATTTCTTCAGTTTCATTGTTTTACCAAAACATTTTTAAAACTTGAAGAAATCATGGCAGTAGTAAACAATAATTTTATTATAAATTTTTCTCGTATTCAAAATTAACAAATCTCGAATTATTGTACAGTTCGGTATCCTTACAAACAATAACTGCCATACCGTTGTTATCGTTTAGTGTTTTGACCGTGTGTGCATCATTTGAAATAAAAATAAAAGCACCGATCGTCGAACAGTATACCATTGAATGTTTTTAATTCGTCGAAAATATACACCTAATGTAGTGTAATGTGTCTAATACGGACTACGAATAAGCTAAAACGCGGTGTTTAGTCCCGTCATAAATCATTACGTTGGTATTACCCTGCACAACCGGAAATCGGTTAAAAACGGAATTTCGTATGATTTTTAGGATTACACGTAAGCCAGCGGTTCTCGAACTGTGTTCCGCAAATTATTATATTACTTAGTTATCAAGGAAAAATGCTGGTACGTTAATTTGAATTGCTCAACGATGCGTACGTTTTTTTCACTGAACACCGATTTAATTCAAAACACAGACTTACCTATAAACGTTTTTTATTTCGACTTCATTGCTTGGCTGCTATTTTCACAAAATTAAAATAAGAAAATTTATCAATACCTCGTAAAACCCGTAGGCGCAATTTCAATAAAAAAAACAGAGGGTGCTTAAGCTCTATATTTATTGGGTATTTAATTTATATTAAAACTATAACGATTTAATGAGCCAATTTTAAAATAAATACAAATAAAGGTTCCGATGGGGTTCCGGTTTTAAAATTAATTTAAATTAGGGTTTCGGTGAACTCGAAAAAATGTGAATTGACGTTTATCGAGTAACATTGTTTTCATTTATATTTCATTACAGTTTTATACTCTAATAGTCAAATGTCTAATGACAAAAATATGTTTTTGATTCATAAACATGAACATTATTTGAGGGTGCTAATTGTAAAATAGGGGGTGCTAATACCCCTTAAGCCCCCTCCTGTTTGCGCCTATGGTAAAATCCTTGACAAAATCTGTAGTTTAAAAAAAAAATAATTTTGGGTTGTATGTTTTCCTCATCTTTAAATCGATAGTTTTGTCATATCGAAGGAACATTAAGAATCGATATTATTGATGAAATTGTTGAAATATTATTACATAAATTGTTATGAGCCTATTATCATTATCTCAAATGGACATTCCAGATTTTTAGAGCTCTATAATTTTTTTTCGGGAACATAAAAGCACAGCGAACAAAAAACTTTGAAAACCACTGACGTAAGTAATATTACAATAATAATAAAAATATGACGTTCAAGAAAGTGTTGCAATTGTATTTCCGCGCACGGTTTCGGTAATGATAAGCAACCACAGAAAAGTCGTTCACTAAACAATATACGTACGTAATATAATGTTACTAACTTTTGGCTAAATATTCCCTCGAGTCTGTTCGCTGTACGGAACGCTAAACGAATAGCATTTTAAAGTTTACGAAACCGTTTATGTTTATCATTCAGTAAAAATAGACCACATGGATTGCATAAAATTTAGCGCTTTCTATCCGTGCACGATTTCCCTTACCTCAGTAACAGTATCGGCCGTGTCTTATCAAAAGAATTTCGCAACACCGCGAACATGAGTACGTAGATGACCGTGCATTGGATCACGTTAAGGTAATCGTATCGTACAATGTATTATACATTATGTTATATATTGGAAAGCAATCATCGATAAACGATTCGGAGCAATGTTCAAAACCGTAAATGTTTTGTGTAATATTTTACATTAAAGTTCATGGAACAAAAGAAAAGAATTTCAATTTAAAAAAAAAAAAAAAAAGCAATACAAGCAATTTATTTTATCAAAAAAACACCGATAAATAAGAATTTTAAAAAAAATGTAAATTATGGTTTTCACATTTTAATTATAGCTAAAGAATAATATTAATATTTAGTCATATCCATATAGGATTATTATTTTTTTAAATAAAAATTGTAATATTAAGATTTTACCTAAATCAGCCTGGAAAAATTGTAAAAAAGTAAAAAAAAAAAACCGTCGGTTCAAAGTATCTCTTAAGTTATTTTTGTAAAAATTTGTCGATCAAAAGTGAACATATATACAGAAGTATGAATAAAAAATTATTAAATGAAATGCACGTACAATTTTGGATAAATTTTATTACTCGAGAATTCGATCATAGAAAATACATTATAGTAAAAGCTGAAATTTCGTTGGCACAGCATCTAAAATTAAATTATATTAGTATTTTATTGTATTATAATATATTAAACACGAAATACTCGCGCAATGAAATATTTTTTAGTGTTTTTTAGCATGACGTGATGCGAACGTGCAAATGTATATAATATAATAATACGTGGTTGTCTACACAGATACAGAGTTAGGAGACGGTAAATTCTTTGGAAACTCAATATAAATGCTACACGGGATGAATGCACATATAATATATCATTATTATACAGGGCGTCTGAAAAGTTTCGAAATATTCAAATGCACAACAGCTACTATAATATTCCAATCAATTTCTCGGAACTCCCCGGCGCTCAAATATAAAATAATATAATATATAATAATACATGTGCGTATGTGGACTATTGATTAACATTTATCATTTCATTTTTTTGTGTAAAATAATAATACCTATTCAAACCGGGAGACGACAATGCGGTGCACAAATCTCAGTGAATCTCATACCTGTATAAAATGTATTTCTATTTGATTCAAAACTGTTACGTCGTAATATAAATAGTATAATACAATATTTTTAGCGAGAATTTTAATTTCGAGTGAGTTATTATTTCCGAAATATTCGCGTGAGAAAAACAAACAATTGAACCGTGAAAATTATTTTCTCTTAGGTTAGCTAGAAAACTACGAAATAAAATGCTTTTCCGAAAATACATTTAATTTCGTATAAATTATATTCCAGTCGCATAATTCCTAACCGCAGTTAATAAAGAACTGAACTGCTGTTATAATATAATGTTTTCTACTGCTTTAGTAACAACAATAATGATTTAATTTGAAATATTTCCCACTGCCAACACGAATACATAACGAAATGAAATTCCTAGTCGTGTAGTCATACTATTATATTACTATACGTGCATACCATACTTATTGGGGTGTAATACGCGTATGTACAACCTAATTGAGATCAAATTTTCTAAAAACAAATCGTGATTTAGATATTTTTTTCTCTTTTTAGTAACTATTTCCCGTGTTGTTGTATTTATGGGTTTATCTTATGCATCGCACACTTGAAAAAATATGATAACAAGTAAAAAATCAAAAGTAAAAAAAAAAACCAAAAATACATATTTACGCACAAACAAACTTTATACATATATATATATATATATATAAATATAAGAAAAAATTTAAAATGTATATTGAAAAAATAAAATATATAAGTTCGAAGAAAAAATAATATCGATTTCACCCGAACGCCTTGAATCTTTTACACTTAATATTCCTGTCGGTTACCAGCAATTTGATTAAAAAACTTTTAATGATTAATTAATTTATACTAGGAACGTTTTTACTTCCAAGTATGATTTAAAATATACTTATTATCTGTGTATGTAAGTTATAATTCGATGACCTATTTTCGTTGTCCAAACTAATTTGTACAACATATTATAATGAGTAAAGTCATTAGAAAATAACTGACGTTCAATAAATTTATGATGTAAATATAACGTATATTATCTTTGTTTATATTTGATATTTATTTTTATATTATCGAAGATATCATGTGTGGTTGGTATCATTTCACGACCATATGATACCGCTGTACAACGTTAACATATACTTGTATATATGTAATTTTTTTCACAAGTGGTAAAATATAATTGAAAGTATATTTATATATAAGTAGTATGAAGTGTTATTGAAGCAGCTGCAATGGTCGAAAATGTGATTTTTTTTTACTCAAATAAAGGCGAAAGGCTCTCGGAAAAGAAACCATATTACGCAGTTTTCAAATGTATCTTATACATCATATTAAACTGCATTATTTTCAGAAAAATTTCTAGAATATCTTAGAAGGAGTTCTAGTGATATGAACATGTTATTTTTCATATTGTTTTTTCTAAAATTATCTAATATTAATTTTAAATAGTAACACTTTTACTAAATATATTTAACTGTTAGCAATAGTTAATCCATAGCATAAACATTTAATAGCGTAGTATACATGTGAATTTTATAGACTTAACTTTTTTATTTTTTCATTAAAAGAATAATATATACAATTTGTCCTATATACATAGCACTAAATTCAAATATGATAAAATTAAACATGAGAATAAAAAATAAATAAAACTGAGGATTGGAGACCATTCAGACATGTACCCATTAAGATGGCTTATTTTTTATTCATATTTAACTTGTAGATATTTAAAAAAACAGTGGTTAAGAATATTGAATTATAATTTATTTATTTTTTAATTATTTTATACTTTTTTTTTAAAGATCATTGCATTTTGATTTAATCGACAGAATAGAATATATGTAGTAGTAGAAATAAAATCAAGGAAACTTAAATACTGGGGTGTATTTATATTGTGACATTTTTTTAAATATTTTTTGAATTTTTTTAAATTTACTTTGAGAAAAAAAATGTTGATAAGTACCAATGGGTAGATGAAATGACACAAAACGTTATCTTCTCAAAACCGTATATGGTGAAACTTAAATATGTAAGCCGTAGATTTACAAAATAGTCTTAATTTGAGTTTGAGAGGTGTTGTAGGTATAAATAGCTATTAAGTGATTAGAGTTAAGTTTTTAGATGTACCACCCTTTCCAATTACTTTTTTGTCAAATATTAATTCTATTTATTAGACCTCAAGATTGGATGGTAATTTATTTTTTATTTATTTTTATGATTATTTTGTATTTTTGTTACCTACTTGTATCTTACTTGTTCATTATTAGTTCTTCAATTTTACCAATTAGATTTTATCCTGAGTCTTGAGTTAAATCATCATAATATTTATACTTTTACTGTAAATTTACTTAAACATGCTCTTTTAGATAGTCAATAAATATTAACTCCCAAAATATTAATTATACAAATGAATACGAAAATGTCAGCGACGACTGGTTAATTGCCGGAGCGCAATCACTAAAAACAAATAAAAGACCTAACACTTCACAAGTTTATCTCCCAAATCAAAACAATGCACCTCCACCCAGCTTAAACAACTTAATGGGTACTCTACACTAAGTAATTTAGTGGATAATAATATGGAAATTTATCAAATAAATAATAATTCGAATGAAACAAAAATTCATATTCCACCACCAATATTTATTAAATCTAATATCGAGTACACCGGTTTTTGTGATGCGATAAAAAAAAGCAGTAGGTTCAAATGATTTCTTTTGTAAAAGTAATTTAAATGAAATAAAACTACAATGACACACTCCGGACTTATATCGAAAAGTTATACATCTATTAAAGGAGAAAAATGTTAATTTCCATACATACCAAACCCAACAAGAAAAACCATTCCGAATAGTTATTCGCAATTTACATATAAATTACCTCCAGGTATGGTACCTGGAAATTATCTCATCACAAACAAAGTCCTCAAACACTTTATCCCTTAAAACCCTAACGTTACTCACTCATATCTAAAATGCAATGCTTCGATTATCACACTTCCCTGAAATTTGAAATTTGCTGTAATAATACTTATACCCAAACTAAATAAGCCAAAACACCTATCTATAACATACCGACCTATAACTTTACTCCTCGTTCTCTGAAAACTTTTTGAAAAGGCACTTCTAAAAAGAAAAAATCTACCACTTACATGTGCTCTACCTGTGATCTACCCATTACTATCCAGTTCTTTATCGGTATAAAATAGAGCCGTACCTATCTATATGCTTCAGTCATATTTAGATCTGTATTGTTGGAAGGTGTGGTGGAAAAATGAACCAGATTTGTTCATTGCTTTTTTAGATGATATGCGTGTTACATTCATATATAGCGATTAAAACGAAACTTTTATTTTTTAATATTTATTTAACGAAACTTATATTATGTGGATGTGATAATTCTATAGAAGTAATGTCAACTTACATCGACTTTTCAATGTACGTACAGCACCACTGCTATAGCAGTAACAAAATTATTACTGCTATAGCAGTAATAAAAAAGTGCGTTTTAAAAGTAGGTTATGGGAATTTAGATAAATGAAAACTGTCCGTCAATGTGTTAAAATTGTGATTTTTGAAATATTCGTGAGCCCACTTCCTCGTGATGTATTTTGGTTAATGTTAAGCGGCTACATAAATCGCGTTCACCAAAAACAGGCTGGTAGATCGCACGCTACACTGGCACCCAACATTGTCTTATCCACAAGCTTGTGATTTTCTGAGATTTTTTTTTCTTTTATTAAGAGAATCATTTTTTTCTTCTATAATGTATATTTTTAATTTTTATTTTTATGAGCATCAGTTGTCGTCGTCGTGTAATCTCTAACTCGTGAACACGTTAATAACATCATTAGGCATATGATTTATCGTAGAACAAGATCATACACCCACATCGAACGTCGTATATAATCTTGAAAAACAATAATATACTATATATTGCATAAATTTAATGATGTATTTTAATAGCAGTGGCAACGGTTGTACTTATATACTACATATATAAATATGTATAGTATATAAGTTGTAAAATTAACAAATTTTGGAAATGTTCATCCTTTTCTTTACGTATACAATTTAAACTTAAATGAACTTAATTCTCTTCAAAATATTATCCTACATACTTATTCAAATGAATTTTTAACTGCTGAAAACATCTTTGATATCCATCTATTAATGTGTCCCTGAGAGTTTCCATCGCATTAATTTTAATATCTTCAATCGTTACAAAATGTTGGCCTTTTAGTTCAAGTTGTAGTGTCGGAAATAGCCAAAAGTCGCATAATGCAATACTTGATGAATATTTGATGAATACGATGGATGTAGAATTGTAGATATTTTTGTATCCAGTAATAATTTTGAATAAAAAAGTCGTTTTTATTTTTTGAACGATCGAAAAGTTCGGTGGCAATCAATTTTTTGTTTACCATTTGACCTTCGGTCAAAGTACGTGATGTACTCGTACACCTTTCATATTGTATACATGACGATTCAGTAGCATATTCAAAACTCACGCTTTTTCCAAGTTAAAATATGTACTTTTTCCAGGGCACTAAAACGTTTTTATAACGTTATGAGTATAACGTTAAACTACTCAAAAAACTATTGAAATCGATATCAGATAACATATCGATAAACGATAAACGATGAAAAGGGATAACGGATAACATATCAGTAAACGATAAACAATTGAAAACAGATAACAGATAATGAAACGGAAACGAAAAACGATTAAAATTAATATCGAACAACATTACATAAAACGATTAACGATTAAAACATAAAAGAAATCGCCATGGAAATATATTTCTATCAGTAAAATATATTTTGAACATAGTTATTTTTGTAAAATTGACTTAAATTAATAGGTAATTTAAATAAAATAAACATAAAAGAATGTTTAAAACACCAATAAATTTATCAACTAATAAAATAAAACTAAGCATTACCAATTATAATTTATAAATATGCTTTCTGAAATTACGTCGGATATGGTTGGCGCGGAACCCGTATGACCTGTCTCATCAAAAATAATTTCGGTGAACACCGATGAAACATTATCAATACACCATACATAAGTTATAAATTGACAATACATACATATTTTATGTGATAGATGCATTTTATTGTTGTTGTACATACATGATTGCTTTATTTATAAGTTATGATTTATGAGAATTACAAAAATAAAACATTAAAGGTGTATTTGTACGCGGGTATATTGCGTATACGCATCACCAGTTTTTGGATTTTCGGAGTATACCTAATGTAAAATATTATTTTAAGGGTTCACGCTTCTAAAATAATTGGAAAACAAAAATAATAATAATAATAATAATTTAATAGTTCATTGGAAAAAATTATTATGAACTATGAAATTGATTGAAATATAAATTATTAATTAATATATTATTTTTTTATTTATCTGTTGAAGATTACAGTGTACTCTGTGTCTATTGCATTTTGTTAACTATAATGAACAACATTGATTAAAATAGTATGGAATGTGGATATTCAATCTATGGTTCTTAAATCTGCATCATGCAATTTATAACGCGCTGCAATGTTATCTTGTGGTGTTATATTTCATAGTCTTAATAGAAGTTATAAACATATAGTTACAATGGATTAATTAAATTTTTTCCAACGTATTGAGAAAAAATGTATTTTAGGATTGATATGCATATTTTTTTAGTACGTATACCATAAATATATTTACCAACACATCACTGGTTAAAAGTAATATATATATATACTATAATATTTAAAATATGTAATGTTATTTTACATAGTATTGATTGCTAAATACTACATTTAAAAACTTTTCAAATTTTACACTAATTCAAATAACGCAAAACGCTTAACGTAAAACGCTATAGTGTTCATAACGTTTTAATTGTCAATAACGGTAAACGGAAAATTTTGTAAACATTTGAATTTGTATAACGTTTAAATAATAACGTTTTATTTATAACGTCAAATGCTCATTTGCTTATAACGTTTAAATGTTCCATAACGGTAAATAAATATTATTTTGATTAAAGCCCTAATTTTCTCAAACTCTAATTTGTGAAAATATATATGCACCTACATTTCCTAACATATAGAGCTGCTATACCTCTTATGGAGTAACCTCTGGCAATATCATATAATTAGTATTTATTTCAGATCTTCTGTCTGATGGAGTGTGTAGTACATATGTAGTATTCGGTATGTCATAAGATAATAGAATATAATACATAAATAAATAATTTTTTTAAAAGTTACACTTTTTCTTTGATTTCTAGAGGGGGGAGTTACCGTGGTCTACAATAATGCTTGTATATTGATAGGTATGTTATGTGTATAGTATATATTAGGAGTCTCCTACATTTTTTACGGCGGGCCAATTTTAAGATACGCATCGTGGGCCGAAATTTTATTTACTAATAGAAATATAATGAGATTAAATAATAGTTAAGATTTTAGATTTTAGAAAAATGTAAATTTATTTTTTAATAAATAATAATAATTTAATAAAAAATAAAAAAAAATTATATATTTAATGCTCGTAAATTGGTTTTATACGGAAGCGAATCGTGGACAATAAATAAAAAAGAGAAAAATATGTTAGAAGTGTTTAAAATGTGGTGTTGGAAAAAGATGCAAAGATTATAATGGGTTGAGAGAAGGATAAATGATGACATCTAGAAGACAATCGAAGAAAAAGTAAAATTCATAGATACTCTAAAGAGGACATGGCAGATGATAGAACACACGTTGAGACATGGGGATGAATTTTATAGATTAATAATTAAAGGAATGTTAAAAAATACAAGAGTAAGAAGACCTAGAATAAAATACATTAATCAAATAATGCAGGATGCAAGTCTCAATTTTTACAGGGAACTCAGAGACATGTCAAATGATAGGGTAAAATGGTGAAAACATTTGTTGTAACAAGAGAATCTATTAAAAACCAATCTCCGAAACGAAAAACAAAAAAAAAATGAATTCGTAAATTAATATAATAATAAAGAAATAGTTTATATATAGAAATGAATAAATAAATAAAAGCTTCAGCTGGAGTGTTATTATACTTGAAATGTACGACCGACTTCGAATTAAAAATTCATCATTAGGTTAGTATATACAAAGTTAATAAAATTGTGATTGAATATGAAACGATAAAATCGCATTTCTTGGTCGTACTTTAAAAATATCATAATATTCCAGGATAAGCTTTATTATTTTTTTATTTATTTCTATATATAAACTATTTGTTTATTTATTTATGTATTTATTTTTTATTATATTATTCAAAATTTGTTTTATTAAGATTCGATTATGTTACTTAATGAGAAGTTTGTATCAAACTTTGTTGTCTCAATCAAAAGCGTTGCTTGTAAATGTTCGTCGTTTAAGTTAGTTCTATACATATATTTGACGTATATCATTATCATTTTTGAATAAATTTGTTCACGTAAATAAATGGAGATAAGTATTGAAATAATTTTACATGCACAATTTTTCAGGCTTGGAATAATATTGACACAGTATCAGTAAATTTGGCTGACCGGTCTGAAAAGTTTTACGGGTCGGAACCGGGGTTGTAGATCCCTGTTATATACTTTAGTTGCCAACGGCTATAAAGTTAATTTAAGAAAAAAATAAGATACATGACCTTTACTGTTTACCGAAAATTGGGTCATATTTAACAATAGATGATAAATATGTATTTTAAAAACTAAGGAAAATAATTAATTAATTATAATTTATTTTATTTATTTAATGTATATTTAAACGGGCGTGAGCCTAAGTTAAAATATATATTAGGTGTTATAATTAAATAATTATCCTTCACACAAAAAAAAATAAAATAAAATTTCTGGCTAAAGGTTTGATACCTATAAATGCTACGCAGTAACAAATAAAGATTAAATAAAATGATAAATTACATTATAAAGATCATAACAATAATTGTTTTGTATGAATCAAAAGAGTAGTGGGATCGATTGGTAAGAGGGAGAGAATAGGGATGAGTAAAGAACAATTAAATAAACGGTTTCACACGTTTTATTTATAAATATTATATTATATTATATAGTAAGCCCCCTGTAAAAAAAAAAAAAAAAACCGGATGCTCTTCGTTTTCGAACAGATCGGGTGGGATATATATTTACCGGTTTTGGAAACACGTAACAGTTTACGTGGTACAAACACATGCGTATGGTCGTATATGTATAAATATATATTTTTTCGGTTTGGAAACGACGTCATCTACGGTGTAGTGGGGTACAAACACATGATGATTGCGGCGAGAAGGGTTTTGAGAGTCGATCGTGGCCGAGAAGCCAAAATCCAGTGTCAGATCACTTGAACACCAGTACAACTAACAAAAACGATTATTATTCGATATTATCGGCATCAGAAGTGGAGTAGCAACGAGTGTGTACACGACCACCATCTGGTTGACGATAGTAATTATTTTCATGCGAACCTACTTCGATTTCACGCCGTTTAACGGGCCGTTAAATTTCACGAGTCGGAATAACGCTGCGAAACACGTAAACGTTATAAACGTTTGAGCGGACGAACACGAGCGTCTTTGCATGCGCGTAAGCCCTTTGAAAGAAAATATGTCCGGACCACTCGACGACCCGTGTACCCGATAATAATTCAATACGCGAAAACGTCAAAAACTGATAAAATCGCGTGTCCCACGACGCCCTCGTGAAACATTTTGACGTTATAGCAGTGCAGGCAAAAAAAAAAAAAAACTAATAGACAATAAAATATCAAAATATTATACGCATAAGATGTGACGCGGGACATGGTTGAACGTGCTATACATTTACACATTTGATTTCGTGAACATTTAGGGAGAAAATGTACAATTATCTGGTCGGAATACCGTATCGTATTACCGATGTTTAATTAAAATTGATGATAAATACGTATATACATGACGATAATGGACCAGAAATCGTTGCAACGAAAACCGCATGATATACTATTATAATAACATAGAAGTTCTGTGATAAACATTGGACATTTATAAAATAGTCGTTTGTTTCGTAAGTTATTTCAACTATGCCAATGATTTAAGGTATAATATTTTTTGATAACGGTGGTTATAAAAATGAATGCTTGGACGTAAAAAATGTAGAAAATAGTCAATGACACAAATGTTTAAGACAACAATATTTTAAAAACGTATAAGGAGGGAGTCAATGGAAAAATCATTGTTGGTTCTGGGTTCAAGGAAACAGCAAGACTTATGTGAGCGCGAAATAAATGTTTTTCTATTATTTTATGTTTTGTTAGATTTTTTATGAAGGTAATTTCTATGGTGTTATGGCAATACGTATTTGAGAGATTAATTATAGTAATACTTAAAAGGTTATGTTGGGTCATACGATAGCTCTAAGCGCCACTCTGTTCATTCCCAAACATGTGGAATAAATAAAATACTTTATATATTATTCTTCACGATTATTTTTTTTCCTATACTATATCGAAAAATAAAATAGAAACAAATAACCCGATCACTGTTCTAAAGTATATTATCGTGTTAAATGATTCCCATTCAATTGATATATTAGCTGTATATAGTCCGCTATGCGAAACGTTTACAACACTATTTTATTGCCTCGAAATGTATTTTTAATTCAACAGTATTTTACGTTTTTAACACTAAATAAAATTGGTTGAAATGTCCAAGACAGACAAGTTCGGGAATCTGCAGCTCCTTAACATGTAATCTGTGGCTATTTTGCATTTTTGTCCAAAACACCATGGGACAACCAAAATGTCTCATAAGTGGCAAAAACTTCTGACTAAAAAAAAAAGGTTATCCAAACCTGTGCGGATCTCTGGACATCATGGTTTTGTAACTTTTTAAAAAAAATTGCTTTATTCTACAAAAAGTTTTCCGATTTTGAGTATGAATGATGAATAAAAAATCAGTCGATGATAACTGCGAATCAAATCCCATCCAGTTATGAATCATTTGTGTTGATATTGTCTAATATACTATCTAATTCAAAAAGTATAAACTATTCGATCTCTGTGACTGGGTCCGACGAATTATATTGACATAAGTATCTAAGTTAGATTAAACTATTTATAGAAAATATGACTCACGTGTTCGACAACCCCTGCGTGGTTAAAACGCAGTAAGGCCCACGTGTGATTTTATTCTTTGTGCGGTGTACTACAATAGTCATTCGAAATCCTGCGTGAAGCGAGTGAGTTCCAATAGAATCACATTTCAACGATAAATTGTATTATATTATATTAAACCCGGCGAAATGAGATATATCACATATTTCGCCGAACAACTAAAGCTGCAGATTAAATCAATTAATAATAGCACTCGTATTATAAATGATTGGTATTTTATTCTCGAAATCACGTTGACTCTGACTGGATCCCTGATCTCGACCAATTATATATATATTTATATTGTATTCTGAGATTTTTTCAGTAGCGTGATTTAAAGGGATTAAGGTTGTATGCAATTTTAATGCGCTTACATGATAACTCTAGACCGATTTATTTTGACGATTTATAAGCTGTGGTATTATAACTGCATACCTTATTAAAACACCTTATTTAGTTACTCTCTAGTTACTTTATATTACAATAATGATACAATTATAGTGTACTTTTAAAATAATGTATACAACAGTTTTAATGAACAGTTACTAATATACTTTTCTGCATGGATGAAGGGGATGATTCTTTTAAAATTTAATCGTAGGTACAAATAATTATTATGAAATTCCGTAACTGATATTTGAATTTCATTTGTGAAGCGAATTCGATACGATTTGATTAGTAACTTAAATCGACTCTATCAAAATTCCCATTTTACTGAGTGACTATATTATATTATATAATAAATGTACAACTCATAAAATAGAGTGGTTGTTATACACACCGCTCGTATACCATAAAACAAACCAGTACGATTAAAAATAAAATTAAAGCGCACGGTCAATAAACTAAAAGCTTCCCCTCCGCGTCCGTGCAGAATCTGAAACGTAATTAATACACAACAACTACTAAAATACGTTTCAATGATGCTATACTTTACCACAGTAGCTAGGTATAATATATTTATTATTTTATTATTATTATTATTATTATTTTTTTTTTATTTAAATACCCATCGTTTGGCCAGTGAAGTAGTTAACCGAAATCGTTACGAACAAAATAAATGTTTTTGGGGTATTGTTACCGTTTTTAACGGCCTCGCATCCGTCATAGTATAATAAGTAATAACAGCAAGTATTATTATATTATTACGTTTGCATAAACATTGTGATTAACTAAATGTGTTAATTTAACAAGATTGTGCAAAACACATTTTAATATTAATTTGCGCGTCGGCTGCAAAAAAAATTACATAAATATATTTATGTATATATACATACACGTTATTCAGTTGTTAATTCGATTACGAGGGAGGATGAATACACGGGTACCTGCTGGAAAAAAAAATTATTTCACGTAATTAATCTCGAGGATTGCGAAAATAAAAACGTATCAAGTTCTACGACGATGAGAGATGAAAAACTACGATATTATTTAGTAATTTATGTCAGAAAATCTCGAAACATAAATGTGTACTATAATAATATGTTACGAATATAAACTAGATATCGGTTCGTGTAAGATATAAAAACAACTGCAGCGTATTGCATCGTACAGTAATATAAAAAAGTATAGAACGTAGCACACATAATGTAATAATGTATAATAATTAGTGAAACGAACTTCAAAATATTTTTTCGAACCCAAACCTAACTGAAACTTTGTATTTTTTACCGAACCGAACCAAAAAATATTTCAAGTCAAACTCGACTGTTTTTTCATCATACGAGTACTTAATAATGAAACGGCTTAACACTGTAGTCGTAGTTTTTAAAGTACAGGTCAACCGAAATCAACACAAGAGTTTAATTAAATGTTTATAAATACGCAATCAATATAATATAAAAATTCACAATACATACAAATAAAGAATTCAAACATGTTTTTATCAGCAAATCAGCCGTAGAAATGGAATATCTCTATAAGTTTTCCCAAAATAAATACGATTAAAATAGAAATCAATTCTAGTGCGCCGACCTCAATGCCTAGTCATTATTAATAACACCAAAATGTTTACAATGTTTAAAATGAAATTTTGAAAAATTATTAAATTTGTTTTTCAACTTATTACTAACGCGTTAGTGACTGGTTAGTAAACAGTATCACCGCCTGTAATGTTCTATTGATTAACATTGGCAGTGGCTCAACGTAGACTAGATAGTGATTTGCGTCAGTAATTAGCTTCTTTTGAATAGTTCCGTGTATAGAAGGCCTTAAGTCCAATAATTGCATAATAGCGATCGAATATACATTTTATTAATCTAACGGTTCTTAAACTTGTCTGTTAATGAGGTATTTAAGATGTTCAAAAAATAAAAATTGGCGCCCCCGGGAATATAATTTATGCTTCCCCCCCCCCAAAAAAAAAAAATAAATAATAATAATATAACACTTATTATTTCGTCCATAGTCGAAATTCTTTAATGTTAAAATATAATTTATAAATGAAAATCACTTAATACTTTTTTTAATTAACAAATCAAACAAATTATAACATAATAAAACATACAATTTCCTTTTTTTTTTTAATTAACAAATTATAATGTAATAATAATACAATTTTTTTTTAATTTAAAAATCATAACATAATAAAACATACTATTTTCTTTTTTTTATTGTTTTCTTTTTTTTTTTTTTCATTAGGTAGATAATTTTTAAAATTAATTTTGCTAAAATATTTTGCCGACCCTGAGATTTGAAACCCCCGGGCATATGCCTACCCATGCCCTCTCACTAAATACGGGCCTGTTCATAGCGCACCAATAACCAGAAATGCTGATTTCAAACCGTGACTCATAATAATTATACATTGATATACGAGTACAATGATTTTTCGTTTGTTTCTTTATGTGTGCGGCATACATTAGGTACCAAAAGCATCCAAGATAATTTAGAATTCCTATATAAACTTTTTTAATAGGGAATTGGACGCTCCCGATCTATTAGCTAAGATCAATATTAAGGTTTTCAGTGCAAAATTCCGAATATTTTTTCCATTCCATGTCTCAGTGAGTTCTAAAAATTATTTGTAACTGATCCGTTACTCCTACAAAGGTATGGTCCAATAACATTGAATTATTTACAGTATATATGTGTAACTATTTAACTAACAATAACGATTGGATTTGATTTAACTATAACCGTAGAGCTCCAAAACCACTTCGGAGGTAAACTCAAAAAATTGTTGTATTAACCAATTAAAGTGTTTTTTTTTTATAAGGAAATAATAAAAAAGATAAAAGCCGATTACTTTTGGAAACATACACTTAGTTATTTGACCAGAACTCGTTTTGGCACACATGTAACAATGTATATTTACCGTGTTTTGCTCTTTTAAAACGCGACGTGTAAAATATGAATCGGAGCTTTTTTCCTCTCCCTTACCGCCCCTCGTTCAGAATGGGATGGTTAAAAATGTATAACACGTTTCCGTTTGGAAAACCGAAACACGTCAGGGCGTTGTTTGAAAACATTTTTATAATAACTTATAACGCCTACACAGAGGATGGGAAACGATTTTAATTTATCTACATTTGCATTTTATCATTTTATATACTTTACATAAAAAATGTCCATACTAGTGTACGTAACGTTTCTTCGCAAACAATACACACACAAACACTCATTAATTCCCGAGTACGGACGTTTTGGCGCCGTTTCGGTACTACTACACGACGTTAGCGTCTGTATATTTTCACAACAATGATAATAATGATAATAATAATATCAACGATTCAGGCGACCGAATGAAATTAAATCGTTGTCGGATAAGATTTTTTTTTTATTATTTCCGTACCGCTACAGTGTGGGTTCTTTTGGTCTTATAATATGCGATTATACGCGACGATATCATATGATATATGAGCTACGGCAAGACGCGCACGTATAACTATAATAATAATAATATTAATAGTAATAGTGTCTGCACATTGGTGTAGAGTATCGTTTTCGAATACATTTGGTATTTCGTTCGTGCCGCGTTCAATGACGCAGAAAACCGGTACACATAGGGGTGGTTAAACGGTGTTAAATATAATTTAAGGGCGCCTTTGCCGATAGGTTAAAACGATATGTTACGCAAAAAAAAATGTCTTATTATTATTCTATTATATTATATTCGGAGATATTATTCAAAATTAATACTGTTTTAACACACATCATCTGATGATCAATCATCAAAGATAGATGATCTGAAAGCTTATATTTCGAAAACATCATAAAGGTGTTGTTTGGATTTCGTACTCGGTGTGCAGCAAATACGTTTTGCAGTCATATTATTTCAAGTATATCTTTTTTCCTTTAATGAATTAATAATTATATCAGAGTGAGTTCGATTTGTAGAATTGGTATTTATTTAATATTTTGATAATGCGGCTGGTTAGTACACGATGATTTGTCCGGCGGATGCGAATGTATTACAATTAAAGTAAATTTAAAAAGATCTCATAAACTGTCAAAATACATCAAATAAGGTACTATGTGTACATAACATGAACTGAGTGGTTCATTTGCTTATTCTACTCGAAAGTATATTACTAAAGTATCATCTCATAGGTATTCTTTCATTTAGTTTCGAAAAATCAACAAATATAAACATTACGATAAAATTTGCTTTTCTTCAATTTACAGAAAATAAACAGCAAAAAGCTGTTTTCAATTCCTCGGAATCAGTGGTGCGCTGATAAAAAACAAAAAAAAGTGTACAAGGTTTGTACGTTTACGTTTCTTGCTTGACGTGCTTTCCGTGAAATATAACTTTCACACCCACCACATTACGAACAAATGTTAACAGAAAAAATGTTTAAAAAAATATTATCGTTTTCAGGTCGGACAGCTATAATGTAGTGATAAGACTAATGAGCCCATATTGAGCATATTTTACTACTCGTACCACTAAGTCTTTCGGTAACTCTAATGGTATGTTCTACAGCGGTAACCGTAACGGTTACTCGAGCACTCGGTTAGACGACTGAATATTCAATCCCGCGAAGTTTTTATGCAAGATGGTCCTTCTTCCCCGCCCTTTCCACGTACATGTATCGACAATCCGGGTACACAATTTATAAAATGTACGTAGATAACAAAACGGTAGACGCCGAGACAGTTGTCAGTGTAATAATCATTTCACTGGACAACGGCGTTTTTACGTTCATGTATTTCATGTTTATTGCAGTCGATTCGGTATAATACAAAGGTAATATTTTCATAAATTAATAAAATTAAACCAAAAATTACTAAACAGTTAATACTGGCAAGTTAATACAATGGATAAATAGTTTTCACATATAATGATACTCTTGGCTACGCTAGCTTTTCTCAAGTTCTAATAGAGTTGTGTAAGGTATTAAATTATATGCATTATAAGAGATGTTATTATAGTATTTTATTACGGTTTACAGTGTTAACCGACGGTTAAACGATTCCCAGACTTTTTCAGTAACGGAGTCTTTTTTTTTAAATATTATTTTCTCGTAGAAACATTTAATATTCAGTTTTATTTGCCTGTTTTGTATGAAGCATATTACACATGTTATGTAAATAGACAGACCCGGATCAACACAATCGTAGGCGCTAGCTCCAAGGCATAGTGCTTATAGTGCTAATACAGTCCTGTATACAGGAGGAAACTCAAAATGACAAATGTATATTTAATAAAACATTTAAATACAATATATCTGGTTGGATAATACTTAGAATGGGGATGCATATTATCTAAAATTAAACAATTATATTTTTTTATCGGAATTCGAATATTGTAAGTACACTCTTATAAGTGAATAATATCTGATATGATGGAGTCTTCTTAAAATATATACATTCTTTGTTATAAATTACAATTTATAGCTATTATATTAATCAATTTTTTATTATAAAACGAACGGAGCCCTTGAGAAAAAATTGCGAAGCCCTAAGAGCTCCGCGGAGCACAGTTTGGGAACCGTTGGTGTAAACGAAAGCGTATCACTCAAAGAGATGTTCGCAAATATATGTCATTACTTTAAAAGCTCTTTTGATGTATAATGCTCGCGTATATAATAATATTATATGACTCTGTATAGTAAGTACTCAGCTATTAATATAAAACATAATGAAATTATTATCCTGATAATTTGTTCGCGAATACTAAATAATATTTATTTTATATTATTTATGGTAAAGTTTCTAGTAGATAAAAATATTACATACAGCCATCAAAAAAATATTTAGTTGTTTTATGTATAACAATATAATTGAGAGTAAAATCTAAATGATTTCAAAAATAATCATTCAATTTATTATTATAAGAATGAATTAGTTTTTATGAACGATAACGTAAAGTTATTATATCCACCCGTGAATTAGAAGATGAACGCTGAGGGAATTTAGATTTTAAACACAAACTAAAAGATTTAATGGAAAATTAAAAAAATAATAATAAACATTATGCTTTCAAGACGGAACCAAATCACAAAAATTTTTTTCTATAACGGCTGTTCAGTTGAATTTTAAAACACTTATATTTGAGTTATTCTTCGGATAACGATCGTAAAATAACTTCGGCGTGCGCTGAACTACAGATACTGTACAAATTAATGTAGTTTTATCATATTTATACCAATAAAATACAACGTTGCTGCAACATTTTATAGCTTATAATAACATACCTATATGATGTCGGATTATTATTTATATATTACATATAATTTTGATTTTCCACTATTTATTACTGGCTAAGCACAATTAATCGATTTCAAATTGTTTCCCTACAATATTATACGTACAACTACAGTTTATTTATTGCACTACTAAGTATCACCATATATTTTTTTGAAAATATATTTTCTGTGACTGTTCGATTTTTGTTAGTCTTCAAAATCCAAGTATAAATGTCACACGGACAATTGAACGAAATTATAAATAAATTATATTGGTATTTAAATAATAATGATCTTTAATGAATATACAATACGATGAAAATATACTATATATATATATATATATATATATATATATATAGTATAGTTTCAGGGAAGGCATTTTGATTATTACGAAGAAAATTAATCACATTAGTTAATATTTACATTATAAATATACAAGCATATATATATATATATGTACTTAATTCGAACAATTTTGAAATTGAACCAAACTAATTCATAGACAAAATGGATCATATAGACCAGGGGTCGGCAACCTTTTGAACCACGCGGACCATATTTTTTTTTCAAATGTTTATCAAGGGCCATTTTTAAAAAAAAAAATTTTACATATGATATATACTAATAATTGTATTGCTATTATATTTGATTATTTTACATAGAAATATGAGTTTAAAAAATACAAATGTTATTGAAAAAATTGCTTTTAAGAAAAAATTTAATTTTTTGACAAATTAAACATAATGATTTAACTTAGTTTTCGACGAAAAAGTATAAATCAACCCAAGAATTATTAAAAAAACGATGTTCATCACAAATTTTTCTTTTTTTAGTCACCATAATGTTTGGATTTACTTGTAAAATGAAACTATTACAAACGCAAACAGTCACATGTACCTGCGTAATCATGGTGAAATACTAATTGCTACAATCGCAAAGTAACTATGACCATAGATTAATATATTAAATACATATACTAAATATATTTAAAATTTTAATTTTTAAATATATATATATATATAAGTATATTTAATTTATCCTATGACTGAGTAATGCAGCCATCATTATCTTCGACTCCGATTAGATAATAATAACAATATTAAAGATTAAACTGGCTATACAACTATATAGAATAAACATCAACTATTAACGATTAGATTAAATTTTATTTATAAAGAAAAAAAATTAAATAGTATTAAAAATTGTATGAAAAATTTTATTGAATAAAAATAAAACAAAAAAATTAACCACCTTTGTGCGGGGCATAAAAAAATTGCTTCGCGGTCCACTTGTGGGTCACGGGCCGCGGGTTGTCGACCCCTGATATAGACTACAGAGTAAAAATTATGTAATTCATGTAATGATGCGAAAAGAGAATATTCTTTTCCAAATTAAGACATAGTAATTTAATTTTTAATATTTTATTTTATAATGTCATCGTGATTATGTGATTATGTTTGAAGTTTAGTACTACTGGTATCAGTGGTACCACTCTATCAGATACAGATATGTTAATTTCTACATAAATTAAAATCACTATATGATGAGTCCTGGCTTACGGATTTTAAAATCTGGTAACGCTATACCGGTAGAACGGTAGAAGTAAAAGTAGAAAAACCAAACAGTCAATGACAAATTACAATACTTTTTAAGTATTGTATAATACACTTTTAAAATGTAAATAATTTATTGATTATCAAGATTTGGAGAATTATTAAATTTAAAGATTATTAAATTTAAATTATAATACCCATTTCCTTCATACTATATATCCGGATACCCTATATACAACATAATATTATTTAAATAATGTTTATTATGTTGAGTTGTAGACTATAGTAACGTTTTAATATCTTTTCTATGGGTTCAATCAATTATTTTTTAAAGAAAAACATTAACTACCTAATATTCTCTTCTCTAGATTAAAGAATATTTGATAAATAATAGATATTGTTATTAATTGCTAACACCCATCATGTTCTCACAACATAAATTTTAAATCAAATCTTTGATAATTTAATGAAATTAGAATATTTATTTAATTTTTTTTTTTTAATCATTTCCACAAGCGTGACCCTAATTACGAAGATTGCAGTATACGGACTTGTACACATATTTCAGGTAAGGAATTACATAATAATTTATGCACGCACAATATTCAAGATGAAACTGTTAATATTCCTGAATTCAAATCCTTAAGAATATAAGATTCGAGGCCGATAAGAAGCGCTCCAGACCCTATTAAACATGAGTGACGCTAATAGAATTTTCTCGGTTAAAGAAAAACTGAGCTACGATTGAATGCATTTTTTTTTTTTATCATATACATCAGCCGATAACAAAATGAGGCGTTCCCGAGTAAAAAATTGATTGTATTTAAATTAGATATATATACGTAAGTCGAAATAAATTTTTTTTAAAGCATTGCTGTATATACCTACATATGTATAAATATATTCATATAATAAAATCGCGTCGAGGTCATCGAGAAAAGTGTTTGGATTATTAAATAATATAATATTACAAAGAAAAGCAGCCGTAACTTTTAATTAAAGAACCGCATTTTGCATTATAAATGTATGAACGATGAAGTACGAAAAAAAATAATATGCGTTCACTGTAATATTATGAAATAGAAAAAAAAAAAGAATATACGTCACAACTTAACATTTTCGTAGCTAATTATATCATTTTTGTTAGTTCAGTGTAGGTCGTAAAATTGTAAAACAAAATTATAATTAACTTATAAATCACTATACGATATAATAGTTCTGCGGAAAAAAATGTTTAAAAAAGTTACTTTAAAATCTCTTCGTTCCACAATCATCCTCGATACGTATTAATGGAACACTGATACGATATTCCACGCTAGTGACTATATCTATTTATTTATTTTTATTAGCTATTAGTTAACAAACTATGATGACTCAACGCTTATAAAATAATGATTACAAAAAGAAAAAAATCTGAAAAGTACCACAAGTGAATCAAATAAAAAAGTCAGCTTTTAAAACGAATTAGATTATAATTTTAATAGAAGTTACCGATTTAGTTTTGGGAAAGGAGTTAAAATTAAAAGGAATGTTAAGGGTTTTGATACAGTTAATTAGTATTAGGCGTTTAAACTACAAGGCAGAGCAGGCAAAAAAAAAATATAGGGGTCATAAAATCATTACCTAATTTATATAAAAACTACGGGGTAATTATTTAAACCAAATTTAAATGAGTGTCTAGGTAATAAATTATGTCCCATACGTAAACGATTAAATTGGACTATATATAGTCTGTGTAAGTCGGAGTTGTTGTACAATATTTTTATCAGAGTATTGGGTGTAATAAAACTACATTTCTCGAGGCGAAATCCGCAGGTAGGTAATTCCAGTGAGAGGACCATTGATTAGATACATAACGTTATACAAAAGGAGTAAAGTCAGAATGGGGTAATTGAGTTAAAGGAGAACAGATTAGATTGGATTTAGATTTAGTTAGCTTGTCGGTGACCTTTTCACCATGAATAGGTACGGTATGTATATGGAACGGATGAACAATATTCGAACAATTTTTTAACGAGTTGTATAAATATTTGAGAACTTTTGTAATAAACAATTCAGACGTGTGACGATTACAACGTGTACCTGTATTTTGAAAACACAAAACAATAAAAACATTAATTAGTATAAATTAGTATAGTGTGTTTGGTTTTTTTTTCTTTTTTTAATGTAATGAGTGACGTGTCAGTTTGGAAACGGTTTAAAATTATTAATTATTACATTTTATCGTTTTCAGTAAAACACTTCGGGAGTGGGGTCCGATCCCTAAACCTGGCTACGGCATAGCGTACACGGTGTAAATGCGGCTCTGTTATGTGCCGTGAAAACAGGTACGACGTGGCGGACAACGCGACGCGAGAGAACGTACGAGCAGCGAGTGGAAAGATTGGGCGGGAAAGGTTTAGAGGGTGTATCCGACGACAGTACCAGTTGTCCGCGCGGCTAAGCACGTTTCAAACGTCACTGACCGGTTCACAGGGACAGCGTTGAACTTTCCGTAGAACGAACGCCATCGTTGCAGGAAACTGTCTACTCTCAATCCCTCTTGCTCTGTCTCCCTCTCTCTCTAGGTTTCCATTTTTGTTTTGCGCCCCATTTATTTTAGCCATTGCCCCACCCCAAGAAACACGTCGTTTGCACTCCAGTCGTCCGCCGTATGCACGCGTATAATCGTCGCCAAACTCAGAATTAAGTATTTTTAGTGTAGCTTATGTAAAAAAAAAAAATACATGATATAACCGTTATATGTAAAGGGTGGCAAAATATAAGTTTGCGTAAATGCAAAACATTTGAGCTAGGCCGAACAAAATATAGAGTTCGATTGCATAGGAATAAATAAACGTTTGGCCCGGTCGTATTTGTAACGTACGATACCGGTTGCGAATTAAAAATCCGTCATCAGGCGCAAACACAGCAGGTATGATGGCAGTCGCAGTTTTATAGCCGAATCCGGATACCCAGCGATTTGCAAGTCAAAGCAATCGAGAATATGGTAATTATAATTATAATTAGGCTATGTAAATCGTGTTCGTATAATGTTTCATACCTACGGAAATACAATACGGTTATCGGGGTCGGCAAGATTACGTCGTAAATAATGTGGTGAACGGTGAAATATTTTTTTAAAACGTTTTAAAAAAATAAAAATATTTGTGTTTGCCTGAGACTTTCAAACTTTCTATTAAAATAATGATGTGCCAGAGAAAAAATTTTCAATCGCATAATTCACTTCACTAAGAGTGTCTAAATAAAGATTTCTGTTCGGAATCCTGTGCTGTGCGTACAATGCGATAAGGGGGTAAAAAAAAAAATAGAACATTGATTTTGAAACTTTTAACGCAAAATAAAATCGATTTTATTTCAATTTTTTGACTGTAAGTTTCGTCATATTATACCTTTTTCATGTAAATTGCGTTCTGGATATTTTTTTTTGTACATTTAAATTGTGACCCGTGTGTTATTATATGTACCTATACTACAAATTTACAACCAATATTTTCCTTCCGAATACTAAAAATCAGTCAACTACGAAAGGAGAAAAATGAATAGTTCGAAATAAATTTCAACAGACAAAAGCTTTAATAGCCCGTAAACACAAACAAAAATTAAAAAAAATTCCTTTCTACTTTATCAGTCAATTATTACTGTCAATAATACTGCTATAACATTAGGTGTTTTCTTAATTACTTTTTTATTCAAACTTAATTTATTATTTATTATAAGTCTATATTACAACAGGTAAAAATCGGATGCTAACACATACACATCAGAAAAAACGGGCCTCAACATTTGTATGTTATTATCGGGATGCAACTAACATTTACCGTTTTTTTCCTTACCCCCAGCCGTCCTATGCTAATATGCGTGCCAGTGTTACAAGACGTGTCACTTTTACCAAATATTAAAGTACTAGGAAAAGTGTCACGCTTGTACAAGGAAATAACTTTAGATTTAAATATGTTTTGAAATGTACAGTGCAAAAACAAATGCATTATTAATAACCACCTGATGAGCTGCCCCTTTGAATCTATAATAATATTTGCACAATGTAATAAGCTAGATATATATATTGCCAAATTTTCGCCATGTTACCCTCAAACGAATACAAATTATTAATTATAAAATGTAAAATCGCCGACCACAGGATATATGTAACAGTTGGATTCACTGATGGGCAAGGAACACTCGCACATCACTCACCGGAGATTCTTCGAACTCAGTCCGAATGTGCACAACCGGACCGTTACGATTTACGAGTGAGTAGTTCTAAACCTTTTATCGCATGTTAAAGCATAAATTAAAATCATCCGCCCAAGCACTACACACTTCCTTGTATTATCATATTTTTGAGTTAAATTAAATTTGTAACACCTTTACCATCAATAATGATATCAATTCTACAAGTTTGTCACCTGGTTCGCAACTCCGGTAAATAAAAATAAACAACATAATGACGTTATTGTTTTCTCCCTTTTAAAAGAAGTATATCACAATGTATGCGCAACAAATGCGTAGCACGATATGACTACGTTTTGCACAGTACGTCATTATGTTATATAGTAATATATTGTATTATGCGCATTGAAAGAAATAACATATCGTATTCGCATTTATAATTATGATATTTATAGTGTATCATGTTGTTTAATCTTTACCCTTATATAATATATCATTATACGTCATTACGTTGTACTTTTATTATTTTATACGCACGCGCACATCAGCGGATTAATTAAAATGGGATTTACGGTTTTTTTTTTTTTTTTTATTCGTTAAAATCATATACATACATATATTTCACATAAATACGTGCGTATTGAATTAAATAAAAGTTTATATTAATACGTCACTTCCCTATAGCTGCATTTTATTTTATTTTTCGCAGTCTATTTTATAGACATAATATGTATAAGACTACTACTAGTGAGACATTTATAAATTTCGAAATACTATAACGTCGTATACTTTTTTTCCAAGCTTCCTTGTACTGCTGAGGGTTATTAATAATTCTGCTTTCATATTTTCGAATTTATGCTCCAGATATGGTAACTAAGGTTGAAGGATATCAGTCATATTATTTTTGGGCTAGGCAAATTGGGTCCGCGATAAGTTGGGTACTTTTTGAAAGCGGTAACTTTATTCTCGGGGGGAAAATATAGTGGAAAAATTTGGTCCCGGCTAATAATCTGATTGATTTTCAACGATAAAATGTCAATGTAATCTTTGATTACGCCTAATTAAAAGTTGTTATTACTAATCTTAGAAGGAGTAATCCGTGGGTATTTTGTGATTATATATTAGATACTTACGAGTATATCTCAGCTGATGCTAAATTTCCCCCAAATATTTGGTGTCGATTTTTTGCTACCACCGTATGTACAACCAATAACTGTTAATAATATAATTCAATATTAAACCTTCGATTTTACATCCTAATATTTTTAACTTTGTAGACGAGTTATTAGAAATATAGTTAGAGGTATAAGTAAAATTACGAAGCACAAATCAAAAAAAGAAAAATATGTTGAATAAAAAACATAGGAGCAAACAACAATAAAACTAAGGAGCAAATGACAAAGTACACTAATAATATAATAACCCAATTTGAGTTTGTTCAATCCATATTATTTAAGTTTTTGCCAAGCGCATAATTTATAATTAATTAATTCTTATATTTTATATTTTATATTATACAACATTTATGTTTTTAATTAATTTTTTTTTGTATATTATTAATAAAATTAATTTGTTTTTGCTAGAACCCAATTTACCTACTACCTATTTTTTTCCGGGACTCAACTTGCTACTGCCTACATTTTTACAGGATTCAATTTACCTGTAAAAGGTCATTAGGAACCCAATTTACAAACTCCCTTATTTTTTATGTGATGAGAGGCAAATTACTCGTCTTATTCTCCGAAATGGGTACTAATGGTATTGGTAACTAAAAAAACTAGGGTTACAGCGTGCATCATCGTCAAAAAAATAAGACAAAAACGTTTTGTTGTAATAAAAATCATATTATTTATTAATGGTGTGCGTGCCCGGGCTCAAATTCTTTAATATTTTTTGTATATGTGTGCCATATTAGTTTATATACGGTTAAATCCGAAAATAAAATTGAAAAACTCTTGTTTTTTAATGATAAGATATGGATAACCTTGAGAAAAGTTTGAAGTTAAAATATACCTGTATATATTCTCATGTTATATCGATTTCGATCTTTATCGTATTATGTCGAACTTCATCCCTGAAAAGGTTACGAATACGCGCCACATGCAAATGTAAAAATACGAGAAATACATTTTAAAGTTTTAAAAAAAAAATATAAGTACTTATTTAGTAATTTAGAATGGTAGTGTAAAATATTATATTCTCAATATCACTTAACGTTTAAAATTAAAAGACTGAATTTTATATATTAAATATACGAGTATTTGATTTGAGTATGTATCTGCTTCTAACAACTGGCAACAATCTCACTGTTTATGCATTCATCGTCAATAATACTAAAATTTAAGGCTGGCCAAGTTAAACACTTATATTGCTATGTTAATTGGTTTGGTAAATCTAAAAAAATTTAAATTAAATATCAAGTTAAGAGTAACACTCTTATTTTTAGCTTGTTGGTAGCTGCTTCTCAGGGAAAATATTTAACTCCTCATGTTAGAAATTAATTTTTAAACTAATTTAGTTTGTTAAGTATCTTAGTTAATAACTTTTTAACACTGATATCATACACAACTTTTTCAAAAGAATATTAATAGCTAGAACCATTTCTTTATGGGTAAATTTTCAGTTTTATAAAGATTTATTCTGCGCATTGTGTAGAGTAAACAACTTTCTGTATTTAAGTTAAATCGTAACTTTTCACATCGAGTATCTCAATGAATAATGAAGGAACTCCAGTTCAAGAGACGGAACTTTGTTGTAAGCTTTTTGAATAAAAAAAAATTAGTTATTCAACAAAATGCTAAAGATATATTATTTCATGAAATCACCGCGTACAGAATCTACTTATTTTCAGGTCACGATTAACACAACATGTATAACCTCACGCAATATAAACGCATAAGCGCATAAGAAGAACGTACCAACTATATAATTAATGTACAAGGTGTGATAGGGGCCCCGACCTTTTTTCATCCTTAACTCACCGAAATAGGTCACTGGTATATTTATTGCAAATATTGAACGTATTTAGTACATTATATTTTGTCACTTGGCGCAGCGGGAATAGATTAATGTTGTGAAATCGAACGCGTCAACGTCGCTGGTATCTATATTAACCATTCTAATTTTATCCGTTGTAGGAGCATAAATGCGGAGAATCGTCATGTGCACGAATGTATGAGAAATGTCACAAAAAAATATTTGTTGATATAATAAAATGTGATGCGTGGTAGGAAACTGTCGGGTCTAGTTTAAGTGCTAAATCGTTTTTCGACGGAAATAATGTCAATCTGAAAACGAAAAATCCCCACAATATCAATATTATATGTATAATAAATGTGGGAAAAATGACTTATTTCGTAACGTTGAAAAAAACGGATAAGCAGTACAAAAAATGATACGAAAACAAATAAATATATTAATATCTCGCATTCGAATGAAAATATTATAAAGGTTAGTGAGAATGGTGGAAAAGCAGATTTACCTCTTTCGAAAATCCTGACAATTTCAGTCCGCCTACGACAGTTCATATATACTCGTAATATTATATGATATGGAAGATAAGACCAAAAATACTTGCAGTCATCCATTGGTGGACACGTTAAATATTCAACGTCCCCGCCCGGAGTATTTTATTAATATACATGAATAGTATATTTATTGTGGACCGATGTATATGCATATGCACAATAAAAATGGTATACATACACGCGTTACACGCAAAGCTGGCCAATATGAATAGTTTGATTTTTGAAAAATACAAATCTAAAACCATCGCTCAAAAGATATAGATAACAATAAATTCAGATCCTCTATATTGAATTTTTGAATACAAATCTTTAAATAAGAAGTACAAAAGGCCAAAAATCTCATCTTAAAAAATTGTCTTGACCGAACATTAAAATACGAACGATCCAAGATCATTTTAATAAATCGATTTTTGTATTCCTTGTATCTCTTTAAAGTTTATATCAATTATTTCAATAAATGTTTGTAATGTAATAGTCAATTGAACAATAAAATATGTACTGTTATACTTTAGTATTAATGCATATACATATATTAAACACGAAATATTTTGGTAATCAGTGGCGTGATGACAAAATCTCAGACCCTGACGTAATTATATAAAGCCATCCCATTCACACATCCTCACAACAATAATGCGCTCCCCTTAAACTGTGGTTTTGTGCTCTGTATAATATTGATCGACAAATTTGTCATATAATTATAAATACTATTCGGTGGTTGTTACATGCAAATGTACTATAAGCATAAGAGAAAGTATTTGTACCCCTACCTTACATTTCTAGGGCTTGCGCAATTGAATTAGGCAAACACCCATATCCACTGTTAGTAGCCGGCAACTGGTATCGCTCCCATTTATTTTATCAGTTGTCAAAAAATGATTGTCTACTGTCTACTCAAAAATCAATATCATCAGAAAGATATTTTAAATTAAAAATCATAATTTTTTAAAATCCTAAATCCGAAACAGATTTTACGCCCCGCTCAATGGGCTATACCAGAGGTATTCAAACTTTTTCATCCCAAGGCTCCTTTGAGTCTTCGCAAAATGTTGACGGATCCCAAATTATAAATAGCAAAAAAATCAATGTTTATATGAATATAATTTTTTATTTTATAATTTATACTAATTATTTATTTACCATATTACATTCATAAAAATATTATAAATAAATAGTCAGGTATTGTAGAAAACATAGTAATACAATATTTTATGTTTAGTCTTGGTAAATATAAATCAATAAAATAACTAATCAATATTACTTAATACTAAATTTTTAGTGAGATGGATGCGCTTGTTTATGCTTTATATATATATGTTCAAATCGTGGCTCAAGTTTGGAAATAGCTATTCTTATCTCCTTCTCAACGTTCACTTTTGACCGATATTTTATTTTAATTACAGCTAACGCAGAAAGCCCGGTCTCACAGAAGTACGAAGTTGCAAAAGGTGTTAAATTTTTCAAAGCTCTGGTGGCCAATTCGGTGTATTGTAGTTTCACATGCATCCAAAATTGTGTTCACGACGATGATCCGAACATGGTCTTCACTGTGGAATCTGATGTTACATCGATCCACTGTTCTTGTTCAATAGATGACAAATTTGTTGGAAGGTCAGCACTGAAGGGATCTTTGATCCAATTTTGTTGTTGAATGTTTTGTGGAAAATAGTTTTCGAAATGAATTTAAAGGTTTGATAAGTGATCAATGAACTCATTTTTGACGATCTCATTCAAGTTCATATAATTTTCTTTTAGAAATATATGGAGCATAGGAAAGCGGTCATTAAAAGTGCCCTCTTTTATTTTAGTCTTCCATAAAACTAATTTTCTTTGGAAAACCGTAATTTTATCAAAAAGCTCAAATATGTTGGTTTCATTTTGTTACAACGATTATTTAATATATTTAGCTTTGAAAAAATATCGGAAAGATATGACAGTTTTGTAAGAAAATCAGTGTCTTCAAATTTTTTATGGTGTTCATGGTGGTCTAAAAGAAAAATATGAAGTTCTTTTCTAAGCTCGAATACTCTTGCTTCTACATTTCCACGTGAAAGTCATTGAGAATTGCAATATTAAAGTAAAGAAGTGTGCTCAGCTCCCATATCAACACACATTTGTTCGAAACATCTGGATTTCAACGAACGAGTTTTGGTTAATGATTTTAATAGTTGATTGTAATACCTCATCAAGAGATGGATTGATAGATTTTAAAGCAAGAGCTTCTCTATGAATTATGCAATGAGTCCATACCGCATATGGGGCTTTATTTTTTTAATGAGAGCTTGAAGTCCGTTGTAACATCCTGACATGGAACGAGATCCACCAGTACAAATACCACAGCACATTTCCCTCATTAAATTATTTTCCGTAATGAAAGAATCGAGCATTTGGAACAAGTCTACTGCTCTAGCTTGACTTTAAATATTTCGACAAAAAAAGAAGATCTTCGTGAAAAACGCCAGCGTCTATAAACCTCACGTGACAGATTAGGTGGCCATCATTATCATTACCAGTGACTTCGTCCAGTTGTAGAGAAAAATCCTTGCCTTTTCATTTATCTATCAACTGATCATTAATATTTTTAGCTAAAAATATTTATTGGTTTTCAGTTATATGGCATGGGCTTCCTTCGACAACTTCCGCGACGCCCCTGGTAGCCGCGACGCACAGTTTGAATACCTCTGGGCTATACGATCAATATTTTATGTCTTACGTTTTTCCGGTGATGATTATGTTGTGTGTACGTTACACGTTGCTGTTTAATTCGAACGTTACCCGCCGTCGGAGTGAATACCTTTTTGATAAGAAGTACGTAGCGTCCTCGTAGGTACAAAAAAAAAATAAAAGTGTATTTAATAATGAAACGACCGCATCTCCTTTTCATCGTTCATCGGAAACTCACTGTGTGCATGATCATCTATAGAGCCATTGGGTGAAAAACGTGATGTGCATTCGTACGAGAACCGATGCGATCTCCCGCCTTTGCGCGGTTTGAACTTGTACGAATACGATATTATGTGTATAGATATAAACAGTAGTAATACTCTATAATAACGTAATAACACTATGATCGTGTGTACGCCGACATGATGGGAATGTCTATTACACCGTGTTTTATACGCGTCATCCGTTGTGATGGTGATATCATTTATGTTCACTTGTACTCTGTCGGTTTTTCTATGATGTAATATCCCTGCTGTATGAATTAAGACCGGACAAGGATTAAATAAAATTACCGTTAGTTTAATATATATAATTGACTATTTATTTCTGCGTGTCATGAAAAGAAAATCAAACCTTTAAGTTGGACGCTAAATATTTTGAAAACGATATCAGTTGCAAATAATTTTACATTTTAACCTGATTAAGCCGCACCCCACCTAATATGAATACCAATAAATAATATTCCATCGATGTGATGCGCGTATTTGCACACGAAAGGATAATATTAAAAACCATAGATCAATAATGTACAATTATTCTAATTATAAAGGGCAAACAAGACACGAAGAGTAAGGTCAAACGATTACGATCGGAGACCGAACATTAAACGACGTACTATAATTAACGTAATAATTGCAATTTAAAGAATCAAATTCAGCGTTACCTTTGTTTACGTGGACACGAACTCAAAGCTCCAGACAAAAATATACGTGAGAAATACAGGTTACCTGCTATGGATAGCGGACACTGATACGGTTTTACGATAATGAAAACGGACATTTTTTCGACGGTAAAAATGTAATTGTAAGATCAAATACAGAATTAAAATAATAACGTTATATAGACATTTTTTTTACTAACATATTTGACCATATTTATTGCTTAAAACAATTCCAATACCCTCTTGGCTCTTTTAAGAGCGATCATCTTATTTTGTAGCGAAAGACTTTAAAGCGTACTTCGGTAGTTGTTTCATATTATATTCTCAGGATAATATATTTATATTCCTTTGCGCTGTAGGTGACCGAATTAAAAACGAAGAAAATCATAATAATATATAATTCATTTCACTTGTTTATCTTCGACCGATCTGGTATAGAACACTGCCTTCGGACGTGTACTAAAATATTATTTAAGTTTCATATTAATTACACATTTATGTTATGTTGTTGTTAACGTGTTCTTGTTTACCTACCGTTGAGGTTATTTTTTCATTCAAGGAAAATACGTGAAATAATGTGTAAGTGCTATGTTTTATTCATTATATTCCAGTGGCGTATTTACGGGTTAGGGAGACCCATGAAGTCCAAAACCCTCCCATTGACGCTATAGATACCTATATAAACATCTAATATCATACTCGTTATTTGTTATTCGGGGTTGTCACTTGCCAATTGTAAATCGATAAAGCTGTTTTAGAGTCTATTACCTTGGGCTGTTAAGAAATTGAGTGACCTGGTGTAAGCGACATGCTTAGTCCATGTTGCCGCGCCTGGACCATATCACGCACATCAGACAATAGCTGAATGTCCTCCATTCAAATATTCTAAGTACACCATTGTCTTATTCTACAGGTTTTTCATAAGCCTGTGAATTCTAATCATCGACACGAGATCGAGTTTTAGATTTTAGTTGTTTAGGATGTGTCTTAATTCGAGTTACAAAGAAACAACATAAATTATAAGGGACAGTTTTTTCTTGTTCACAACGAAATGCAAAGTATACAGTATTCGTACAATGCATTGTTTTTATACTATTAACATTATTGTTCGTCTATTCGATATGCACTAAAAGTTTCACGTGGTGATTTGCTAGATCGAAAATCAGACACGGTAGAAGATACTAACTTTAGAGGAATAAATATTGATATTTCTCAGCATATAGCCTTTTCGAGAGAGTAAAGAAGAACTGAAAAACTGGATAAAAAAAAAATAATAAACCCAATGAAACTTGTTCATGCGAGGAGGTTTAAGTTTGTATTTCCCTTGATAAAATATTGTTGAGTTTTAAATCGTAATTTGTGAAACTTTGTAAAACAATTATTCGCTTTACGTAACTTAAATGACTGAAATCTCCGGTCATATATATATATATATATAATAAATATGTATAAATTATATATCTAATCGTTATTAATAATGACGTGTATATATATAAATGTATATGTTTGTGTACAGTATTGATAAATAATGGATGTGTGTTTTAATATGTTACAATCCAATTAATGCTACAAAAGACGTGTGCTCGGAACAATTATAATATTTATTTTTTATATTAATTTATATCTGTGTATACGCGTGTGTATACGATGTAATCGAAACGTTAGAGCTAACAGTAAAAAAATTTCACCCATTTACGATAAACGAAAATCACCAAATAAAATATTATTTTCAACTATTAATAACGTGCAAATCGACTATACAGCGAATGAGAGAGAGATAGAGAGAGAGATTTATAAGAATCTTTTGTTGCTCGTAGATTATTGAACCTCCATAGTAGGTAGTTTAGTATAATATTATAATGTATACGAAATCCTCGTCTAGCTTTCATAACACACTGCGACGGTCATACTGCGTCAAGTCGACGAAAACTCTTCATAAATCAAGTTAAATCCTTAGACGTCACGTGGCAAAAATATTCCGCAAAAAAATAATATGATTCATATGCTTCTCTCGTATACAAATTCAATGTGCATCTAATATTACTGTAAACCATGCAATAAAGTTAGTTTAAGGTTTGTTCGATACGCGCGCATTATTGAAAAGACTATCGTGATTGGCTACCGATACGACGACACTATATACTAAAGTACCACCGACCATCGTCGGTGTTGTAAAAATATATTTTTATCTAAATTTTAATGCATTTGTATTATTTCTTACGTATGTGGTCTTTTTGATCGAATCTTCTACATTGGCATTCCGAAATCTATTTCGTACGCAGTATAATTCATTCAGGGTTCTAATTATACATCAATTATACATCATTGAACATTGTGTCACAATTATTTGTTTCTCGCACAGATCTATCACAGTACGTGTAAAATATTGGCGTTGCTCATAGGTATAGAATGTTCCAGAATTATTTTGGAAAAACATTTACTCATAATGTATTGCTTTTAATTTCCTTCTACTCGATACTATATTCCTTCTACTATATTTTTAATACCTAAACAAATGATATTAAAAACTAAAAACTCGATTTTTATTTGAAAAACAACGTTTGCTGTGGTTTGACCGTTCATTACGCTACGAGTTGATATCTTTTTTTCAAGTTCAATATAATATCAGTGTTATTAGTAGTTTAGTTATCCAACCCACACCGGTTAGTTTTTATTTGAATGTTGATACATGCTTGTACGTTGGATTTAATACACCAATAACTGTTTCTAAGCTATATTTATTGCCTTTTCGAATGCATTAAGAAATATCGTCGGCTCGTATTTTTATATATATATATATAGATAGATATATAAATACATACCATATACATGTACTATACCTACGTATAATCGAAACGCGTATTTTTTATATTAATGTGATTCACAAGTTTACAACGATCTTCAATCGGCAATACCAAAATGTATTTTATTAGTTGAAATGGTTTAATGTCTAAAACCAGTTGTTGCACTAGTGCGTTTACGTCTCGTTTCAACTCCCGCTTTACGCCCGGATTTTATTTATTCGTTTATTCGTTCGGTAAATACAATGTAACAATTTTTACAATTTAACAAAATTTATAAATAATTTACCTATGTTAAAAGCAGATAGCAAAACAGAATATAATATTGACAAGTGGTGAGACGCAATGTATCTAGCGACAGTATAAATAGCAAAACGAGTATAAAAGTGCAAAGAATATAACAGTATAATAGTTTTAGTGTAAAAGTCATAACATAATGTCCAGACTATTCAACAAATTCGACAGCTTCAGGGATCGCGTTAAAAATGTCCTCGAGGTTTCCTCCGAACCAGTGGCGTAACTGAGAATGTTTGATGGAGGGGGATCAAAATAAATTTGTAGGGTAAACTTGTGGGGGGCCTTTGCCCCTACGGCCCACGCACCCCTTATCTATATTTTGTATAATTTAATAACTCAACACATGAAATCTATTTTATTAAGCACAAGTGCACAACTATTATAATTACTAACCTCGGACATACTGTTTGATATTTAAATTGAATTACACATTTAGAATATATTTGGATAAGGGTTTATTATTTACCTAATTGATTTGTTTTTGTGATAATTCATCTTTACAAAATAATTACAAAAAGATTAATGTCGAAATGAAAAGCATAAACATTTATATTATTTTTTTAAATTTCAATGAATTGTTATTAACTTAATTTATATTATTAATAAAAATGTATACATAAATGAATTAGAATTTAATTTATATAATTATACAATTGTCTTAGAATTATAGGAAGAAAAGCTTGTTAACTAGTATTATATCTCTATAGTTGATCTATTCGTGGATAAAAAAAAAACTAGAAGAGATATAAGTCAAGGTATGGTTGAATAAAATCTATCATATATTATTTCCAAGCACAGAGTAGAGCATATTTGATTTCTCCGTACTCCAAGATTTCACATAGTTTTATATTAAAAAAAAAATATATTATAATTTCAGTTGATATATGTTATTATTCTTCCACCCTTCGACCGACCTGCCGAATATCGATTTCGTTTCTATTATCAAATAGGTTTTTATAATTTTACAATATGTAGGTAGGTATATCAGTTTATAAAGTAAAATAGTCGATTATAAAATTATTACTATTCTTATCTGGTGTACTATTATTTATATTTTAAAAATGTTAATACTTTAATAAGTCTAAACGGATTTACACGGAAAGAGTTTCTCATTTCTCGTACCTACCATTCTACCATTCGAGCATCTTTCATGCGATTATCGAATACAAGATTTTTTGTTCAAGAGTCATATCATGATTATTTACACCATGATAATAACTCACGCGGTTTTCGAGAATTCATGGTGACTTTTGAAAGCGATAAGCTCTGCTTTTTTTGTTTACACGTGCCGAGATTATTTGGTACGATAATTGGCTTCTAAAACTATCAACAAATGTACATAGTTTTTCAAATCTCTTGGGCATTTATTTTTATCAAACATTCGAAACTTGTATGAATCCGTTCATGTCGATTATTATGATATATTCTTATTTTGTGGTTTTTTAAATATATATCTTAATTTAAACTTGTGCTTATATTTTTTTACTTTTTAGAATGAGTAATTAACTAATAAAATAAAAACAATGGCAAATTTAAACATGTTTGATCGACGGTTGTGATTAAGTTTATAGAAATTTATCACAGCCAAGAATGCCTATGAGATACAAGCAACAAAAATGATAAAAACAGAGACATGTGAAATCTCAAAAAAAAAAAATAAAAATTAATAATTCAATTTATTGTTAATGTAAGCAATTGAATATTTTTGATTATTATGCCAAAAGTATTCAAAAAATGCGAAATTAAAGATTAGTAAGTAATGACTAAAATATGGATTATTTAACAATAATAATTTATTTCACATTTAGACCAACGAAAATTGTATTATAACTCAAAAAAAAATTTTAGACAAATCCTCGATTTAAAAATATTAAATTCAAGTAAAAAGCAATTAGAATATACAATACAAAACAGTATAAATTAAGTTATACAAAATTAATTCAGATATGTAATCCTACCAGTGATGTCAAATAATAAATCTGATAATCTTGGAAGTTCTATTTTCAATTCTGAGTCATCCATTATTTTGTTAATTCTAATATATGAAATAAAAATAAAATAATAATTAATAAAATGTACAATACAGAAAATTTATATTATTATATTTACCCCGATAAAACCGAATCAATTAATAACAAGCCTTTCTTAATAAATAAGTTTAAAAGTATACCAGCCTTTTGGCGAATACTTTGGTCTTCGTTTAGTGTTATAAGTATCATAGAAGCAACGAATGACACTTGATCGTAATGTAGCCACGAGTTGATATATTTTAACGAATGTACTATTTCCTGTAAATATTTTGAAATAAATAAACATAAGATGTAATCAAAAAGTTATTGGTATTATAATGTATAATAATATAAACTTTGATGGTTAAATAATTATATGTTTTAAGATATTTGTGTAAAAAAAAAGTTTAATATTAGTAAGAAATAGATATTTCAAATTTCAAGTTTCTGATGATCGATATCTAGGATGTTTTAGTGGATTTGTTTGATGAGTTATAAAAAATGTGGAATAATTATTTATTATTCTTCTTCATAATAACAATCTAATAGTAATACAATAATCAAAATATATTCTTCATCTTATTTTATTTTTTTTTTATATTTAAAATACTGATAATAAAATAAATAAACCTACTACATACATTGATATTTATCTTGTCAAAACCGTTAAGAACAGCCATACATTCATCAATAATACATTGGGCCATTACTGTATATGATTTAAGATCATATAGTTTTTTTAATTGCTCCGGCAAATTTTCAAAGGAAATATATTGTTCATTGTCCTCAATTAACTTAAGAGGTTCTGTAAAAAATTAGTTATTAAAATAGTTAATAGTTAATATATTAAATTAAAACTGTTCAGAAGATATCATGTACCATTCTTGTATATTATTTATTTAATTTAATAAAATACAATTTTGATGTCTTCGTTATGAAAATTTGAAGGAATCATTATTGCAAACTGATCATTGTTAAAAAAAATTTTTAAAAGCAATTATTTATTACTGCATAAAAATTTATACTAATACAAAATTACAAAATAATTTTATCCTACTTTCCAATATACAATTTGAAAGTAATGTTACAACTTTGTATAACTGCTAAACATAAATAAAATGCATAACTTGAAATTTTAAAATTCAAACTGTTGAATATATTATAACAAAAAAAAAAAAAAATTATAATTATACATAACATATTATAAAACCTAACTAAATTTAAAAAAAATTTGTTAAAATAAATTTAGTAACTTAATAGTACATTTTTTCTAATGAACAATAGTATTTATACAGTATAATTTGAAAATTGACATTATTACCTTCATGTATCCAACATTTTAAATGCAAGTTTTGTATTTTGAATATCAAAGACTGAAGAGTTGGTGACATTTTTATGAGGACAGTGTTTTCATTTTTAAATAATAAAATATGATGTACTATACCGTCCAAATTATGAGTCTAAAAAAAATGAAATAAGAAATTATTTATTCTATAATTTCCTAATACTTTACTATTTTGGTTATTACTTTTGATAATTTTTGTCCTGCTATTTGTAATATTATACATAAGCAATGAATATTCAGAATATCTTTTACTTTCATCAATTCGTGAATGAACGACAATATATTTTTTTCGGTAAAAGCCCCTTGTTTGAATAATTCACCGATAAATCTATAAAAATATTATTTCGTACAATATATACAAATTATTAATTAATTTTACTTGAAAACATACTTGCAATGGGCTAAAGACCTTTTATAATATTGGAAATGAAAACTATTCAATATATTCTTGAAAAAAGATGGGGTCTATAACATATATAAAATATTTATATTATTTGATAATTAAATTAAAAAACATATGTTATCAATCGGTGGAAAATTTATTTGAATATAATTTGGTTTTAGTCAAAAGCAAATAAGAATGGTTAAGTTTTAGTAGTTTGATTGAGTAGTTCTACTCAAGTCAGTTTAATTATTAGCTATTATTGTTAATTATATAATATACATTTGGGTACCTAAATCATATTATATATGAATAAGTCTTGATTTAAAATGTTACAAATCAGTTTATTTATAAAAAAAAATTAACTATGCAAGTATCAGTACTGAGAGATTTATCTTAAGCTTGAAATGACTTAAGACTAACAACTATAGATTATATTATGCAATAAAATAACAACGAAAATTCCGTACAGAGAAAACTATAGAAAAAATTGAGGATCAATCCATTGAAAGCAATGAGATAACAAGTGATAAAAGTCGGTCGGAAAATCGTTCAGAATTGGAAATTGAAAATGATACAAAACTCCTTGATATCAAGAATGGAGAAGACTGTAACTCCACCAGTAGTTCATTGTCCGAGTACGTAGAATTTGTATCGACTTTATCAAGTTTAGTTTGTAGATACGAATGCACAGTAACGCAATGCGTGGAAGACTTTTCAGATGTTGGTCTCCACTCGACGGCAAAAGATGAAAACGATATTGATGATAACATGAACAATGGTTTTATAGAAGTAGAAGGTGTTTAAACTAATAACGTGTAATTATTTAAATAAAACAAGTGTATACAAGTGTATATTATAAAATCTAATATAATCACAAAAATACTATTATTATATTAAAAAATTATATAACTAGTTACCATATTACTGTTCATAAAATTTTTTTTCAATTTATGTACTTCATTCTGAGGAGTACGAGTATAATATGAGGTAAACATATCGAAGATTTTTTGTGCTAAAACATTTTGAAAAGTAGTTTTAGAATTGTGAAGTTTATTAAATGCAGCATGATTGGCCATGTATGCACATAACTTTGCATATAAAACTGTAAAATCGGGTCTATTTAAAGCCTAAATAAGTAAAACAATAAATTTAATAACTGTTATAATTATTAATAATATTTATATACCCGAAAATAAATTATATCCACTATGTTTTCAAATATATAAATTGTTTTCAGTGGTATGGAAATAATTGTGTGTGCCATTTCCTCAAAATTGTTAATATTTACATTTTGGACAATTGATCGCACCAAATTAAATATTTCCTAAAGTAAAATCGTTTAAAAAAATAATTCAAAATATTTTCTAAAAATAAGATTAATTCAATAAAATGAAACATATCTTAAAAAAAAAATATACAACAGTACAATAAATTGTATTTTATTAACTTAGACATATATTTATAAATATATAATACACATTTTTAGTAAGATTCAATAATTGTTGTATGTATGATTAATGTTATTAATAATTACATCGAATTTCAAATATTTTAGATTATACAACATTTAATACTTACAACTGGTTTAAGACTAGCTTCCATAGTTGTTATTAATTGAAAAAATTAATATTTCTGAAAATACAATTTTTTTATAAGTAACATAAATTAATACAGGGGATCTATAGTTAAATTATGTAATTAATATTTATTATCCATCAATTTAGGAGATAGGTAAGGCCAAAATTTGAGGGGCAAAAATTTTGTTTTAAAAATAATTACTAGTTACTTATAATTGATTTAATTATATAATTATAGTCTCGCAAAAAAATATTATTTATAACCTTAATATAATTATTTATAAATTAAATTCTGTGTAATTTCATTTAACAGTAGATGGATGAATACAAAACGACTCTGGAGGCAAAACTTTACTATAGAATAAATTAAACAAATCTTAGAGTAAAACCAACAGGTCTAATAAAATTACTTCATACGTGAAGTAAAATATCTAGTTTTAAAACAACATCATGCACAACTATACGCTTTAGCAATAGTTATCATTAAAACAATTTAAAAAAATATATTTTAATTAGAAAACAATGAAATTAATTAAATAATACCTTTCAACTGTAATCTGTACTTGACAGCAGTCTTTTGTACGACTAAGATTGTTGATCGTTGATGAAAATATGTTTTATAAGATACAATATATCAAACACCAACGAACAAACCAATTTTTACCGTGGATCACTGAACAATAAAATGGATGTATCTAATATTTTTGAACCGAAAAA
>NW_020273058.1:2977797-3098731 GCF_003268045.1 Sipha flava
CCCCCCCCCGTTATTACGCCACTGCTCCGAACTTTCTCTTAGGGCACACTTGTATGATATGGTCTATGTTTTGATTGGGGGCATCACAGTCACATCCTTGGTTAGAGGTGATCCCGCCTATTTTTGCATAAGATATCCCACTTTTCCATAACCTGTACGTAATCGGTTTAAGGTTGTCCAGATTCTCCGTGAAGCCAGGTTGTTCGTTCGTAGGGTTCTTAATGAGGAAAGAGTTACGCAATTCTGGCTTTTCCCGTTCATCTTTCCAGCATTGTACTGCGTCATATTTAGCATTTTTTTACGCGCGGACACGTGCATGCATACCGTACACGCGTTGTTCGTTTATGCGCGTGTAAATAAAACGGATTAGGACGATAAATCAAAAACCGATAAGACACGATGTTAACAGTCGATGTGCACGCGCTTAGAAAGCGCCGTGCACTAGCTATGCTCCGACGATAAACTTTAAAATCCGGACGCGTACTCCGTAATAAATTCGTAAAACAACAAAAATTGGATTGAAAAAAAAAAATCCCTCGTACCATATGTATGCGCATCGATCTCGCACAGATATGTTGTAGGGTCCAGCGAGTGTACGTGTCCGATGTTTTCGTACAACATATCCGGCCGTAATTACTCGCCGTACCGAGTTCGCCGATGCGAACGATGATTGATAATTCATTATGCAAATAACGCGATAATTAACGAAAATGTTTTCGAAAACACCACGGACTCCGGTCGTTACCCGTACGTCGAGCGGTACCACTTCCGCTCACGCACCGCGAGCGACCGATGGCGACCGGCGTGGTTGCCGGCGAGTTCCGAGGACAATAAAATAACGGACGACGGGTCCGTGGGCGCACCGGAACGAAAGTTTTTAAATATTCAGTCGCTGCAGCCCGAGTTTTACAACCGGGTCCGTGCGCGATTAGTAAGTATTGTTTTAGCGTTCGCTGTTTCGCTTTCCGTAAGCCGCTTTTCAACAGCTTTTCCCGAACGAACCTCGTCAATTTTTCAACGTATCTAGATCATCAGAAATAAACGATTTCAAATATCCAAACAACAATTCATTTCAGGTACAAGCGCTGTCAATTTGGGCCGCCGCCGTTATAACAATAACGTTTACTGCAGCGAATGAGAATCTGAAAATCGTCGTTTAACTCTACGTGTTTGCGTTGAACAAATAATATTCCCTCGTTGTGCGGAAACTTGTGAGACTGTACCGGAGTGCGATAACGGACATTCCCAAAAGAACTTTTTCGACTCTTCTTACGTACCCCACCCACGAACTACAACGCCTCGTTGAAACGGATCATTCACGTGTACATGACTAAACGCTCATCATTTAAATATCGAAACACGCTCGGACTGAATACCTAAAACGTCAAGAAGAACACTAATATCGATTCGTCATGAAACCATCATTCTTGTTAGGTACAATTGCACTTCGAAATTATTTTTGCCTTCGGAATTTCAGTACGTTGTGCATTTCACATCGTATGCATCGTAGAATACTAAAAGAATATTTCCACGTTCTGATTCGATAAATTGAGCCATTATAGCGTATAGACGTGTATACGACTCTAGGACGTGTACTGAACACAATTTGTAATATTTTTGTCCGATATTTCCGATTATCAGATCCACAATACCTGCCAATGCTGATAACATGTAACATGATTGATGATTGTCGTCTGAGATACGATTGTTCCGCGTTCGTTCGTTCAAGTTTGGTGACTTCCAAATACTATAACACGTCGCGTCGCAAACTGTACGGTCACGGAACGCTTAGTTTAAAAATATTAATTTTTCCGGGCAGAATTTTTCAAATCTATTTTTGTACCTGCATATTTTTTCGGGCGAACTTTGCATGTACCTTTTTTACTCGGACGTTTTCCCGGGCGGAAATTACAAATATACCTTGTTTTTACCCATACGTTTCGGGCAGAATTTACAATACCCTCACGGCGTCACTTTCGGAGGGTGAGCACCCGCTCCTGTCCTCGAAAACGATCACTAGTGGGATGCGCACTTGATTTGGCCGCGCGCGAACGGTTACAGCGTTTCATCCGTCCCGTACCTGTAACCGGTAAAAGCGAAACGAGACATTTCTGCGGCACGTCGCAAAGGTCAAAAGCGTTCGTCCGCAAAAGTGCTGCGGTACGATCATTTTGGTAATGAGACGTCTCATTTACAAAAATTTTGGCGCGAATGGCACTAATGAATGTCGTGTCCGCCAAATGAAAAAATACATGGCGCTTGCGGCCGACTTTTCTATCGTTTATCATTTTTTTTTTTTTTTTTTATATAACGGAGTAGTACGTTTTGACACGATGATTATCGTTATTTATAATTATAGTTTTACTTTTGTCGTAAATCGCAATACCACGCTTTCCTTAACAATGACGACGACATTTAGTCGATAACATTTTACGAATAGTTTAACATAAATTCACTAATATTCTGAACAAATATTTTAAGAATAAATTCAAATGCACTACAACGTTAACGGCATTATTAAGATGAATCAGACGAAGGATAACGACGGAAAACGATCAGATGAAACTCTACAAAAGGTATATATAGAATGATAGAGAAGTAATAACGTTTAAGATGGATAAGAATCATAATTTTGTTATTTTATTATATTTATATTTGTTGTTAAGATCAATACCTACAGAATATCAATTTCCATTTTATTGTTCATAACTTTATAATTTATTATCTAATGAAAATATAAATGAACATAAGTTAACTTACAACAGACCAGTTTAAAAATATGAATTTTTGGTTACTTAATATAATTATTTTTAAATATATTATCTTTATCTATTCATGTTATTTACTTTAAATAGTATATGTAATAACAAATATAATTATTATTATTATTATTATTGTAAGGCTTAATAATTGCATTTATGGAAGCTGGGACTTATTTATAAAATATTTTAAACAAATAGAATACAATAAAATAATGCATTTTTCTAATATACTGCTGTTATTGGAAAATAGCATAAATTATCTGTGCTGTTATGGACGAAAAAATATCCATTAGTATTTTGTCAGTTATCTCTATAGAAGATAATAGGCTAATGGCTATATTATTCTATAGTTTACTTTTAATTATTTAAACTTAATAGAGTTATGATGTAGATGTTTTGGGTTCAGGTTTTATAACAGCTGTTACCCTTGAACCCTTCAGTGTGCGCCACTGTACCTACCTGGTATCAACTTCGACCGCCATTACCTGTTTGCACTCCGGTGAACTCGTATGGATGTAAACGTCGTCCTTATAGTATGTACATTATGTTCATCGACCCCAAAACCGCTAAAGGACGCAAGGATCACTCCTTTAATAGGAAACATAAAGGTTTTGTGACTTTTCAAGTTCATCATCCGATTTTCAGCGCAGTCACATAACTCTAGAACAACCGTAAATTTCCGAAAATCATGCGTCACGTAATTGATCACCAGCTGGCTTCTCAAAAAGACTAACTTTTCTACGGAGTAATTCACACCAAATTTACAGAAATCAACTATAGTCCTAAGTTTAATAGTTAAGATATTTTACTAGTCATCAGTCCGGAATTCGCGCCTTTGTCTAAGGAACCGATCGCAGCACCGCCTGAAGTTATTCGAATATCAGTACTTGTATTTGTGATAAACGAAACCGTAGTACGTAAATAATAATTAGTTACTTAAATTAATTAAATTAATGATTCAATATCGATGTGAATGGGATTGAATAAATCTGAACTTAGTGTTTAAGGTGAAAATTGATCCTATTGATAATTTTAAAATATTCAAAACTAATACTCATTACAATTAAAATCGATTAGAACTTTTTTGATATATTATAATTTCAAATAGTTATATGCTATTGCTCAAAAGTATTGCATACATAAGTATGAATCGTCAACTCGATTACTGAACATTTTGAATCTTATCGACATCTTGGTAAGGGTATAAAGTCTAATAAAGGGATACGTTCTTCTCTAAACCACGCCTCTGCGAGTTCATCGCTGAGTAGATTGCACGGAACAAATAATAAATCGTAGCATATTTTTTATATCGCTTGGTGTGTTTATTATTAGAACAATATTTATCATGGGATTAGGTCGAATTACGTTTATTTTAGTTAGATTTCACTTGGATTTAAAAAAACCATTGGTCCATCTGCACTAGGTTCGAAAAAATAAACTTATAATTTAAAAGTATAACTTATGGCTAAAGCATTGATAAAATATACAAATTTAAATAAAAATTAATTAATTTTATTTTTTTATTTTATTTAAATCAATTTTCTATATTTAATCAATAGCTAAGGTTTTTTTTTTTTTTATAAGAAAATCTAATTGTACCTACTATACTTCTAATGAATTATCAATTTAATTAAGATGTTATATTAACATATTTTTAGTATTCTCTTAGAATTGTCTTCAATAGCACCGCTCATCGAACTTACATAAAAAAATTGCTCTTAAGATGCACACTGAAAATTTGTTTGATTATAAGAGTTATTAAAACACCTCTTGCATTACATATCGATAATCCTTAGCTGCTGCGAGCGTCTATACATGCTGTCGCAGTGAGCTTAAAATTCGTTTCCCTGGAGATTTAATATTATTACGTTATCACCGTACTCGTAAGTCGTAAGGTACGTTTTTTCACCACCATCGTCCAAAATAATATATAAATATATATATATATATATATCAAATATATCCGATCCCGTGACAAAGTTTCGATAAAGCTTATATGTATGCCGCATTCGTAACGATTGTAATCACTCGTGATTGCCTCTGCTACGACCACCGAGTATAGGTAATGCCACCAATTTCGGCTGGACACGGATTAAACAATGCGTGTATTCCGTATACAGTATTGTCCGCGTGCGACGGTAATCATTGTATCTATATGACTTCATCAACAAGGAAAAAACAATAAAAGTGGATAAAAATCAAGTATAAACGCACCAATCAGACCCACGCAAAAAAAACACATACAAACACGAAGTAGTATTGAAAGGGGTGAGTGGGGAATGTCTTGTCTTTTTTCTAACAGTTGAATATCACAACTATGATTTATAATCTTAAAACTTAAAAAATAAGAAAAGCTTACTTCTATAAGCAAATCAGAGCGAAAATCAGTCTGGAGAGTTTGAACTCTAAAAGTCTACCAATTCATGTTATTGGCTTTGTACTCACGACCCATTAAAATAAATTAGTATTCATAAATCCCTTCTTGGGCACTCTACTTTATATACACACACGCAGAGACATACCCAAAATCATACACACACACACACATACACACAAGTACGTAAGTCGACCGCAGACGAGTAAGCGCGCAGCAGCTGCTGCGGGTCAATACTCGCCGGACGGACTTTTAATTAAACGCGAAACCTCAGTGCACCTGGTGATTAAAATAACGTTATTTATCGCGGGATCGCGGACGGACGGGACGGCGTGATTTCGTACGTGTGCGATTTCGGACCTCAGCCGATGTAATCTTCGCGCTGGTGGTCACTGTTCAACACCCTTTCGGCAACGGATCCTGTGCCGCCTAGTGCACACCGTACTCCTTTGCGCTATTGACTTTCACCGGACTAGCCGCTCGCAGCATGCAACCTGTCGTTAGATTCATTGTTAATGCGAACACACAATCGTCCGGAAAAACATAAAATACCATCGATAATTATTGCCATCACGAATGACACGAAGATAATACAACATGAATGATAATTATTATACTCCAATCGTCAACATCAACAGCGGTACGCATTTCGTCCGTTAATTTTTAATGATTATAAAATTTAAAAATTTACACAACAAATTTAATCGATAGAGCTTTTACAAACTCAAATCTAATAATTTTTTAGCATTATCAAGTGTGTTAATACTTGAAGTTACTGGTTTTATTGTCGTAGTGGTCGGACCGAACTAGTATGTTATGATTTTTATAATCGAACTCGATTAGTTGTTTATCTTTATCATAATTATCTGGAACCATAGGCACAAGGAGGGGAAGGGGCCAGAGGGCTTAGCCCCACATAAATATTCCATGGCATACTCCATACAGTATATTTAACTCACAATAGTGCTACATACAAAAAAAAACACATTGCAGTTAATCCAACTTGGCTCAGAATCTAAAATATATTAACATGGCATATAAGAGTAAGGGTAATCTACAGGTTTTTCGGAGTTATGGTATAAGGGCTGTAGCCCCCCCCCCCCAGATGTTTTAGCCTAGTTTCGCTTATGTCTGGGACCAACTGGGATACGGCTGTGGAACTTGTAATCTGGCAATCTTGTTTTTTGCCGGTCTCAGTGCTGTAAAATCCGAGTATGCGGAGGATGAATTGCACACAGGCCACAGGCTTCGAACTATATATTATAGGGCCTCAAAAGGCCAAATGCTCAATAACATTTGATGATTAGGATCCTCGAGGTATTCATTCGCATACGGACCTCAAGTGGTCTAGTTACTGCACTGGTTGATCTGTACATTATATATGTGTGTACTTGTACCGCCGAACATTAATTTGTTATAAATATTATTTCATACAACTTTCTCAGAAACTCGCATTAAAACATTTTGTATGCAAAACAGTGGCATAAATGAATTATCAATTTATACGCTTACAAACGTGTATTTTTTAGAGAACATAATGATAACACAACCATAAATGAAGTTTTTACTCTTAGCTCAGAGCGTAACAATAAACATTTTAAGATATCACTTAATATTTTTCTTATTTTTCATTTGTTCGAGGGGGTTGACCCATCCCCCCCTCAGTCTAAGTACGTCACTGCGTATTTCGCGATGTACGCACGCACTTAAATCATGTTTCGAAAATATGCGTTTACACACGCATACACACACATATACGCACACAAAAGAAAAAAAAGGCACTCGAGATATATTGCGGAAGAAAATAAGTAATAACAATAATATACTATAAATAATATGCGTATGCATTTATATATTTATATATACGTAGTGTACGAGTACTAACAGCGGTCCACGCGCTTGGTTTCTCCGTACGTAATGCGTATTATAATAATAAATTTAGTATTTAAAATAAAAGTATTGCCTTTATTTGTTTTTAATGCATTATTTATAACGAATAATATTAATAATACGCGCGCGACGAACAATCCCGCCCGAACGGAACTTATGTATATTGTATAATAGTATAAGCATTTCGAATGGTATATTCGTCGGATTCGAACAAATAATCCGGAAAAGGAATATTCGTTGAACCGTTATATTGTTTCCACTTCTCGGCGGCGTCGTGCAACGCGTGCTCTGCTGTCCATCTCCCCACCCCTCCCCCGCCGAGTATCGGTGCGATTACGTAGTGAAACATTGGTCCAATGTTGGAAAAAAAATTATGACGAAAAATTCGGAATTCCATTCTTACGCACCGGGATTGCGAAAAATAAAACGGTAAAGGGAAACGTATATTTTTATTTCGATGAAAAGCTCGGAACCAGAAAAACAATACGATTACGTAGTTTTTCGTCCTTAACAGCCGGATACCTTTAAAATCCGACCTACAGAACCCGCACGGCGTTTCAACACAATTACACGAGACATTCATGAATACATGTACACACAACCACAGTACAAATGTAACCGTGCAAGCAGGTGATACACCGCAATGGTAATATTACCCGAAAAAAAAAAAAAAGAACAGAAATAATTAATAAAAGGTTTCGTTTAATGTGCCATCGTTGTACGGTTCTCGGAGCGGATTTTTCGATTAAATCCTATCAAGAGTGAGGAAAAACAAGAAAAAAAAGAATTATTTATCCGACCTCCGAGCTCGGCCGAACGATGAGATGCGAAAAATATGCTGCGATAAATAGTTCGATAGAATTTTTGGACGGAGAATCCGAAAATATTAATCCATCGTACAAATAAATGAGTAACAAATAAGTTTCTGTAGTAAAATACACCTAAACACTGCCGTAAACCAAAATATTATAATTAGTATATAGTAGACGTTTTTAATACCGTATTATTTGTATTATGTAATATTTTAATTTTGGGCCGAATGATTTTATCCAATCGTTTTGAATATCAATACTATACAATTTTAATTTCAATAAACTTACAATTATTTAAAAAAAACTATAAATTAAAAAACAAAATGATATTAGTAATTTTTTATATTCGAAAAAAAAAAGGTTTTTAAAACGAAGTTTGTGTTCCTTAACACGTTAACTTGGCTTCGCAATCGTTTATTTCTATAATGCCGTATGTACATTCCAGGTAACATTCGTAAAATGTACCGAGTAATATTATTAGAACCAATAAGCCTACAAATACGATTCCGATATCAATTGGTTTATTTTTCTTTGAAGATTATTAATAAATTATAATAATAGTACGGCCGCCGGCGGCCTCGTGGCGCTAACATAATACATAGTGTTATTAGACTACATACGACCGCCGGCGGGCTAATGTTAAATTGTCCAATATTATAAAGTTTTTTATATTGTAAAAATGAATTCTCGATCAAAACAATTTAAAGTCTGTGACGAAAGTGTTGCAGGAACTTTTAGATGACATATATGACGACTTCAGTTCTTTTAGTGAAATTGATGACTCTATTGATAAAAAAGTTACAACTTTCTGTAAGAAATGTGATGTGTATATACGTGTGTGGATTTTTTTATGAACCATCATAAAAATGAAAAATAATCAAGCAAATAACAAACATTATTTAAGTTCAGATTATTTTAAGTTTTAATTAATAAAAGAAAAGAATTAATATTTTAATTTTTAAAAAATACAATATAAATTTATTTTAAACATATTGTTTCAAAAGGTACTGTAATTTTTTTTTTTTTTATAAAATACGATTTTTAAGAACTTAGTATTTAATTATTAAGTTTTATTAAAAATAAAAATGTATTTTAGAAGTTTTAAGTAAAATTTATTGTTTAATTTGATGTTCAGTTAGAGTAATAAAAATTATAACTAAAAAACATCGTATATGGGTGTGAAATATACCGATACAATGGCAATTTCTTCCACTATGTCACAGTTTGAATTTAAAAGGTATAACTACAGTGCCAACATATTTTATTATTATTCCAAATTGTAGGGAATTTACGGCAGAACGCGGCCGTATGGCTTCCTGTGAATGATATAGTGCGGTAGCCGGCGGCCTAAAAATTATCGATACGTAATTATTTTTATGCGGCCACCGGCGGCTGCATGGCGGTCAACGGTTAATTTAATCACCGGTATAATATGTATATTCTCCAGGGAAAGTGATTTTATCAATTCAGATACGCCATATGCCGTCGAATCCGATCACTTTAAATCCCAAACGTGAACCCACCTTAAGTCTCAACAGATACATTCTCTAATGTTCCAGTTCGACGTGCCTTGTGGGAAGGGTGATCCCGATGTTGAGGTACTCCTGTTATATCAAACTATATCGACCTAAACATCGATAAGGTTTAATTCAATGAATTTTCTACAATCGTGAAAGATTATTATTATTATGTTGTGAACGTTAGAAATTCCAAATAAACGAATTATACCAACGAGTGCGCAGATCTTGTTGTTTTCAGAGTTTTAGGAAGTTCTTAGCGGCGAAATTTTGAATAAGTCCCACCAAAAATATGTATATATATATATATATATATCAGAGTTGTGCATAATATTATCTAGATAATTAATCGAATGATTTTTTTACAATTATTCAGACATTTTTATTCGAATAAAATATTAATTAAGATCTTTTTTTTTCTTTTATAACTATTCCAACAAAAAGTTTGGTTGATTTCAAAACATTATTATTCGAATAGTTTTCAAACATAATACTAATACAAAACTCAAATCGGTTGTAGAATGATTGAAATTATAACTAGGATATCACGAATGCGAGATGCAACACAGGAGTGTTTCCGCGCGTCACATAACAATATTGTTTTATTCTGTTTGGCATTAGCACATGTATATGCCATATACTATTTAACTATTGGACATAGACATGTAACTATCATCGTATATATATATATATATATATATATATATATATATACGCAGTGGTGTATACATAACTTTTTTTGGAGGGGGGATCATTTGCAAACAAATAATTATTTTTTTTTTTTTTGTGAAGGGGTATCATTATAATTTTTTTTTTTTTATATAAATCAGTATAAAATGATCAAAATTAAATTGATATCTGCTTTATTATCTTCTTATTGAAAATATAAAATTACACTTATATATATATGTATTATTAATTTCATTTTTGGTTGATCACGAAAATAAAAAATAAAAGAAACACGGAATAAATTATATTTACATATAACATGATAACAAAAATGACATGAGAATAACACGAGTAAAATTTAGATTCAAGATTATCTAATCATTATTAGATTTTCAAGAAAAACGATCAATAGAATAAGTAGTAAATATAGTAGTAATAATAAATCTTTATCTTAAAAATTAGTAGCCAATAATTTTCAGCGAACTACATGGTCAGTCAGAGTTGGGCAAAAACAAATCAAAATAATGAATAAAAAATAAAAGCATAAATAACTAATTTATTTATGAATAAAGAATAATTTTTTATTCTGAATAATTGTGGTGCACTGAATAAAGAATAAAATTATTTAGAATAAATTTATTCGTTAAAATCATGAATGATATTAATTAAATAATGATATTAAACATAAAAGTATATTTAATTCATTCTTGTCAATTATTAATTTAAGCCTAAATAATTAATCTAAATTATCGTTATTTAGAATTTAAATTTATTATTTATATGATTATAGGGAATAACGAATAACTGAATAATGAATAAAATATAGTAAATAAAAATCTCCGAATAATGAATAACGAATAAATAATACAAATTAAAATAATGAATAAAAATCAAAATCAATAATAAAATTAAGAATAAATCAATGAAGAATAATTTTTTATTCAATTAATCAATCGAATAATATTTTATTCGACTAATGCCCAACTCTGGCTACAGTAATAGGCATTAGCCTGTGAAGTGTAGAATGTGTTTCCACATACACGGTTTAAAACACCAACATTATCGTATCCGGTTTTTATTAGTTTTGAGAAAATATAGTTTTATAAAATATATTAAATTTACAAGATTGTAAAATAGAATTCAAATTGATCGAAATTTTAAAATTTGGAGTCTGGAAATTCTCTGGGGGAGCAAACCCCAAAACCTCCCCATCAATACGGCACTGTATATGATGATAAGTACATAAGTTGCATTTTATATTTATAAGTTAAAATATAGAGCTTTACATAGAGTTGGACAAAAACAATATTATTTACAATTTTTGGTTTTGACATTTTCAATAGCAGATAATATAACAATAAAACAATATAACAATAAAAAAAGAAACACGCCAATTTCAATTTTCAATAAATTTCAAATTTTAAAGTATCAACGTATCATTTGAAATAAACACAAATAAAGAATAATTCTAAAAATTAAAATGATGAATAAAAATAGTCTAGAATAATCAAATGAAAAAAAAACAGAGTTTGTCACAAATTATTATCATCACTCATCTTTCTCTTTCTCTCTCTTGTTCTCTTCAAGTCCCTCGCTGCTGTCCACCCTTCTTTATAAACGCGACACACGCGTCGAATTCGACGACGCACATTATATATTTATGCACAAACGCCATTATGCCTGCAACTATAATGAGTAAGAGATAAACTGATTTTGGCCTATGTGAACCTCTAGAGGCGACGGTTTTTCGGAACTAGGAAAGGATAATTGGGTTCTGTTTTCTGCGGCGGACGTTCTTTACGTTTTGCATTTATTTTCCTCGGTCGGGATTTCAAATCACACAACAGTAATGATAACAAAAGTAAAAACAAATATTCAGATCTAATTGTTACAAATACAAACCATGCGGTATAATGAAAAATCTTGAAAAATCAATTCACTGCACTTGCCTATCACGGAAATCATCAATATCGTAGTTATTTTATTTTAGTTCAAACACCATAGGCTTTTGCTAACCAGTGAACCAACTTCCATATGTAAATTATATGAATATTTATAACTACCAAACCATTAAGCCTAAAATGGCCAACAGAATTTCGAAGATCAGTCTAAATTATTTTTAATGTACAAGAACTTCTTTCTAGTTAACTGGTAGTACTGCAAAAATATGAAGAAGTCTAAATACATTTGGAAAGATGTCTATGTTACATTCAATAAGAGAATTTAGATTCTAGGCCATGTATACTTAATTTTTGCAAATGTGTATGCCAAAGCTTTACTTTTAATTTAAAAACGCCTTGACAAATATCATCTGAATAAAATTCACTTAAATCTTTGATTACTGAATTATCATAAGTTTCTATAGAAATTAGAAACAAAAGCCATATATAGTATTTATATGGTTCGAAAATTGTTCTTTTCACTCTTAAACCTAGTTATCCACAAATTGAAGGAATATAATAATTAAAAAAAAAAAAAATTATGATTACCTGTAGAACAATTTTATCTATGTTTTAGTAGTTTAACCATTTATGTTAATATTTGTTGATATTGGTGATGTTTTATCAGAAAAATTTTATTTTTTATTTTTAATCATCGTTTCTTAATACGAAACGATATTTTTAACTATTTATGAGAGGAGAGGGGTGTTATGTCTCTCCCTGCGTACGCTACTGATTGAATTATTAATTTTCCATTGTGTTGTTGTCTAACCCTCGTTCTTCTCTCATAAGTACTCTTCGGAATTTTCAACGCTATTCATTTTCATGTACATTTCAGTTTAAACGTTGTTCCGTTAAGCCAATTCAATTTAGACAGAGAATTGGAATAAAATTTGTTATTGAAATTTATTGAAATTCATCGTTGATTGTATATTTGCTAGGTTGCACGTCCATAGTTTAAAACACTGTTCTCAGAAATATAGTTGTCTACTAGAAGTCACAATATTTATCTAACTTATTGTCAGTTGGACACTCTGCCATTAAATCTTCAGTGAAACAATCGACCACTTGTTTGAGACTTAATAATAATAATCCAAAAGTGTGTTGAATTCGTATACCAATATTAGATTTATTTTTGTACTCATTTGACAGGCCAAATTTTTAAACTTTCTGACACCAGGCTTTTGTCAAACGAAAACGAAATTCAATTGTAAGTAATAAAGGTCAAACTTTATTGAGTGCCAAATAAATTGTTTTTTTTTTTTCAAATTGATAGTAATGTACTTGGGTATAAACATTAATCCTATAGATTTTCATTTATTTTTGATTGTGTTAAACGAATAAATGTTATAAAAAAATATGTTTCGTGTTTTTTATTCAGTAGTTCACAGACTATAAGTAGTGTGTTATGATTATTTTTAAAACCATGAATAGTAATTGTTTTCGAGAAGAACAAAACTGAAAATTTCCATCCCATATAAATTAGTTCAACGTTATTTAAATGTGATAGATTAGTTTTACAGGAAAAAATAATTGCATTTTTACCAATATAAAATAAATGTGGCTCGTTTTTTGTGGTCACAGTGAACTCCGAAATATTTGGAATCGTATGTGCTTTAGTTATATTAGTGATGTTATCAGGCTGAACTGTACGCCTAATTCTGTACATTATTTTTTTCATCATACTCAAACCATTTGATGTGAAACCATAAGTATGTTGTGTGTTTTATAAATATTATTTCAAAATCATTTTTTTTTTTTTTTTTTGTCGTATGTACAGATTTCAAAAAAAAATTATTTTCGTTTTGAACTTACCATATCCTTCTAAATTTACCTATGGATATTTTCATTATCACATACCTATGGATATTTTCATTATCACAAGGCGACGAAAAAAAATATTGAAATCCAAATGCAATGACAAAAGTATACAGTGGAAGTCACACGGAAGAACACACGGGCATCATAGCAGTGGACGATGTAATAATTATGATAATATCGAACAACCGTAGGTACTTTATTCGTCAAGCGCGTGCAAAATGTCAGCGTACATTCGATAAGTATTTTTTGTCGACGGATACGAGTACCACATATGGAACTTAAATGTAATAAATATTGCAAACTATTAGACAGTGTTATCTGGGTCATGCCGAACGAAAATGAAACCCAAATATCATTATATTTCCGTGGCGTAGATATGCTTCCATACCGTGATATTTCATTATATCCATTGTAAACTTAATATTAAATTGACAACAAAGTCGTTGGTCGAAACGGAAAAGGTCGGATACGGTTGAAACGGGTCTAGGCAGGATTTTTCGATGATTGGTTTATGAATTATTTCTTATTACAAACATCGCCAAATTATATCTAGAAAAAACATAACTGTAGTAAACAGTAAATTTGTATAACATTATCATTATATTTCATTTGATTTTGATAGTCATGTAATTCGGTTTCAAATAAAAAATACAATTACTGAATACGTGTTATCACATGATTATTTTATAAACAATGAAAATATGATAATTCAATAAATGTTTTTTAATGTTAACCAGGCATTTAAAATTATACGATAATTAAGTTTTTCGTTCATAACGATGATGTATTTATAAATAACGTATTGTTATGTATTGCGTAAACTTACAAAATACAATCGGTAGAGTCTACACACTTCAGAGAATTATTGCTTAAACATTCAAAAACTATGTCTCGTTTCTAAAGTTAACATTACGATTCACAAACATAACGGTGAAAACGTTTTCTTTGACCAACGCGATAGTTGTACTATTTTAGCACATTAAACATATCAGTTGAGGCAAACCATTAGCGCAACTCGTGGTCCCGAAGAATCTCTCGAAGTTGGGACGATTCCTGGAAAGAAACATGAGTTCACTTGAGTACGACGTATAAAGTAATGAATCCCGTGGACATTGATCAACTACGTAACAGCGTATTTATCATTCTAACAATAATGTAAATTACTGAATTAAAAATGTATATTGGCAGTTGAAAGTTTAAAAAGCAACAATTAATGATGATAATATGATTTTAAATTATTATGCTTTACGCTCAGCCCGGTGTTTCAGAGCAAACCTATTTTTCGAAAACCTCGTTTAGTCACTATTCTAAAGAATCGACTTTCATCCCGTGTCATAATGAATGATCTAACCTTGGGTTCATACCTCTTGAGCTGTGCACAACAATACATTTTTCCCACATAGGTTAATATTGTTTATAAAATCTATTATGCAATAGATAAATTCCGAAAAATAATTTCCATATAGTCGAATCGAAGCAATAAATATTTTCATCTTCGATTCGTCTTAGAATCCTCGGCCGAGGATGGATTTAATAATATTATGGAAAAAATAAAAATAAAGTATATGCAATATAATTATGCATAATTAAACACACATTGCTCATGATGCACAATTCGTTATATGAATATTTTTAACCGAATTTCCGAATTAATAATTTTAAAACTCATTAAAACCGTATCGAACGGGATCTCGTGTAAAACGCTTCCAAAACTTATTAGGCGAGATGTCGCCTATTATGCCATTGTGCATGATACGGGATTTTATGATTTCCCTCTACGGGAACGTCTTGACGAGGCTTTACTGTACTACTAAATTATACGTGGAAATCTACGTCATTCGAACTACCATCAAGATTTTTGACTTGAAAAAAAATCTGATAACCAGCATTTATTTTATTTATTCTCGGCTTATAGTTACACACAAGTTTTTCATATTGGAAACGATACGATGAATCTTCATAACTTCGACGGTTTACATAACAATTATATTAACGTTGGTTTTTAAAGCAGTTACTATTGATTCGATTTGTTTGATTACTAAGATTTGATTTGTCATTAATTAAGCCAATCCAAAAATAGTCTCAAATGAAGATATAGACAGCCTAATCTTAGATGAACAGATGGAGAGAGATGTTTGAAGTGATAAACTAAAAATTAATAATTGAGATCTGTCGACTCTTGCTCAATTTCAACGATTTCGTTTGAAAAATGAAAGACAGGCGTGAGTCAAAAGAACTAAAATAAACAAAATTTGAGGCGTTCCATATTTTCCCTTGGACGTGATGTCCGTTAACGTCCCCTTCCCCTCACGATGCATCTACATACATTTTTTTCTTTACATATAGATATTTAATTATGGGCTCCAATACTTATACATGTTGTATATAAATGAATGAATAAAATACATTATTTTACTAAGACTTTCCGTTCAAATTATGTACCATTGATAAAATAGAAAAGGTACGTTTTCAAATAATATACCATAACCACATATAAACTACTCGACTGAAATTGCACACTACTGATTTTATAATTCCTAGCGGGCTTGTGAAATCGTCATCTCGATGACAGCGCATTGGCAATAATATGATTATATCCTTGATATAATTGGACTTGTTAGTTTGTTCCGCTCACGAACTCGGCACAGGATTAAATTGCCGTTGCATCGGTAGTTCGACGGCAACTCTTTTTCTAAAACACGATTAGTACAGTATCTAATTAAAAATTAAAATAGTTTCGACTTTAGCGAATCCGAGAATTTAGAAGTAAATACCGAAACGTGTGCACATAATTAATTGTATATTCAACATAAAGGAATATGTGCGATCATAGGCGTGCGTACGGGGGTGACCGGGTGGCCCCCCCCCCTGCGAACTCTGGCTTTTTCTTTAATAAATTGATATCTACACTATACAATATAGCAAACATTTTTACATTTTACATAAATAAAGTAGTCAGTGTTAATTTTGTAGAATAGAATTGATATCTGTGAATGAATGTAATAAAGTTATTAGTTATTAATCAGACTAATCAGAACTTGCATATAATGTAAAAATTGAAGATGTAATTGATACGTTCAAAAATGTTCAAAAAAAAAAATAATATGTAAATAAGGATTTCTTAGATATAAATTGTGTAAGTTTAAATAGTATTTATTTTTAGGTTTACATATTGAATTAAATAAATAATTTATAAAATTTGATATATTTAATTGTACTAGTAGTCTTTAGTACAAGAATCTTTGGTTCACTTTTTTTAAGGGCCCCCCCCTGTGGACAAAGTCTGCGCATGCTTATGTGTGCGATGGTAACGAAAATACGGCGTTTTCGACAACGAATATATTAACCGTAGGAAGATTTCGGTATCACCAGATTTTTTGCGAATAACTTATTGTTCGGTGCAATAAAAATACAAAAAAAAAACTAGTTGCAAACAGAGAAACAGATGGATCGTACGCCTAACCATATACGTTTCTACAAATTATGTAGATGTTTTGGTGTTTTACTTCAAACGTATAAAAGGTTTCCGACAGATTACGTTTATTAACGTAATTGTTTGCGTTCATGTAAATTAATATTGTTTAAAATAAACAAATATTATTGACTTTTTTTCCTTCGACTATCGAAATACACGAAAAACATAGAACGTCCAAGTAGTTTTTTAGTACAAATGTTCAATCATTCACACGGAATGGACAAACGCGAAAACACAACATTTGTCTTCACGCGTATACGACAGTATACGATGAAAAACGAAACCGTGTCGAAGAGGTCCGAGTGAAGTTGGACCGAAAACCGTGTGTCGGTACACATTGTGACCGTTTCATAGCAATTTGGGGTTCAGATAGCGTAGAACAAAACGTGTTGTTTGTTTGAATAATTGTTATCTTACCCGTTTCAATTTTTCTCTTTAAACTCTTTGGTATACCGACGGTTAGTAACGCTTTTTAATTTAAATTTAATTCACGGTTTATTTTTTCGATTTCGAATATACCGATTTTTACGTGGGTAATGATGCTGTAACGTGGTCGGGGATGATCGGTTAGACATGGAATATTCAGAAAAGGTTTTCTGTTCATTTTGAATATAGGTAAGGTTAGGTCCCCATAGCTTAGAAGCATAAAGAAAAGGATGTTATTTTTACGAAATTTTTTAATAAATTTAGATTGATTCAGGTGTTTAATACAAAAACATAACTTACTGGCGATAGATGTTTAGAACACTTTTTGTAAATATATCTCTTAACAGAACCGGGTACAGCGGTCGCTGTTATTGGTACTACTATAAGACACGTAATTATCGTCTATTTTATCGAAAATCCGGTACCAAACACAGCGCCGGTGCAAGACTACAGACAAAGGTCGGAAAAAGGTATAAGAGCCATTGGGATCGTTGATTCGTCCGTCTTCCTTCTGTCTTGGTAGCAATAAAACCTTCCCAGACTGATATGCGCTGCGTAGGACGGAAGATCTCCACAGCTCTGTCGTGATGTAGCCTAAACTTCTCAGGCTGACTTGCGCACTCGAAGCTTGCTAGTACACCGGGTATCCCAGTTCCTGTCATATTCTCAAGCACCTCGTCGACAGCCGAAATCAACTCTGTTTCTTCCGACGGACTCCAAGAACTGCCTTCTTCTCAACACTCTATCACGCTTTCATCATCTAACAACCTCTCTCGACGCCACAGTGCTTGTCATTATCTAGTATTTTTTTTTTCTCTTACAGTTACATTTATTTAGTTCGAATATTACCAAACGCAATACGGAGTAAATATGCAATAAAAGAAAGGGGCGGGGAAACGCGTGCGCTACCCCCTTTCAAACGACGATTGCGTTTAGTGCATTTTTGAATACCGTCTCGGCACCACGAAATTTAATTAAAACCCGAGAACGGCATGTGTAGGCACGGGAAACGCGTGAAATATGAAATCACGGGGGCGGCCGATGAATCCCAAACACGGCGAAACGGGTAGACGATGACGGCGAGAAACTGTATTCCCGTAAACGGATCGAAAAAAATAATTTCGATTCGGATCAATCACGAACAACACGTCTGCACGCAATTGCTTACCGTGCCCCGTTGTGTTACGCGTGAACAGGTCACGCCGATAGTGTTAATATATTACGAAATGCTACGTTGCGTTATTAATGCGTGCGCGGATAATCAATCACGGGAACAGTTGGATTGCATTTTTTGTCTGGATTTAGAAACGGTCGGATGAGTTACGATATTTAAAACTTTATAATAAACCTATTGTATTTTAAATGGCTATAATAGTTTGAATCGGGATGAATTGGATTATATTTTTTTAATATTTTTCGATTAATTGACGATCGCAACCAAAAGTTATGTAAATAATTTTAAATAAGTTATTATTATCATTATTATTATGTATTATAATATTTTTTCAATGTCCTTAATTTTTTTTATAAAAAAAAAAAAAAAAATCATTTCTCGGTAAAAATGAGTGAACATCAAGCAAATCGATGAGGTTTTACATTTTCATAAAAATCACAAAGTCAACATGCAAAAATATCAAGTTTATGATAATTGGTACAAGGATAATAGTATTTATAACCTATCTGGGGGTGCGATTGTATTCCCTAAATTGTACCGTCGACGGTGAGCAAAGCGTGTGGTCGGCACAGTGAGCGGTTTTCTGCAACGAAAATTCTCTATTAAAAATTTATTCCATTCCATTATTCTTCCTTTACAAATATTGACAGTTATTTTTACATTTTAACCATCGTTACTTTTCAAAATGTTTTCTGGAACCAATTGCGTTCGACCATTGGCTTCATCTAACCTAATTGCGATTCGACTTTAACCTAATTAAATTGTGCACGGATGAATCTCGGACGACGGTGCGGTGCGCGTCTGTTTTTATTTATGATGTGGTATCCGAGTGAATTACCGTCGTGCAAACGCTTCTAATGCAAATGACAGAATACGCGTATTCGGCCAAGGTAAAGAAGTACGCGATATAATTTTTTCCCCTCCGTTATCCCTACTGAACATATGAAATCAAAATGGAAAGTGAAAAAAAAAAAAATTACTGCTCCACGAAACACTGTGGCCGGCGATTTGGACAACGAGCTATTATAATATTTTATAGATTGTTGTTACCGGACATTATACTGGTCCGTATGTATTGTTTGTGTGAATACAACTAATCGGATCACAAAAACTGGTCTAGAAGTAAAGGTCAGTGTCATGCTTAAATAAATATGAGTATGGGGAAAAAAGTATATTTCAGAGATAAGACTATGAAAAAAAATATATATATATCAGCTACCGAAGTTGGCGAAAATAATCAATTTTACTATACCTCTTCAAACTTAAAAGTTTTTTCCGAGAAAAAAAATAGCTTACGGCTTGCGCAAGACCCTACAGATGAAAGAATCAGTTCTTTGTTTAGTTGTTCATGAAATTAAACGTATTCGTTATTTTTCTTAGTTTTTCTTTCATATTGGAAAAACTTCTAAGAAAATCAAAATACTACCCGTCAAAATAAAATATCTTGTGGCTAGAATTTTTGATTTAATGAGATGCAATAAGAATTGTTGATGTGGAACGCGAAAGTTTGATTTTAAAAATTGATAAATCGATATAACCATACAAATTGTTACAAATGGTTACAAATAGTGATGGGAATTATCGAATGATTAGTAATCGAAAAAAAATAATCGAATAATCAAATGATTAGTAAACGAAATCAAAATAATCGAATAATCGAATGATTCATGATTTAACTGCTTGAACTGGTTGTATAAATAATCAAATATTATATTATCTATAAGCGTGAAGGTAAAAGGCATTTTCAATCCAAATATTTATACGTATTTAACTGATTAGTGTGGCAATTACCGATACCGGGAATTATACCAATGATTGAAAATAAAATAAATAACAATACAATACTGATGACAATGGACTTTTTAATTTAGTACCCAATGGACAAAGAGTAAAACATGCAATTTTCCGAATAATTAATTTGCTTTTGATAAATATGTCTAGTACCATTATTTCGATTATTAAAATCATTTGATTATTATGATAATCGAATGATTCGATTATTCCATTCGATTATTCCCATCACTAATATATATTCAGCCAGCAAATGTTCAATATCACCATTAACTAGTAACTCTTGACAAAATAATTTTGTTGGGCGTTCAAGATTTTCCTGAGCTTTTTTTTTCAAGTTTTGCTTAATGCTTGCTTGTCCAATATGTTTTCACTATCTTTATCATGATTGTGTTAATTTAAGAGTTAAGGTTAAGAAATGCTTTGGAAAAAGAGTTAAGATATGCAAATATAAAAGTAAAAACCCTTATGTGTGTGTATGCATTGGCGCTTCTCATGGCTAACCTCATTGGTTAAGGGGGTCATCTGGCCCCCCCCAAAAAATTGGGTGGTTAAAAATATTTGCGATTTTCCAAATGTTATTTCAATATTGAACTTGTGCTACTTCATTAGATCTAGGCTGATGCCTGAAATGCCAAGTTTCACTACCTCCAAAATTACCTTTAATGGAGTTGTTTTGCTAATGTTTATGGTGGAAGGTCGATATTAATGAAATATGTTCGACCCATATTGGTAAGAATGAGTGTGCGTCACTGTGTGTGTGTTAGAACTCTGCATGGTCCGGTCTTTTTCGGTCTTTGCGTATTGTAATTTTATGAGGTTTTATCCGGTTCGGTCCTTTCCTCTAAAAAAAAAAAAAATGGTCCGATTTAGTCCGCTTTCAATTCAAATTTGGTCTCGTTCGGTCCGGTCCCGTGATTTTTACTTTATACAATTTTATAAATTTATATGACGTAGTAAAATAAAAAATAATTTCATAATATTATATTATTTTAATTTAGATTATAACGTTTCGGGATACAAAAATAGCTCATCACGTTTTTATAATAATTATTATAGTCTTGTTGTTGACATAATAATCACCCATTAATAGATCTCCAAATATAACGCAGGGACACGTGATAATGAATTTACCTGCATTGTGTTTTCAGTATTATTTCCAAATGTATACAAATAAGAAAAAAAACCTAGCAATTATCACTATCGATTAATAATCTATAGACATTAATATTTTCCAATTCTGTGGAAATGATAACGACGAAATAATATAATATAATATGAGATAACTATGTCTATATTTCTAGAAATTCGAATCCCACATAATTTATAAAACTATTTTTGGATTAGTGCTTTTAAATTATACTTAATTATTAGGTACGTGTTATAAAAGTAGTAATGAATAATAGTCAGTGGCGCAACCGGTGGGGGGGGGGGACCCCGGAGTTTCAATTTTATTTTATCGGGCTGGTCCGGTCTGGTCCCGGTTTTTGTTAAAATTTATCGGTCCATTTCGGTCTGGATTTTTATTTTTATTTTATCGGTCCGATCGGGTCCTGGTCTTTGTTAAAATGTATCGGTCCAGTCCGGTCTAAAAAAAAAACGGACCGTGTATAGCTCTAGTGTGTGTGCATACGAAAATGAGAAAGAAAAGCTTTAAACATATGAACTGTAAGACAGTGACAATATAATATGGTCCTTAAACACTTCCTTATGAAATTGCTGGGGAACAATCTCCGTCGTTGTATTGATGTGATGCAGTCAATATGTTCTTAATTTACGAATATCGTCCTTATAGTTATTTATACAACTTTATATATCTTTACAAAAAAAAAGTACATATTCATTTCGTTTTCTCATTTCTTGAAACTTCTTTATTCGTTGGATCCCAAGCTTATCTGCCACAAGTCATAACCGTATCGTTGCCGACGATTTATAAGCCGCAATTTCATTCGGAATCTTTTTTTTTTTATATAAATCTCAGTCAACAGTGCTACCGTTGGAACTGAATAACACCTCGGTATCGTCGTACAGGAGTAAATTAGAAGGAAAACTCATCACAAGAATCGAAAACGTTTTCGACGTAACGCGCAGCAAACACACGTCGTGTTCCATCGTCTCGAGCGTTTTATTAGTTTTGAAGTGTTTTTTTTTTTTCTTTTACTCCTCTTTTCATTGGTGTCGATAAGCACTATCTATATATTCTCCTTATACACCGTATAAGTATATCGGAAATTCAACACACACACATACGACATAGAATATTTGCGATACATACTTTAGATCGTTGGCGTTTGCGTCATATGGGTTTTCGTAAGACCACCGTATTTGAAAATGTCTGTCATTTATTTAGTTTTAAATTTTAAACACCTTTCTAAATCCTCGTTATGTCCATCCGTTAGTTACCAGTGAACAGATTTACGATAATTTATTATATTCGTATCATGGGTGTACGCAGAAAAAAATGTCGGGGGGATTTTTGAAAAAATTAAAAATATTCATAAATATTATATAATTGTATTGTATACATCAATTTGCAAACCACGGGAAACTTTTAAATAACTAATAATTTTTTTCATTTTTTTTATCAGTAATACATTTGAAGGTCAGATAATTTATTTTTTGTTCCTGATATTTTGGGCGAGGGGTTTAACCCCTCCCCCACGTTCGATCCTGATTCGTATACTAGTCGGTAGAAACATTAAAATGTCAGTATTTTAATGTAGTCTCGTATTAACCAATATAAAAAGACAGACACCGATAAATATAAATACTTTATGTACGAATGAAGATACTTAAATTGATTTCGGTTTTCAAGCATAGTTATGCGTAATGAGTGATTATATTATTTTTTGATTGCACATTAGGAAAATAACAATTAACCCGTGAATTCGGAACACCGTAGAGTGCACATCTCATTTTACTTTACCAATTTTATGAAAATTGTAATACGATTACAGTAGTGTACAAATGTGAATTCGAACCGAATACTAGATGGAGACACTACGCAGCATAATACGCGATATTCGCCACGCCAGATCAACAATGGATAACCTAATAATAATAAAAACAGAAATCGAGAACGCATTCAAACACAAACAAATCCTCGGTATGATCAGTCTTGATATAACCAAGGCCTACGATTCCGTATGGAGACACAGAATACTAACTATACTAAGCAAAATTTTAACAAGCGGCAACATGTTCAAATATATATCAAACTTCCTAAAAGAAAGACAATTTCAGGTCAAGGTATCAAATACCTTATCCAATACGTTCTATCAAGAAAACGGTATTCCACAAGGTTCCTCTCTGGCAGTTACATTATTTCTCTTAGCTATTAATGATATCGTTGAAACAATACAAGTTCCCGTAATATCCAACCTCTATGCAGACGATTTCAACATACTATGCAGAAGCAATAACCTAAATACAGTGCAAGAGTTTCTCCAAAAAAGTGCGAACAACTTATCAGATTGGTCAAAAAAAACAGGCTTCTCATTCTCTAACCTAAAATCACAAAGCATCATCTTCACAAAACGAAGGAAAATAAAACCCCTAAAAATAACACTAGACAACCTCGTCATACCCAACCAAGATAAAATAAAAATACTAGGAATTACATTCGACTCCAAACTAAATTGGTTACCTCACCTTAAAAATATCCGTGATTCACTATCTCAAAAACTCAATATAATTAAAATAATTTCACATACAACTTGGGGTGGGGACAGCTCTACCCTTTTAATGATCTATAGAGCTTTAATCAGATCAAAAACAGACTATGGCTCAATATTATTCAACAATGCTAACACCTCCCACTTAAATATGATTCAAACCAAACTCAATACTGCCATAAGATTATCAATCGGGGGATTTAAATCCAGCCCAATTGAGAGCATTAGAAACATCGCCAACGAAATTTCCCCTAAACTCAGAAGGGAAAAACTACTTCTATTGCATTGTGCCAGAACCAAAAGAAATACAAACAACCCAGCAACCAAAATAATAAACACATATATACAAGAAGCTGAAAAAAAAAATATAAAAATAAACAACATTCTAGATAGAAAACCCTATAATTTCCCCCCATGGAACACGACATTCAACGTCAACCTCTCACTAACAAATTTCAAAAAAGAAAACACAATTCCCTCCATATATAAAAACATGCTTCAAAATATACTGCAAGAGCATCCAAACAGTGTTCAAATTTATACTGATGCCTCCAAAACCAACAACGGAGTCGGGGTTGCAATGATAGTAAATAATCAAAAAATAACATATAAACTTCCTCCCCAAGCCTCAATATTTACAGCAGAAGCGATTGCAATATACAAAGCAGCCAAATTTTTCCACTCAGAATGCGTAAGCCCCGAAACTAAATGCATAATTCTTAGCGACTCACTAAGCAATCTAATAGCAATCACAAATACAAGTAACCCGCCCGATACCACAAAGCTCATCCAAGAAGAAACCTTCCAGGCTGGCAAAAAAGGGAAACAAATCCTATTTGTATGGGTTCCTGGACATAGTGGTATACTGGGAAACGAAATAGCGGATAAAGAAGCTCATAACGCAATAGACTCAACATCAACCACAAATATAAATTCCATCACATTCGACGACGCGAAAATCGTAATCAACACTTACATAAACAATAAATGCCACTCCCACTGGCGACAACTTAACACTAAACTCAATCAAATTAAAAATAACACCAACCTATGGACAAATTCCGGACTTAGTAGAAAAGATGAAACCACAATCAACAGACTTCGAATAGGACACACACATCTAACGCACAGCTACTTGATGAGCAACGACGAACCTCCATCATGCGACACATGCAGAGTCCCCCTAACGGTAAAACATATCATCACCGAATGCCATAAATACAACCAGTACCGCGATCAATTCCACATCTCTGAACAAATCTGTCAAGCACTTGGACCAAACCCACAGGACACTAACAACTTAATTTTATTCCTTAAAAAATCAGAATTGTATAACTTAATTTAAAAAAAAAATTATGAAATATATTATTGTTAACACCTTGTACTAATGACCTAGATGTCGATGTATTCAGATCAATAAAAAAAAAAAAAAAAAAAAAAAAAATACGCGATATTTTGACGGTTATGTACTGTTTATTGTATAATTAGTGCATTGAATCAAATTTACAATAGAACATTGAAAAAACCTAGTTAAAAATCTTAAAAATGTAAAGTAAAATGTGCATGAAATGCACTAAAATATGAGTTTAAAAATAGTTTTTAAAAATGCGCAGGAAATCGAAGTTTTAAAAATTAAAAAAAAATAGTGGTGTTATTAGTTAATTCTTAATTCAATGCTAATGTTCATATTCCATTTAGTGATTTATTGTGTAAAAGTTATGTATAATATTCCCGATTGAATTTGAATCGAACTGACGTAAATTCATACAGTCCGGGTAAAAAATACAAAATATGTGTGAAAATAAATTTTAATCTAAGGCAATCGATAGTAAATAGTTAACCAACGAAAAACGTTGAAAAATAAAAAAAATATTCGATTCGACTTGAATTTAAGATGTGACAACGCTATGGCTCAACCGTGCAAGAAAACATACGCTTGTTTCAGTCGTCAAAGTGCAACGGACATTGGCGTATCAAGGATATGGCAAACTGTGCCTATACCAGGGTCGCAAAACTGTGCAGAAGTCGTATTTTTATCCTACACTAAAATCGAAATTTTTCCAGTATACTTTTTGAAATACGTAAATGTTGTCCATCTGTACACACTACGTGTGAATTCAATGATGAAATTATTAAAATAACACAAGGGCATTTGAATAAAAAATTTCATACGAAGAAACGATCGATGAATTTGCTAGTCATAAAGCGAGAAAAGCAAATTTTCATAGTTAAAAATTGTAATAATAAATTATAAAGATAAACTATATACCAAAAAAAAAAAAAAAAAAAAAGTAAAATTAAAGGTTAAAAAAAATATCATTACATCAAACTTTAATTGGTTAAAAAGCGATTTTTCTAAGTTTGTCAGGAGGGCTGGCGAGCCGTCGTACGCCACTGGCAACGGAGACCATGGGATTCGTATGAATACCGTTCCGAACACACATCGGTCATGGAAAAGGGCCCGCGGTTCGCGCGAAATATAAAATAACGTTTCGTCGTGTCGCGGGCTCAGAAAATTTGGGAACACTTTCCAGGAGCCGAACGATTAGTCGGACTGCACGAACTGGACGTGGTGTGTGTCACGTATCAACGGAAACCCGGTATCACTCGCCCGGGGGAAAAGCGGTACGTGAGCGATTCGTATAACACAAACGTGTGTGCGCGGATACGAGTCAAAGGCTTCTCTTTAGCGCGCACGTGTACACCGCGTACGCTGGTATCCGCGATTCTCGTGTGGTAATGACGACGGGGTAGGGGATGACGGCCGTATGCTGATAATTGCTCACCCCGTCGCCCAGGGCTTTGCGATAGCGTCTGCGTTCGGTCGGTCGAAATAATATATTGTCACGGCGGTGTTGCAGCAGTAATAGGTGGTATTGTTATGTAGAGGAGTGTAATAGTAAAACCGTACAACAGTTGTAAACGCCGGCGGACATTCGTCGAGCGAAATTCGCGCATACTATTTATTTATTTCGATCGGTCGTGTGTAACGCAATACGTACATAATGCGTTTCACATTTCACTCGCACCCCTATTGAACGTGTGTCGGCTGTTCTCGCGCGGTGAGCGTCAACCGTTTTGTACGCCAAAGGGCAAATTTAAAAGCTGATGAGAAACTCGAGTACCATAAAACGTATCGAACCGACGCGAAACATCGTAAAATGTCGTAAGATCGTTCAACCCTCTTAAAGAGCTAATCGAAATCGAAATAAAAAAATCAAAAACGGACACACCGTTCGCTTTCAGCATTTCCGAAACACCGGATTTGATCCACCGCACAATCTGAAACACAATTAAAATGGTATTGATTTGTACGAGCTAAATTCTGACGAGGACCGCTATTCCAGTGGTCCTGCCTCCGGGTTTCGTCCTCGCGAAACGAACGCACACCTCGGAACTCGGTCTGAAGAGGACACCGCGAAATATTCGTGTAATATGGTATCGTACACGTGCGTCCCGTCGGTAAAGCGATGGATTGTCGAGTTTCAACGAGTGTCGACGAACTGTGTTATCGCGTCTATCGCACACCACCGCTGCTGTACAGTATTTAAAAATGAAAATACTCTTCTGAATCTCGTCGGAGCATTTACACTCGGTAAACACATAAATCAAGTGTAAATTATTATTATTATAACTCACTGACCCGAAGGCGTTGTCTGAGCTCTTAATATACACTTCAATCTGGATAATAAGTAACAAAAAAAATAAAATAATTTCATAAAAAAAATAGTGCAAAATTGTAAATGCGTTTTGATACACGGCATTGTTAGTTTGGATTTTTGGTGCGTAAATGTAAAACTACAAGAACCATTGATACGCTTATATCCAAACACAGCATACCGCAGACTATGCTTTTTATACTTTAACTCGGATATATTTGCACATTCACACATTTCGGTATTTTATGTATAACGGATACAACGGTTATAATCAAAACCAATTATACCCAATAAAAACCTTATAAAACATCTTTATTATTATACTCATATTCGTATATCTTATCTTTAATTGTTGAATAGTCAATCAATCTGTAATTGTTTAAATACTATATAAATTTATGCTTGTGTTCATAAATAATGTTGACGGTTTTCCGACACGGGAACAATTGGCCATGCGAAAAAAAATGGATCCTCGAGATTGATGGCACGAACACTTAACCACTGCCGTTTCCGATTTATCTGTCAACGTTGCAAATGCAAATGTCGCACTGGAAATCGTAACTGTTTAAAGCAGGGCACCAAAACGTATTTATAACGTTATACTATTCAAAAAACGATTGAAATCGACAACAGATAACATATCGGAAAACGATAAACGATTGAAAACGGATAACGAAACAGAAACAAAAAACGATTAAAATTAATATCAAATAATATAACAGAAAAAGATCGAAACATAAAATAAATTGAAAAATATTTATAACTATCAGTAAAATAGATTTGGAACATAGTTATTTTTGTAAAATTGACTTAAATTCTTAGGTTATCTAAATCAAATAAATATAAAAGGATGTTTAAAACAGCAATACATTTATCAACTAATAAAATATAAATAATCGTTACCAATTATAATTTATAAATATGCTTTCTGAAATTACGTCGTATATTATCGGCGCTAAACTCGTATAGCCTATCTCATCAAAAATAATTTCGGTGAACACCGATAAAACATTAGTATTACACCGAACACAAGTTATAAATTGAAAATAAATTCATATTTTACGTGTTATGTGCATTTTATTGTTGTTGTACGACAAATATGATTGTTTTATTTATAAGTTATGAGTTATGAGAATTATAAAAAGAAAATATCGTTAAGGGTTGTATTAAATGGTGTATTGGTACGCACGAGGGTATACGGCGTACACCCATCAGCAGATTTTCGATTTTCGGCGTACACCTATTGTAAAATATTATACTCTTCTAAAATAACTCGATAACAAAAAAAAAAAATCAATTTAATAGTTCATTGGAAAAAATTGTTATTTACTATGAAATTGATTAAAATATTTATCTGTTGAAGATTACAGTTTACGCTGCAGTGTTTGATGTATTTTGTTAACTGTAGTGAATAACATTTGACAAAAAATTATGGAGTTTGGACATTCAGCCCATGGTTCTTAAATCTGTATCATGCAATTTATAACGTGCTACAAATGTATATCGTGTGGTGTTATATTTTTTAGTCGTAATAGAATGTATAAACATGTAGGTAGTTACAAAGGATTAATTAAATTTTTTCGAACGTATTGAGGGAAAAAATTGTCGAGCGAAGCGAGAAAATTTATTTTAGAATCCATATTTATTAGTGCAAATATTACCAATAGACCACTAGTTAAAGGTATATATATACTCGTATATATATATATTTAAAATATGTAATGTTATTTTACATAGTATTGATTGCTTAATATTACATTTGAAAACGTTTCAAATCTTACACTAATTTAAATAACGCAAAGCGCTAAACGTAAAACGCTAAATTGTTCATAACGTTTTAACTGTCGACAACGGACAACGGAAAATTTTTTAAACGTTTAAATTTGTATAACGTTTAAACGTTTAAATTGAATAACGTTTAAATTATTTATAGCGTTTTACGCTCAATTGCTTATAACGTTTAAATGTCCCATAACGGTAAACAATGTATACAATTTCGATTTAAGCCCTGGTTTAAAGTCCAACGGCGTATCGCTCGGAATCAAAACGCCTTCGCCTATGTACTTTCTTTTCTAAGTCGTGGATTGATGATAACGAAAGCACGAAGTGATGGGGAAGAATACGGCCGTCGGGCGCTAGCCGTCGACGGACGTGAGTTGTCCATCGTAATTTTTATTTTATTATTTTCGGTTCGGACAAATTCGAATTATTCAACGTCAGCAGCTGTTTGTATCCCTGTGTCTAGGAAACCGGTACAACAACACGATGTCGTAGGCCGCAGGTTTCCTACTGCTCGTACGAGACGCACGCAAACGACTGCTCAGTACACAGGATGTGTAATAATAGCCTTTGTATGCAGCAGAGAATACGCTATGGTCGCCTGGAAAGCAAGAGAAATTAATATAACCGTCGTTTTCTTATCAGGTCCCGTGCAAATCAGCCGAGACGTTGTGTCGTCGGATACGTAAATAATCACCTGGACGTGAGTAAGTCACGAACGATACGAGCCGATGATACGGAAAATGTGTCGAGATAACAATATTTTATTAACGTATCAGACGGAGGTCAACGAGACACGGTTGATTTTCGGTCGTGGTTGACGGCAATACTAATATGAATTAGAATAAAGTACATAGTTTGCCTTTACATGTTTTGATAGCCTTTGGTCTAATAAACTTCTATGTCCGTACGTGTTTGAGCGGTTAATTATACTTAAAAGTACGCACAAGGCAGTAGTTACTCGGATTGTGCGCGGGAAAACGCGTTCGATAAGAGGACGTGCAGATACATCTGTCATTCAAGCATGAAAATACGTTATACGCGGAACACAATTACCGTTCATTGTACCTTCGTAATAGAGAATGCCATTTCGGGGTGTTTTTTTTCTCAAGAGATAGGAAAGAATATAATTATTATCAGGGATGTAGCGTTTTTATTTTTTTCATTTATGAAATTGGATTCTTAGTTATTTATATGTTAGACCTTGTGAAATTTTAAATTTTTTTTGTTTAGTTACAAAAAGTTATCGACCTAACCTAACAACCTAACACTAATCCAGCTATCGGTAAAACATAAAAACATTAGATAATGTTCTTTTTTTTAAAACAAAAATAAAAAAAAATATCTTTTGCAATGGAAATTCACACCGAATGGTCGTGTCTCACGCGGTATAGATTTTCTGCTCGAAAATCAAAGAGAAATAATTTTCTCGAGAAAACGGTAATTATTACCGTTCGATTTTTATAGGTCCACTATAGTATACGCATTCTCATATATACACGCCTGTATTATCCTCGGTGTATGGAAAACGTAACAACCCGTGGCATACTTTTGAGTATCACGCCCTTTTCAAAAGAAGGGGGAATGAATTTTACACGTGTATTCACATTTATAAGTCTTTCTAGTGTGATATAAATCATAAATAACAAACATTTGAAGAAAAAAATTTCCAGGGGATGCCTGCCCTATTCTCTCCCAGGGCCACTGTCGGGGGTGCAATACCCCTCCCCCTATAAATGACATATTTATATAGTCGGCAATCATCAAATTAAGTAATACGAATATTTTAGAATTCTGTTTTAGACAGCAGTCGTTTGTATACTTGTAAACCCCCCCCCCCTAAATCAATATTTGTTGACGCCGGCCCTGCCACCTTTCCTGAGGACGATCCTGTCTGAGTAGGAGCCAAACTCGCATGACGCGTCTCGGACAAATGTAGCGAGTCTGCACGTTCGGTAGACACTATTTTATGTTGTCAGCTTTGATATGAGTATTGATTTTAAATACTTATTAACAGCGTTTATAATCGACGGTATAAGATTCAATTTTTAATCGAATTATTGTTAATCGTCTGTGTAAAACATTACAATGATTCAAAATAAGCTCACGACTCGTTTGAAAACGCAAACATCGAAGAAAACCGCGGTCCAACACCGAAAACGTTTCTGCACGAACGTTCGACGACAGGTCGATTTGCTCTAAGAGCACAATATCGGCTCGACGGAACGCCGATTCGCCGTGCTGTACGTTTGCAAGACGGCGCTTGCTCTTAAGAAGTCGCTGCGGAACACAAGGAAAGTGTGCGTGTTTAACAATGTGAAATTTTTGGAAACGCTCCCGGTCGGGCGGTCGGTCGGTCAGTACGACAACGACTGGACACGAGGCATTGTCTCAACTGGGTAACGGAGAAACGGGCGGTGGATGCACCGAAACAAGGGGGTAGATTTAAAGTTTCATATCGAAATCGGTTTTTTTTTTTTTTTTTTCATGTAGAAAACAAGCGCCAAAATAAAATTCGCCAATGGCACCGCGGAGCGCGGTTACGGCACGGAATCGTGGCCCAGTGTTTGTTTTAGCGGTGTAACGCGGCGCGCGTGCAACGCATACCGGACTCGGACATATCGGAACGTTGTCGGAGAGCAGCAGCCGATGAACTAGACGGGAAACGGCTACGAGTTGTTTTTACGAAAGCATTCGGGTGCGCTCAAAATTCACATCGGGTCCGCGAGACGGATCCCGTCCGACCGTACAATATATTTTATATTTATGTACGTAGCGTTGCGTACGGCACAAACGAACGGAAAACTTTTATTTCGGATCGAATGATTCGAATACGTTGTGCACTAGTCGGGGTCAGCCTCGAGTTTATAACAACTCTCACCCTCGTCCCTCGCTCATAAAGAGATGTTCTCGTGGAGCTTCCTAATCGCACACGCGCGCTACTGCGGTACCTTGGAACGTAACACCAGCGTTTAAGTATGTTTTCGCTATTATAACTTTTACCGCATTAGACACATCGTACATAGCACACCTTAGCTTATATAAATATGTAAGTATACACGTACCGTAAGTAACTTAACATGGTTTATGCAAATCGAGCGAGTGACGAGGCAATCACTCGATTGCCCGGTGGTACGATGACCTAGGTTCATAGCTTTTCGTCTTGGAGTCTTGGAGTTGGAATGGACTGCACGGTAAACGGTTTAAACAAATTATTATGAAATCAATTTTCGAATTGAACTAACATTAAACTAGAAATGATAAAATAATCATCGGGACAGATATGAGCCGACCAGCAGAATATCAATAAATACGAGCCGTAACGATAATAACGCACAAAGAAATAAACAACAAATTTTATAAAAACCGTGAACAAATCGTAGTCGACTGGTTGACGACTGTAATGTTAGCGGTGACGGCAAATTTGGCGAAGGACGTAGTACACAAAAGTAGGCAACGGTAGAAATAAACCAGTCACAACGGTACGCAATGCAAATGGTAACTAACGGTTCGGTAACATAACAAAATGGTAACAAAGAATGAAAAACACACGACAAAAGCGACGACGCGCATTGACGTGAGTTAAACCGAGAATCCCCTCGTTTAAACATCAACGTAAGTGAGTGAACTTGGTCAACGCAACTGGGTTTAACGAACGACAAACGAAAACGTCTCTGTCCAAGCAATCGCAACCATTGAACAACCGCATAAATCATACGCAAAATAGCGGACAGCGATTACGAGACGTTATCTCTTAAACAATTTTTCGATATGGTAAATGTATTCAGGCGCGGATCTAGAACTCAAATTGGAGATGGGTCATTTTTTTCGAAAGTACAAAAAGATAATACACAATTACAAAATAATAAAAGTAAATTATTATATCAAATTAGAACGTTATGAATATATGAAATTGTTAATTTTTAAAATTAAATAACAAAATTTAATCTTCTTTGTTTTGTTTTTCCAAATTTCGAAATAATATTATCAACATTTATGTGTATATTCTTGTGAATATTGAACAAAGCGTTCCTTTCCCATGTTCAAACGAAGCCATGAAACCTTAAACCTTAAAACGCCTGAGAGTGAATAATGATCGCATGTATAGTATTTTTTAAAAAGTTATTAGAACCTAAATTAGAGGTTAACGGTGCCATAGCGAGTATATGGTATAATATTATATAAACATACGGGTAACAGTTTGGGAGTAACCGAATTGGTTCCCGTTTGTGTACAGGTTAGGCGAGCCGTGCATTGAAAACAAAAAACAAAATTTTAAAAGCTATATGTATGACATATATACACAATTATTATATCGATAAGATAGAGTATAAAAATATAATAGATATAATATAGATTACTAGATACTAGCAAATTACTAGCAAACAGGAAAGAAATAACAAATACTTGAAAAATTGTATGACTGAGTACATTAATGAGAAGATTACGAGAATTGAATAGGTATTTAAAGAAGATTAGCTTCGAATTTGCAAATCAGTGGTTTTAAAATGTGTTTATTATATTTTATTATTTGTATTTTGTACACCTAAGTGATGACTTCCAAATCAACGGCTTAAAATTGTATATTTTATTCATTTTTTTTTTTTTTTTAACATACGTTAACGCATATTAACCAAGCCTACTTTAAAGTTGACAGTTCTAAGCAGTGGCGTAGACATGCTTTTTGAAAGGGGGGGGGGGATCAATAAAAAGAAAACGACATAACTAAATGGGATGGAAAAATTGAAAAAATCTCCCATCCTCTCAAATTTTTTTTACTATTTTATAATTTTTTAAAAAATTTTAGATAGTAAAATATTTAACAATAGGAACAATCTGATGTCTGACGGCACTGCTATTTTTGTAAATGTGGGTACAATTATGAACTATGTTTCTCCACGAATCCATGATAGGTTCAATAAATTATCAATTATCCCCTGAATTTCTTTTTTTTTTAGGTTTCAGATAAATAAATAGAATGTACTATGTATATGCGGTGAACTAAATCTGTAACGATAATGATCTCATTCTCTTTTCTCATAACAACGATAGTATCCGATAATATTTTAAAGCCCATGTTACATACATATTGTTATATACATAGTATTGTCTCTATAAATTATAAGATAAGCTATAATAAAGTATAATCATAGTCGTCATTGGCATTTCGACCAAAATACCAAATAAACATTACTTTGCTATAAACGAAAATAAAATTTTAATGGTTTTCAGTGTTGACTAAATTGTCAAAATTCAATAGCTCGATAGATTCACATCACAAAATATTTTTTTATTGTGCATACTATATAATATAAGGCAAAACAAAAAATAATTAAATAATAAAAAGCTAATGGGGGGGGGATTTAACCCCCACGTCCCCCCTTGTATACGCCACTGGTCCTAAGCCTGTTAAATTGAGAAGGAAAATGTGCGTAAACGGAAACCAATTCGGTTATACCTAATAAAATACCTTTTTCAGACGATAACCAATACGGCACGTGAGGTTGGAGCTCGGGAACCAATTCGGTACCAGCCAACGAATTGACTGTAATTTTATCTAAGAATAGTTATCTTTCCGTCGAAGGTCGAACACTCAAAAATTTCCGCAGATTTACTATTATATTTTATTTATTCGCCAACAATATTATAGTCTATCAGTAATTTTATAATCACTATTAATATTCTTAGAAGTTGGATGGAAATTATGATTTTATGAACAAGTAGTGATGTAGTTTAAATGTATATAAATATACAAAATATACAAATGTTGTACAACATTTTTATTGTAAGAAAAAATCTAATTGAAAAAAAATTAAAAACGCATCTTATGCATATTTTAATTTTTAAATAAACACAAAGGATCTAATCTTGATGTTTTTCTTTCCCCCATGACCCTCCCCCTGGATCCGCGCCTGAATATATTTCTTTTATCAATTTTCTATTTTTTTTTAGTTATAGAAATTGATCTTGCTGGAAATCAAATATTTAAATATTTATTAGATCCGTATCATATTATTTACCATTCAGTCCAAACTATGTCAGGCTCTGCGTCTTGCACCTCTACACGGACCGGTCTCTTACCATCTTGCTCACCCGTCCACCTGATACACTTTCCAGTCATATCACTCAATCTCATACGAACATTTCTCCCTCTGTTCCCTTCTTTGATCATTTCATATTGTATAAAAAAGTATATGAAACCATTCGCAGTCGATATGGCTTGCCCGACTCGTTTCAACATAAACTCTCTCGCATCGTAATCTTCGCGTTTGGCGTCACTTTTTTCTATACACAATATGTGTTACACATTTTATGTTTTCACTAAACTAGAACCTCGTCACATGTAAAAATCATAAAGTTACAACAAACATATCAAAACGTGATGACTTGAACTTATAAAAGTTAAAAAAGTGATATTTTTTAAGTGATTTGTTTTAAATTTCGGATAATAGTGCAACGACCGCAGTAATCTTAACGACATAAATAGATAAATGTATTTACGATTCCGATACGTTGTTGACTTTAAAAAATTATCTCGGATCTCATTCCTCGTTCGCAGACGATTTAAGGATTTTTGTTTTATGCCGGTCGAATGCCAAATCGCGTAATAATAAAACAATTGCGCGGCCATCGGACCGGAACACGCTATAAACGCGCATCGCCATCTGTCGGACTCAAAGAGCGTGTTTTTTCATGCTGCTGTTCCTAGATGTCACGGCAAGTATGGTACGGAGCGTGTGTCTCGAGTAAAATCGAATTTCGAATCCGTCGAGTACATTAGGTACGAAGAGAATTTACTGGAAAAAAAAAAAAAAAATGTCCACATCAAATGAATGACCTTGAACAGTTTCATCAATATTTCCAAATGTCATATGGAATATTTGATCGAAGTAAACAACAGCACATACCTCGCCACTGGATAATGGCGACGCCGGGAATTTTTCCCGGGGCGGGCCAAAAGAAGACCAATATATATTAGGGCTCTGTTAACAGAGGCTGGACTGCCCTGAGTGCCCTTTTTTGGGCTCCGCATCGGGAAAAAATGATTCACTAATGTTATCGACAAATCTAAACTGTAATTTCTTAAGTTTTAAATACAATATGTTTTAGACATTTAAGTATTGTACAAAAAAGTATAAAAGAGTTAATACATAACAAAATTGAATTACCTGTAGGCTGATGGTCGAATTTGTAACATCAAGTAATTCAGGAGAAACTTTTTTTTATTAGCTACGTTAAAAAATAAACGTATTATACCTCGTTTAGACATTTTGATTAATATTGTATTTTGAAAAAAAGAATAAAAGATTAAAAGGTAATAATAAAAGAGTACGCGACTAAATAAACAAAAACTGTGCTACGACGTCAGTAAAAAGGTTCACTGTTCACTAGTCTCTAGCTGCTACATGCCCACATTACAGACTGATTGGACGTCGGTGTATAGGTTTTATGTACCGATGATTGAAATCTAGACTTTACGGTCATATTTCAGAATTATCTAAAATTAGATTTATTCAATAATATTGCCGCAATCCCGTCTAAGCCGTTTCCGCGAACAACCACATAAATTATAAAATGTACACAGTCCATAATATATCTATAGCTGTGTGTGACGTGTGTATGACTTAGGAAAACTAGACCACGAAATTACAGGTACATGTACTGTTTACGTAACAATACTTAATGTAGTGATCGTTGTGCAGGACACTACGATCGGTACCACATTAATTATTTAACGACGTAGCACGTTGTATGTTATCTTGAGACGTTGGGTTGAGAGAGATAGGTAGGTGAATAATTAAACACTGGAATATTAAACTTATAAACTTAATGTTTTTAATAATTTATCACAATAAATTAACAAACAGTTAAAAACACAAAAAAATAAAATGACGAGTTATTCTGGACTAAGAATTATATACTCGCGTCGATGTGGCTGTAACAAAGTCCACGGCGAGCAATAATTTATTAATACGGGAAATGGCCAGTATAACACTGTCTATTAGAACTACCCCTATCTACATCTGAATAATGCTAAATGGTCAACCCGTATTTATACGGGTTCCAATGACGTAAAAGTGGCCCTATTTCTAATATTACTTTATTTTACTGTCGATTTATCATTATTATATTAAGACACTTTTTGCAGTTAAGCACCTTTGCTCTGGATTTCCTGCGATTAGGCATAATTATTTAAAACTACAGGTTGTTTTCACCCATGCCCTGGATTTCCTGCACGTAGGCATAGTTATTAATATGTATACTAAATTATATTGAATATTGATTATTAAATATGCTTAGCCTTGGGCTTACTACATTAACGATTATAATTTAAACTATTAAATTCAATAAAAATGTTTAGGCGGGCCAACGGGTGAGCCAGAGGTGTCCACACTAACCGCCTTTGTCACCACCACTGATCGTATCAACTCAAAAAATAAAAATATCGAATACATATTTTCTAGATTTTCAATTATATAAATTTCGTTTAAAAACATTAAAAAATAACGTTAAGTTAAAATTAAAAAAAAATACATAGTTCATTGTTTCTTAATCACCGCATAATCGGTGTAAAAACAAAATAAGACTTTTTCAATTTTGTTGTACAAAGTTTACTCACCCACTGGCTTACTGTAGGATATTAAAGATAAGGAAAAAAATTATCTTCAATGACTTAATCTTAAATACTGTGATTCTTGTTTTCGAAAACGGGACGGGACAATTTTTATAGTATAATGTGATCGTTGATTTCTTTCTATGTCATCTAACGCGGAAATGCGTTTATTTAATCATATTGGAATACATAAACTTGCGGTCTCCGATCCAAGTCAATTCGCGGGCGAGCGAGCTACCAAAGTGACTATAGATACCGCACTGCCGTGTAACGAAGAAGGCACAATTATTTATAGAGAGGATTTAGCAATAGAACATTTTTGTGTACTTATATCAAAGACCACCCGAACGCCATTGCATTATTTTTTCTCGGGCCACAAAGACACAAGAGTGATATCGTCGATTAGAATACAATTAATAAGCAACGTACATAATAATAAAGTGTATTTAAAAAAAAAATTAATGAGTGCAGACATTGCTTCAAAAGATAATAGTACTTATTAGTAATAATGATAATTTAATTATAATAGTAAGATAACTTGATTCTTTGATTAGATACGTCGTTTGAATAGATATAATTTACGGGGAAATTGTTGCAATCAATATTGATCATAAAAAAATAATGAAATTGTAAAAAATGAAATTGATGTATTATTAAAATTGTTAAAATATACCTACATATTTCGAATGCTAATAAGTTTTTATTTATATTTAATTATATATTCTATAATATAGATACAGATTCTATATATATAAAAAAATACATATATATATATATATATATATATATATATATATATATATATATTCTATATAATTGAATTTCTATGTAAAAAATTACAAATCCTCTTTACTTACTTAATCCATAAAAGAACATGAGAACCCAATAATTTAAACATGAAATTACCTTTAACACCGCGGGGCAAAACCGTTCAGTATAAATTTATAGTAGAAACTCAATTTTCCTTTTTTTATTTTTTTGCTCACAAAAATTGTTCCAAAGTTATTAATTATTGTAAATTTTTTGTTTATATACATCATAGGTTATATTTTCTTTTTTAAGACAAAAATAAAATTAATGTCAACTAAGAATTTATATTAAATGGTTTGTCGTGCAAAATAAGGGTTTTCGGTCAAAATATTGCAAAAAAATGACTATTTTATTAATAGATCCACGAGGAACACGGTCACTCGTCACACACTCGCAATGTAAGAACTCGTATTTTAGTCCCCATTATCGTCGATCTATGGAGCCTAAGCCCGGGGCAAGGTTTTCGGTATCACGTCACTTTGAAATGAAATATGATTTTCTTAAAAGTGGCGTAGTCCCTTTAAAGCGTGGAATTTTGATAACAATGATAATGAATGTTTAATATATATACATAATATTTATAATACTTACATTCCTTTCGGTAAATTATTGGCACTAATAATTAAAATCGATTAATTTTTCCACGAAAGAACGTAGAACGCTGTACGTAACAACAATTGTACCTATATACATTTTCTATAATCAATCTATACTTTTGAAGCGATAAGCCTGAATAGTAAAATATGCGGCATCAAGTCTATCATTCAAGACTCGATTTTATTCTATTTGAGTTTTTTTCTCGTTTGAATAATAAATGACAATGTTAAAAGTCTTCAAATGATATACAACGCAGAGATATACTCGTAGTTGGAGGACTGATTTTTTTTAAATTTAAATCCACCCCATAGCGTTCACGTTACAATTGTAGACAGAATCTCAAATATTATCACTTTAAAATATCGAACGAATGCGGAAAAATGTTCTGGTCAGAAAAATGCTCAGAACTGCAATCATCTCGACATTTCAAAACCAATATTATTCGGCCACAGTCAATAAACCGTCTATTACGCAATTTGATGACTGGAATCAACTGTAACGATTGTTATAACACAATTAGCTTATACACACGGTATGCCAATACGTGTATTAGCTGATTAGGCTCTACGCTCTCCTCTACCATAGGGCCTATGGTAAATATTAAATATATGTATGAAACGGCACTCGGTCACGACAACCATATATTATAGCTGAACTCCGTATTCTTCCGATGTATAAAACGATATCCGTAAGTTATATTTATGCAATAAACCTAATTAATTATCTAAACCAATCTAAATTTATTCATAATATTAAGATCTTTCTCTTTAATGCTTCCGAGCTAACGGCTGAATGTATTAAAAAGAAAAAGAAAACCTTCCCTGAATATCCTATTTTTAACTGGTCACCCTCGACCACGTTACACACCACTATATAGGCTGGAGTAGACCGTTCAGGGCAAACGTGTCATTAAAATGGTAGTAATTTACCACCGCGGTGTGGACCTGCAGCGCGGGAACGTATACTATAAGAGGAGATCTGAACGAGGCGCGACCAAGAAAAAAAAAAAAAAGCAAAAAAGAATTGGAACATTTTATTATTCAAAACACATGTATATGAAATTTATAAAATAATCTCACATTATCGAATAAGTCTAAAAAATAAAATAATATTTATAATAGTATAATATATTGTACACACAAGCATACACGCGCGACAAAAACGATCATGATTCACAAAAATAATATAACAATGTATACGCATAAAATATACATATTACAAAAATATATTATATAATATGATGTCGAATTTTCTTTTTAATTAATCTGTTTGAATGGTAAATATATATATATATATGTTTTTTTTTTTTTTTTTTTTTAATAAGGAAATTAAACGTGATACGCAGTAGTAATGTGGTATATAATAAACCTGTAAACAGAAATTAAAAAAAAAAGTAATAAAATAAAATCAAAACAAACCACCGAAGCGGCGTCGAGTGTCAAACGTCCGCCCAGACCACTGCTCTTCTGGATCTATCCACGCTGGCCACGTTGTTGGTGAACTGATGCCAAGACACGGCCGTCACTGGTGAACTGAAAAACGGAATTGCACGTGAACCATTTATGCGTGATTTTAATATTTTATAAAAACGGGTATACAACTTTATAACGATCGCTACGAACCGACCCTGAAGGAATACCTACTGAAAGAAAGAAGTAGATGCGGTTTGAAGAGGGAGAGAAATATCTGCAACAGAGTGGTGGTGTGGGGGGAGGGGAACGGGACTAGTGTGGAGAAAAATCGTTTCGGGTCAAAGTTTTCAAGGGTCAATTTATAGGATATAGCGTTCATAAGTAGTATATACACTATATATAAATATATAAACAGACGGCGGGGACAGGGACGGGCATATATTTGATATGTTCAACCGGAAGAAGGATGAGTGGGAAAGGAACGATCGGAGTACTAAACTTTTTATGTGCCAAATTCGTCGCTTACGAACACCGCTGCCTACGCATCCACGAACGGTGCGAGTTAAACGATTTCGAACTTGGACAAGGGCTAGATGAGAATGCCGCTGCAAGACCGCTGTGCGAATACATACCGTGCAGCAACCTGTTGGTTTCGGATTTTTCAAACGATTTTTCAAAACAATGCGTCACCCGTCTCAGCCTCAGTTCACGGGGGCGGTATTCCTTTCGCCCAAAAATGACCTTCCTCTTTTTGCCCACGTCCTCTTTTCGATCTAAAATGAAAAAACAGTTTCCTCTTTTCGCCCAAAAATAATTGTATTCTTTTCGCCCATGGTTTCACGTTTTACATTTTGGAAACCACTGTCTCAAAATTAATAATTTTTAAAAAAATCATATAATAATCAAATAAAAAAATAGAAAAAATATATAATTATTAATAATAATTTAATAAGTGTTAAAAATAAGTATTTGAAATAGTGTTATCGATGTAAAATAACTAATAAGTAATTTGATCAGGTTACTACTTAAATAAATAGTTTGTTTTGTTGTTGTAAAATAATACAAATATTCATATTAATTATGACTTTTAAGTAATTATGTTATAACGTTTATTAAAGTGTTTTAAACTATATATTTCGATAGAAGAGTCGGCACCTTTATACACTTTTCTCGACTGACTATATTAATAACAATCAAAAACGTGATTTTATCGAATATCAAATAAGATTTTTTAAAAATTATTAATTTTGAGAAAGTGGTTTCCAAAATGTAAAACGTAAAACTATGGGCGAAAAGAATACAATTATTTTTGGGCAAAAAGAGGAAACTGTTTTTTCATTTTTGGTCGAAATGAGGACGTGGGTAAAAAGAGGAAGGTCATTTTTGGGCAAAAAGAGTTCCGCCCGTTCACGGTGATATTAACGCGCGCGTTTAAGGTCACAGCGCAGGTAAATATTTATGCGTGGATGGAGGGAGACAGGTAGTCAAAATAATAAATGCAAACCGACGTGCCCCGCAGGCGACAATAGGACCCTGGGTCAACATGTGACATCGGACAGATGCAATATTATAAAATATTTTTTCGCAAGTATACATTATTTCTACGTTTTCAGACGTCCACCCGCCGCCCTTACTGTATATACATTATAATTTATTTCATACAAAAAAAAAAAAAAAACCCTACGCCGTTCGAAATTTATAAATATGTTATACTGTATTACAAATCCATCTATAATATTATCGAACTTGTACTCGAGTACACATCTAAACCGTAGACCGATATGATATATTATTTCTATTACCGTCGTGGTTTGATGTACCTATAACGATACTTCGACAGTGAAAATATGAGAACTCATAAGCGAGAACTACATTATTTCATACATAATTTTGTAAATATAACTTAAATTGTAAAAAAAAATTAAAAATAGAATTACATTAAGCGATAGTTGGCGATCGAATCGGAAAAAAAATTTTTAAAAAACAAAAAATACGACATACCTGTGTTCGTTCCTCAACACCACGAGCGGTTTCCCAGGGTTCGACACGTTCCAAATAAATACCGAACCGTCAGAGGACCCGACAGCCACGTGATCGTATTCCAAGTTGAATACCGCTCTCGTCCAGTCGCAGCCCACTTTGAACCCGTCAGCACTGTTTGAACACACGCGCAAGCCGGACACATGAGTACAAGAAATGCATAATCATTATTTATTGCAGTGAAAAATGTCCGAAACGGAATAGCGTAACGTCGAAAGAACGTGTTTCGTTTTAAACGAAATACCAGCTTATCTTTTAGCAATAATATTTTTGCGTATTTAATACTAATAAAGTTATTCCTTAAACATGAGCGCACCTATCAGTAATTTTATCCCCCCCCTCCAAAATTTGGAGCCACGCTCAATGTAATAAGTAGATAAGCTACTGTCTTTTAAAATTGATCTAGGTTCTCAGTCCCCCGATTGCATGCTGTCTCATTGGAATACTAGATAATACTGAATACCGCGATATCCGTTTAAGACAAGCAGTTATACTCGGGATCTGTTTGGAAACGTTTTGCGACGTGTTCAAGTAATACGTCGTCACACATAATACACGTACAGAGTGTAGGAGAACATTTTTCCAAAATTTAAAGAGAGATTAGTTAACTAAATCAAGCTTATGCGTCAGAGGTTCCTGTGAGGCACGACTCTTTTGGGAGGCGCAAGGCAAATATTTATACTGTATAGTACACCATTATATATTTATTTTAAGATCGACAATAATTATTATACTTAAATAATAAAAAATGTTGATTCGTTTATTTATGGGAGACGTGATTCATAATTTTTTTTGTTTCGGGGATGCGTGACCCTAAAAAGTTTGGGAATCGTTATTATGTATAATAATCATTTACCTTATAATTAATTGCAAAACTAAACATTAGTGGCCTCCCCAAACCCACTCGATAGCGTCTAAAAATCTTAAAACCATGCATGCCATGTCTACAAAATAAACGATTTCGATAAGGAAAGGGGTTAGTTAGTTTTGAAATAAATTCAAAATTTTTAGACTGTCAGTGCACTTTAAAAGTATTTTATTTGCGAAATTAAAAAAAAAAAAATCGGTTCCACTTATTACCACGTCAAGATAGACCAAAGTTTGATCAAATAATTTTTTATCACCTTAGTAGATAAGAGTTCATTTTATGTATTTTATTTCGATTATACTGGACATACTACGTTGTTAACACGAATTAATAATTATATACGGATACGTTATGGAATTTCGTAAAGCTGTGGGAGAACGATTTACCGTAGGGAGTAAACCATATTCAGTTTACTGTTACGAGAAAATAATTTTCGAGACCTAATACGAGATATGAAATTATTTCGTAATACAATGTATACGATTATGATTATATGTTAGACGTAGAACATGAGTGAATATATCAATAAGTGTATACCGATCAATTTTCAACAAATGGTTGATTGTGTAATTAATTAATAAATAATAATGAAAATCATTAAACGAATTAATAGGATATTAAAAAAAAAAAAAAAAAAAAAAATTGAATTATATTTGTAGAATCGATATTGTAAATCCGAATATTGCAATGTTAATTAAATCAAATAAAAATCCCCAAAGTCGTAAATCGGAGATTTCTTCGTACTTCGAGTTGATTCTTCGGTGGTCCGTATAATATGTATATGTTGTGTCTGTGCGAGTTTTACGATCGAAAATATTTAAATAAAAACGATATCAAACCTATAAGTGATAAAATTCGTTATTATAATATCCTTTTATAGGCTATACGTATTAACATCGATATATATGTATATGTAAGTTACTACGCGCTGCCGACAACGTAATCTATCGTTAAAATATAATTTGTATTATTATTTTGTTTTAGTTGACCCGAAAAAAGTTAATGAATATAATATAATAATATAATAAAACGTTGTACATTAAATTGAATAACCGAATACCATAAGAATGCATAATTATTGGTGTATATACGAATTAAGTACCTATAGTTTTTTTTTTTTACTATACACGTACGACGGAAATATCACAGAAAGTTAAATACTACATTAAAGTGTATTCGTTTTTAAATCAATTTTTATAATTAAGTAACATAATAATATGGTGTTAGAGATAAATACAGAGTTATAAATCAAACAGTATACTCCATAAGATTTAATAATTTGAATCTTATTAGGATTTATGTCTTAATAACGGTTTTTACTTTTTTTTTTTATAAACGATCGCGTAAAAAACACGAACTTGTCAGAAGAATATAGCATGTCGGTTGATCGTCTCTAATAACTAGATATTAACGGAACCAATCGTATACGTTGGAGAAAAAAAGTTAAAAAGAATAGGATCAATTTCGTGAAGTAAAAACAACGATGCATATGTTATTATACCTAAACTGCGATGCTAGTGTATACACTTTTTGGTTTCGTTTTTTTTCGACGAAAAATTCCAAGAAAACAACAAAGAATATTTAGTCATTAAATAAAACCTCTGTATAGTATTAAGTACATTGACATTTTTCCTCTGTGATTAAAAAGAAAACTTTTTGAATTTCCTTCATTGAATTATATACACATGTACGCATTAATTATTACGGATATTTGTTCAGCATTTTTGTAAAAGAGATTGGAAAATAAAAAAACGTCCAAGTCGTAATGTGGAAAACTAACAGATATTAAAAGAGTATGTGAAAAAAAGTGTATAAATAAAAAGCGCATTAGAATTACATACTTTAAACCGCGTAATCGGTATACTATTTGAAGTTGCAAAACATAAAAATATCTAAACAGGAAGCGTAATAATAATAGTATAATAATAAACTTGTTCCCTGGAAGTATTAGCACTCGTACGGGGGCGTCAGGAGGCACTTAGCATCCTTAAGTCATAAATTAGCTTCCACCGGTTCATTTTGAGCTACAAACACTGTTTTAAGGTTATTTCTGATATTATTTATTTAATTATTATTTATAAATTTATTTAATAAATTAAAAATTTCTGCGTTTATGAGAATAAGTGTATTTCAGTTTGCACTGGTAAAACTATACAATGCATTGGTAATCATGTCGAAATAGTACAAACATATACGACGAGATGAGTACCTAATGATGAATAATAATTATTTTCACGCCGTTAACACTGAGGAGATTCCCGTTAATAGGTTCCTCGTGTTAAACTCTTAGAAAATAATCGCGATTCGATTTTACGTTGTAATTTGCAGTTTTATTTCGAAATCAAAATATTTTATGTCAAGTGGTAAGGGACGAAATTCCTGTGAAATGTTATCCTGGGATAAATGGTTTTCTCACGTTACAGACCAAATGTGCGCCTATGCGTGGAATTAAGTGCACTTCGGCGACGCGTCGTCAACGTCTTGCGTGCCCGGCACAAGTCTAGGATACGGTGATTTTATCACGACCGTTGTTTTCTCGCGTACGTATAATCATAATTTAGAACACCGATCTCCCGGGCAAATGGATATTGTAATGCATATTAATGATACGTATGTGTCGGTGTGTACGTTATATTATGTGTGTGCACGGGAATCAAATAAAATGTATGACTTGCTCGAATGTGTTGAATATCTTGTTCGTCCTGAGATCGATCAGCCGCAGGGTGTCGTCCCGGACACAGCTCAGCAGGTAATTGCAATCTGAAACACAAACGTAAATCGATATTACAATTATTCCGAGGCAGCACATTGCATTACGCCGTATTCGACGTTAAACAAATAATAATAATCGTTGTAATGATACGGATCCGTACTGCCATAACAATACAGTTGTTCACATTATAATACGTATATCATTGTTGCGCGTCGCGGTCCATTGCTCAAGTCGACCCACACACGTCTTGATCGATGACGGTGTTTGTACAACACGCTAACGTCGGATCAGATCCACAATAACGCGTGTGTACGTTACACACATACGATTGAAATTATAATATTACAATCGATTTTAAAAGACACGTTGCACCGGCGGTGGCGTTTTCGATCATAACATGATCCGTGCGCCGGATAATAATATAAAACTATTATAATTTCAATTGAAAAAATACCGACGAATCGACCGCGTTGCATACAGCGGTCTAGTACTTTGAGACTGGTATTGTTATAATAATGTTCCGACTCGAAACTATATAACTACTGAAACATCACGCGATGAAAACATGTCGGGTCGTGGGTTCACGCGGGGCAGACACAAAAAGAGCATAATATATTTTTGTTTTTCCACCCGGAATACCGTCGCTTGGAACAAAAACATAAGAAAACATTAGGTGCCCGTACACGAGAGGATTTTAAAACGGATTTCGTCTGCGGCGGATAAAATCCTCTTAAAAGTCCTACCGTGTGTGCTGTTCGACGAATTCAATTTGTTGCAAATGAAAATCCGGCGGATTTAGTCCTGCGGATCAAGTATCTCGCTTCTCCGCTAACTAGAAAGACCCGGTCCGCCGGACTTCAATAAGAAATTATTATTTATTATTAGATGTCCATACACGAGAGGATTTTAAGACGGATTTGGTCTGTGATGGACTAAATCTTTTAAAAAGTCCAACCGTGTATAGTGTTCTAAGGATTGAATCCTGGAAAAATGAAAATCTGGCAGATTTAGTCCGACGGATTAAATCTCTCGCTTCTCCACTAATTAAATAGATCGGGTCCGGCGGATATCGATAAGAAATTTTCATTTATTGATAATAATTTTTCTTTTATCCTTATCATTGATACAATATCATCTGTTTACTTATCAAAGGTTAGTTAAAGAATTTTTTTTAAATTTATTAATTTGTAAATCTCAGTGTTTTCGATGGAATTTTCTTTTTTTAAATAATAATTCTTTACATTTCGTTCAACTCTTTTAATAATGGCATATGACCAAACAAGTCCATTCTAGTGAGCCAGTTTTTTACTCACTTAACCTTCATTTTTCTCTTCGAGGTATAATGGTACACGATCATCAATCCTGCAGCAGCTATCAATTTTTTTTTCTCGAAGGCATATTATTATTATTATGTTTATTCATATTATTAAACATTAATTATATATTTAGAATGTATGAGTATAAAATAACATTTACTTATCACAAATTAATAACATAACAATAATAACTGATAAGACAACTTTATTCCAAACTAGCGGATTTAGTCCGCTGGTGGATTCGATCCGCGAAATATAGCGAATTTTTATTTTCACGTCAGTGGACACAACTTAGGATCTAGTCCGACGAACCAAATTCATTGAGGACCTAATCATGTGTGCAAATTCAGGATGTTAACAACTATGCGACTGTAGTTTTAAGATCTCATATGTGACTACGGAAAGTGACTTCTATACGTTATCGCATAAATAACGTGTAACAAATTTAATTCAAAATTACGTCTCTGAAAAATCTTAGAAGGAAGTGTACGCGATTGACTTTTGTGAAAGTATATGGAATTAATATTGCGATTATCATATTTATGCACTCGCATAGATATCATAGGGTACTTCAAATTAATAATAAAATATATTATATTATTTAAAAATAGAATAATATAATATATATTATGTATATTATTATACTACATCGCAAGTATGTCGGATATTCATTAAAAAATCTAGTAAAAATTCTATAGATCCCCTTCAAGATGTATATAATTGCATAATCAAACAAGTAAATTCTCAAACTAATTTTATCATTCTCATTTATCCTATTCTTAAAAATGAACTGCCGTACAACAAAATATCAAATGAATCAATAATAGAAATTTTATATAAATTAGTTATTTTAGAAAAATTCATTGCAAGTTCTAAAAACGTAAAAGATAAATATTTAATTTTACATAATGATGAAATAATCAGAATTAATAAAATAATAAAATATTTTAATGGTGAAATAAAAATTAAAGTAATTAAACTAAATTATTCATCTTTTTTTGATAATCCAACATCTTCAGTTATAATAAAAATGTTCAATGTTATCAATCCAATCCCTGAACCTCATCCTCAACTAATTAACTTCCCGATAGGTTAAGCGTAGGTAATAGAATGTTAGGGATATTACGTTCAAATCTCACTATGAGTAAAACACCATCTAAACCTATCATCTATATTTTTTGTTTTTTTTTTCCGGACATTCATATTACAAACGACTGTAAATAAAAGTTGCAATGTGATGTAACATAGACTGTCTGTAACTTCTCATTTTAGAACATTAAGCATCCCAGAGATATCTCTGGGAGGCCCCTGAGTAGTTAAATAAACTTCTCATAGCACAATGGTAGCACTATATTACTTCGCTAAGATTGAATATTGCACGTAAGAAGTGATTTCACATGTAAAGTATTTTTGTGAACATCGCATTTAGTAACACTTCCTGTTTCTGAACATTAAGCGTTCCTAGATATTCTCTGAGATGTCCATGCGCAAAAAACATAACAGTCGCACATCTTGATGTGATTACTATGTTACATCGTCGGAATTAGATTTTGCACACAAGGAATGATTTAATCCGTCAGACCAGATCCGTTATAAAATCCGTTCGTGTGTGCGCGGCCTATTATCATACTATATCATTTGGTTAATTTTCGCTCAATACACGTAATAACGGCATATGACCAAACAAGTCCCTTTTAGCGAGCCAGTTTTTGGCCCAATTACATCTCATTTTCCTATTTGTAATATAATGTAACCGACCATCAATCCGACACCGCCTATTAACTTTTCTTTTGTCAAAGGCAAATTATTATTTTTATTAATAGTGAACACAACTGAGTACCTAGTCCGATGGACTAAATCCTCCGAGGGCCTGAGAACCTAATCCGTCGGACTAAGTCCAGATTTAAACTGTGATGGACACTTCGATTGATACAACAATATTAGCAACACAAGAATTAAGGTTTAATTTCTAATCTTTCTATTCTGTCTTTTTTAAGAAAAATAATAACGAAAGTTATTATTTATTAGAAATTCATCTGTGTGCTGCTCGTATTTTGAATGACGGCTATTTAAGTTCAGGCAACGCAATAATATTTAGGTAATATCAAAGGCACAACTAGGGTTTTATGTTTGAAAGGAAAATTTTTTTAATATTTTCTGTAATGACTGTTACTTACATTAATATTTGTATTTCTTTTTTGTATCTATGCCTACGATTTGGGGGATAGATAAATATTTGCGGTGGCTAGACAAATATTAAGGACTCTAAGCCCCCTCTAGCCCTCATATAATTGCCCCTACGGGCAATATTTTATTCAGACCCCTCAATATAGTTGTATCTATTAACTATTTAAATAGTACAATATGAACCGTCAAAATATTAATCACTCGTACTGCTGGGAAGCACGCAGGTTTTGTGTTCGGTGGTAAAGGCGTGAAATACGGAATGACATTTGAACGAAACAATACGAAACGGCCGCATCGGCTTTTATAAGGTTGCGCGTGTCTAGCATCGGAATACTGCAGCAACGTGTGTGCACGTGATATCTGATCCGATCGGTTTTTTTGTAGAATTCGTACTCGTGCGCGTTTCTATAACTGTTCATTTATTATACAAGATGTCTGTTGCAGTCGAATGTCCGGGATTATTAAAAACGAATATTATAAAAAAATAAAAACGATAAACTTAACACCGTGTGCATTAAATAGTCACCTAGTTTTATGTGATCGCAGAAGTTCAAGATAATATCCGTGCACCCCTACCGAACGGCAGATCTAATGACGTTGACGATGCAACTGCTGAAACTCGCTCTAAGGGCTCACGCTAGGTAGTCATCGCTTATTACTGCTGCTTTGATGCGATTTTGTAAACGGTTCGGTTTATCGACCGGAAGATGACCCGACATGTAGCTGGTCAGCCCGTACGGGATAAAAAATCGTGTGTGAACAACGTATTATGGAGCGTTTTCGGCACTGCCGGATGCATCGGTAATCTTAGATCTGTGAACATGACCCGGTTTTCACAGACAACAAGGGAGACTCCGTTTACGAAGAATCTTCGTAAAATATCCGTTAAAATACAGCAAGACTAGACCAGCTATCGACGGTAGGAAACTTCTCGAGACGCAGACTTTGTTCTGCAGACACTCTGTATTCGTCGAGTGAGTACTTTATGCGCGCGTTATAAATTATTTAATCACATTATAGCAATAATAATACTATAATGCAAGCGCAAGGTATAATTAGACAATCGAGACGATGGCACATTGTGCCGTATACATTTTCGTGTAGACGGTATCTATATATTTTCATCGGACCGGTTTTTACTGGAAAAAAAAAACCAAAAAAAAATATCGTTTTGGATCGGTAGAACAACAAAAACCTATGCTCGTAAATGTGTGTCGGCTGAAACCGCAGAATTTCTAGCTTGCGTGTACATATGCGATTCGACGACCGTTCGATCTACATGGGTGATGTGCACGCACAATTCTCTCTCTCTCTCACACACACTCTCTATCTATCTGTTTTTCCTTAACTACATAGCACTATAAGTACACTCCAGACCGCAATGCAGACCGAATGACCGAATAAGACTTGTTTAGTTTCGACTACGATAGAGATCATCACATCGTAGTAAACCGAGAGATGGAGGTCGTCAAAACTAGTTATTTTTTACACGCGCGAACGCACAACTCGGCATAGTCGACGCATGAACGTACAGCACTTGCATGTATGTTTCGGGTGAACCAAATTTTGAGGTTTTCAGTACGTGTATGTTTATTGTAAATTTGAGTTAGTGTTCGGGTCGTCATCGATACGACGAAACTAACCAACAATGCTCGAGAAACGTCTTTTTTACGAGAAAATATTACAACACAAAATCGACAATGTTTTTGAATTACCACAACACCAATGCGTGCTCCTAAGTACGACCACTTGGTTTTACGCATTTTCCCGACGACCGTGTGTATTGATATACGCCCCAAGAGTTGCAGCAGCAGCACACCGAATTTTAAATTGTTTACCCGAAACAGCCCTCCCATTTTTCGGGGCCGAATATCCATAGAGAAGTGTACAAATCTGTATTTTCAAGTACATTTAAATACTAAACACAACGTCATATTACACGTACATTTTTAACGATAACGTGTTGCTCGAAATCAAACAAAACGCAATGCAATACAAATTTACATAATATAATTAAAGATATGGGTGATTTAAATTCAATTAGCACGTAGTTACGCAAATCTACAATATAATTATGCCGCGCATAGAAGAAGATTGTTCGAAGAAAACCAATTGCGAATAATAACGCGGATGCGATTTGTAATTAACCACGGTACACGTATATACTACAATCCGTACATATACTATACAAAACACGCACACGCGAGCGTACGAATGCTAATATTACTCTTGTTCTACAGCGCGTATTCCGTGAATGGTAATTAAAGAGTACATTAAGAACGCTTTCCGCGTCGGGTTTGCTGTCGGCGGAAAACAATAAAAACAATCCGAACAAAAAATCAAGGGGGAAAAAAATCTCACCCTCTTAATTATGACCGGTTAACTATCATTAATTAAACATTCATCCGTGGACGCAAGTGAATGCTCTGCGGTTTATAGCATTTCACTGACTGTACACAACGTGCATCACTCCGTCGAGCACATTCACGTTGCGCATTATGTGCCCACGTAAATGTTTTAACGCGAAGATACTTTTTCCACTCCTGTAAAAATATTATTTTACCGCACACGAGTGTTGAACACATGCGCCGATTATTATCGGCAAGAAATCGGAAAAGGAAATAAACGATTACGGTTACCTGAACACATTGGAACAATGTAAACACGCGTGCAACATATCTGTTTTTTCCGTAGAAAGTATTTCGATATCTTTTGTTCGCGCGCGCGCAGGATAAGGACCGACTGACTGCACAATGCATCGGGATATCGCACGACGGCCGCGTACGTACACATATCCATAATATGTATAATGATGCATTATATTAATAATTCACGGACACGTCCAGAATGCGTATGGGGTACGTATAGCGTGCACTTCCGTGTTCCAATCGTATTAATCGACACTTGTTGAGTACCTCTCGATCGGATAAGAATCGCAAACTCGGCGAAATAATTAATAATAATAATAACCACTTCGTCCATTGTACGCTATAATGATGTTTCTACGCGCACGGGTACATTTGCGATTGGCCAATGGAACTAATAATGTAACTTGGAAAAAATTCTGCGGAAGGAGTATTTTTTATAACCGGAAACTTAAGAAATGTAAACATAAAGGAGCCTGCACTCAACGAATTACAGAATCGAACAAGCATTTTGGATAGTTTAAGTGAAAATAAATTTCCCCGTTAAAGCCACCATCGGTTATTCTCAGGACACTTTAAAATATTTATATAACAGAATACGTAGGTACCAATAACTATAATATGAATTTGGTATGCGAACTGTGGTAGACACACACTGCTCCTATACGATCACCTTAATTAAACCATCAGTATTACCGCAGGTTGAAAACTTTAAATAATCGTTAATTTAATTTTTCTTCCGAGTTAAAACATTTCAGTGAAAACATGCAGAAGAAGGAGTTGGATAAAAAATATCTTTGGCTTTTCAATAAATTACCCGAGGGGAGGGATATTTCCATTTTTTATTTTCCCGGTGTAAGGGTTGAGACGATTAGTAAGCGTATGATTATGTATGTTTGAGATCATATTCCGTGTGTGCTCCAGTATATGTATTAAATGTACCTGCACGTGTCTCGTAAAGACATTGAGCGCACATCATGCATAATATAAAACGTTGAAAGACGCTGTAAAAATAAAAAATAAAAATAAATAAAGCTCGTTTTCGAATTGTATATACGAGACTTTTCCTACGACACGCGCACGTTATCGCGATACGTACGGTTTATTCAAATGGTAAAAATAATAAGTACTTGAATTGTTTTACTGTACCGTAATAAGAGTATGCGTATACGCAATGTAAAATTATACGAGGAGTATAAAACACATAATGCAACTCACGCGCGTGTGCATACCAACGCGTTATATAGTACCCATAACGTATATACAGTCCATATTATTATTAAACTTGTATTTTTAATTTTTTATATGCCATTAGACGGCAGAAAATATATAATGATAACAAAAAATCGCATGTGTTTGTAGCCTCATGATCCGTAATACTTTTAACGCCGACTACCACAGTTGACCCAAAGCGAGCACGCCCATTTCCATAGACGCTATAAGGAAACGGATGAGCATTTCCTGTACACGGATGATGCACGAAGAGAACGCAGGGCAGCTGACGCCAGAAATAGGTTCGGAACGCCTAACGGGGCAGGACTATGGTCATAATACAAGGGGAACTGTTACTTTTGTTGAAGCCCTTTTGTCAAAAACAAATTTTATTTTTATGTTCACATTTAACATACTAAGCTGTAATAAATATAATAATATAGTAAATGTGTATAGTTTAATCACAATTAATTGATAAAACGGTACTTTACATTCGTAAGCCAACGATTATAAGACACATTGCGGTACCTTTCAACTCGCGACCTGGGGTTATAGCACCCGTCAGCCCCCTCACGATCCAGCCCTGTAGACCACCACTGTAAGGTTAAAGCGATTTGATAATATTAATCGGTGAGTGAAGGTAACGCGAAAATAACAATTGCAATGACATAATTTAAAGTAGCATCTTCGGTTCAACACGGAAACGTAGTCGCACGTCGATTTCAACATACGAATCGCAAAGGTTTATTTCAACGATGTACCAATAATCACCGTTACCCGCTATCTTTCCGGGCGCATATCGTTAACGGTAAGACACCCGTAAGTTTCTTTACCATCGCATTTTTCCCCGGGGGCTCTCCTCCTTCACACGCATGTTGTGCACATGCTCGCGAATCGTACACCAAGCATTTCGGACGCGACCGATTCAACACGTACGTGTTTCCATATGCATTTTAGTTTTACATACCACGAAACGCTAAAAGGTTTAACCATCGGCGTTGCGTACACGCATGAATATATCATAAAAATATACGCTAAGGTGACGGTGGACGTTTTAACGAGACGGCGTTCTCGTACACGTATTTATTATTCATGGTTTTCACGGCCTAACGAGAGTCCCGTCGCTTGCAGTCGTGCACGCGCGCACACACGCCCACACACACACACACGTATTCCAATGGAACGGATACGAGCGTGTGTGTGTGTGTGTGTGTGTTCAATAAGTAGTTCACTGGGACAAAACGAGTGTGTTATAATAAAGCGGACACGCGGTGTCGCGTCGCCGTCGAATAAATGTAATTAACGCGTGAGGTGGATTTCAGAAATCCGAACGGCGTTTTTCCCGCCGCGAATCGTGCGTGCGAGCAGGCACCCGGACGGCGATAAAACGGCGGTCGGATAAACGAGTTTTTGCGCGAAAAAAGAAAAAAACACACGTACGATAAACGGACGAAGGGTACGACGGTTGAAAAAAATTCCAAATTTACGGTATAATAAGAGGTATTATTATATTCATCATATTAATAATTTACTATCAGATGAAAAAATTTGCTTTCGGGTTTTTTTCTTTCGGCGAGGTGGTCGCCCATGGTGTTCAAAAAATGTAATAAACGATTGTTTTGCATCGGTATGTACTCGTACGTTACACGTATTTAATGTAACGTCGGCGAAGATAACTCGTCGGCCGATACTTCACCTGGCGGCTACGTGGTGTAGCCACGGTGCAATAAATCACAACTCGATTTCGATCAACGTTCGGATTTATTATTATCGTTGTAGCTAATATTTTAACATTTTATAATGTTACCGATCGTGGGAGGGGCGTGCGCAACGGTAAACTACGTATACGCACCGTTCGCTAGCAATGTTGTTTATTCCGCGCGAAAAGAAGAAAAAAAAAAAGAAAAGAGTAAAACAAAACGCTCAGGTCCGATAAACTGTAGCAGCGGTGCACCGAAACAAAATGTTGATGCAAGTTTTTCATGTCAGTTTTATTTACACACGCATGCGTGTGGGTTCATTCATAATCTGCAGTTATTCATCCGGATCAGTGGATCGTACTCGCGTGCAATTATACAAGACTTTGCCGCCGAGACTCGGTACGGTTTTAAAGTATTATACAGGGTATTAAACAGACATGTCAGCCCTGTCTCCGATGTCATTATCGTCGGGAGGGGCGAAGTGCTGGAGACAAGTAGAATAACTGCATTCTAAACACGCGACACCGAATACGTCTAAATTTAAAAACGATTCAGTTCACTTGGTTATAACGACTTAATATTAAATCACCTGGTGCAGAAGTGACGCTAGAGATGAAAAATTGTTTTTAAAAAACTAAATCGAAAAAAATGTGACGTACCAAAATATCATGCGCGATCGCGGCGTGGTGGGGTTGCTCATGCTCTTCCGAAATATTAGAAAAAATGTATTAAAAAAATTACCGAACGTACAAATTTAATAGTTATTTCAAAGTTTTCTCTGAAGACTTGTGTATATATTACATAATAAGCATGCAATTTATCAACATAAAATTTCAAAAAATGTTCGACCCCTCCCCTTCCGAAATGTTTTCCTGCATTCATCCCTGCAAAATATTAATATTATATTACCACATATTAATGCATTTCGAGGCGTCTAAAAGCGTAAGAACGCGTGTTTATCACGCGTCGCAGCAGCATAACAGCATCGGGCTGTGGTACCAAAACATCTACGTGCAGGCATATCATTATCCTATCAAAACGTATAATATGGTAGTCCGAAACACGCGGGCTAGTATTTTAAACGGATCGATACGAGCGCATGGTTTAAATATTTATTATTATAACTGCAGTATGATCTTCTGCAATGAGAAAACTGTGTAAAACATACCGGTAGACTCTTTCACCGCGATATTATGTTCTACTGCAGTGCTGTTAAATTTATATTATTATGCGCGCGTACGCACGCATAATATATAATAAGCATACATGCGTAAAAACAATAATAACATATTAAAATTGAAGTCATTAATCGGGCGACGGTTGTTTTTAAAATACAATAATAATAAATAAAACTAACTGAAATCACGATTTTCTCTACGGATCCGGTAAGACGGGTTTCGTTCGCTTTTCCGCACCTACATACCTATATTATATAGAATATTTATTCACTAGAATAATAATTTGCACAAAGCGAATCCCGCCTACTAATATACTTCGATTATACGCGCGTACACACACACACACACACACACATATATATAAAATACAAGCTCGCGCGCGAGGATAAAATAATATAAATAGACGCCTTAATCATTGCTTATATATGCCTATATATGTATATAAATGTATATCGAGGTCATTCACGAGGTAAACACTGCAACGAAAAGACGGTGATAAATTACTGTTAAGGTATATACGGATGCGCGCGAAAGGACTAAGGATTAGCAGATATATTAAGTTTGCTTGAGTGTATGTGTTTGTACAGCGACGTTAAATCCACTCGTAACTTGTAACGGCGACGGACTTTCAGTGTATTTTATGTACGCCTATTTATTATGGTGTGGTGATTCGGACATTGAGAATCGTACATATAACAGTTCTTATATGTATTTTTATATATATATATATATATATAGCGCATAAACGAGCATAATGATAAATAATCGTAAGAAAAATATCTCGATTATTAAGAAAAAAAATAAATAAAAAATAAAACCAAAGAGTATCTACACTGCATGCAGACAGATCGATGCGTGTATATTTCTAGTGAACACAGTGACTTAGAAATGTCGACTTCAAATAGTGATCTAGTTATCGTTGGATCAGTACGAGTAGATGTGGACTAAGCTATAAGTAACTGTATTTAAGTCGTCGCTATCATTAAGGATACAATTGAAAATGTTGTAAATGTTTTCCGCCTATCGCATTCGCATCATTTTTAACGCCATATAGAGAACGTGTTAGGGCTAGACTAAACGGCGACTGGTACGGTCTCGCGATTGGACATCGTGTACGGGCGTACGGCGGTCGACTGTAAACACGATTCGCCAAGGTAAAAGGACGGGAACGACGAACCGTAGGATGATGTTTGTTCGTCCCGGGGGCAAGCTTGAAAAACTCGTCGTCACTCTACATCAGTGTTTGCTGCTTCTAGAGTAAGAAATCCTTAACAAGCGACGGGTCTTCGCAAATGGGTTCGATCAAAGGTTCGCTGGACGCGTCGATTTCTATCTAGGGAACGGACGCCGAAGCGAGCAAATAATAATTGCTCGCGGTACAAAGACTCATAGAAACACGGTCGTATTGTTGAACACGCTCACGGCCGTCACGGTAACATTCTCGACGTCGCAAATAACCCGCAGCCAAAAGACCCTATACATGTCGAAAACAAATAAAATAATAATTCCGGGTGACTGCGATGCGCAGTTATTGCGCCGTGTTCGCGAAGATCGCGCGCTTCTATACGTTACATGTTTCGGGCGGATGGCGACGGTACAACGCGATTTGTGATACGCGAACGTTCGCGAATCGCTTAATACGCAAAACGCGCACGGGTAAACACGTTTATTCCAAACCGACTCGTTAATTAAAGTTTATGTAAACGCCTGTGCGAATACCGAAAAAATAAAACGTCACTTCCTCTCTAACCAATTATGAACCGTTGGTATACGGGTATTGATACATTTAAATAATTGATCAATTACATCCAAGAGCTTATTTCTACAGGTTACATGCGCGGATAATTCGCTTGTGCATCTGCTGCTACAACCCATAAAACGTGTATCATACACCTTGCATAATAAGCCAATTGTTTTTCACTAATAATAGGATCCGTTTAATGTACAGTTATTATCTGTGTAATATTGTATACACAATAATGAAATTAACAGTTCTATTTCATGCACTAAAGTATACATATATTATGTAGAAAATAATCTGTTTTCGTCTCGCGAGACGCTGGGGAACACCAAAAGTTTGACAGTTATTACGTTTTATGGATATTATTCATCTCACTAGGTACAAGAAATATATTTTTTACTTTAATTTTATCTCTATCTAAAAATTATAGTAACGACGGAAAAAAAATTGTTTTACGTGTGTAATATTTTGTATTTTTTGTTCAATTAATAATTTTTCGTTTAGTTTAGTAGAAAACGTATTAAAAGTAATGAATAAATACAAATAAATATATGGCACAAATATTATGTTTCAACAATATAAAAATTAAAAAGGTTAACTCACTAATGACACAAATTTGTAACTGCGTTTAATTGGATATAGGTAATGTGGTACTATGGTAAAACATAAAATAGATCATTGAATATTATTCAGGATCCTCGGAGTCACCGCCGAATGCTCTCAACTTGAAAAAAAGCAATGATTTTTTCTTAAAACGTCTACAACTATGAAATACCATATTATAAGCTCGAGGTTTATCGAAAGATTTATTTTCTGTTCAACGTTTCTTTTGAATTTTCGCCTCAATTACCTCAAATAATAAAAATAATATAAATTATATTGCTATTGGCGAACAATGACTCTTTCCCATACCCATGATAACTTTTGAATTATCTCATTGTCAATATAATATATTATGTTTAAACTAGCATATTAGTATGTTTTGATTTTAAATAATTATAATTATATTTTAAAACTGGATAAATTCGTTGTTGCATATTTTATAAAGTAAATGAATAAGCTTCGCTTAAACAATTTTAATTACACTTTTTTTTTAACATAGTAAATTATCTAACTATATGAATCAGAAGTGAATAAAATCGTAGTATGATTTCATCATGCCTCATAAAATGTGTTGTAATTAAAAAAAAAAATTATACAAATTAAAATCTATATTTTTTTTAATTATACAACAACCAACAACAATAATAATAAAATAATATTTATAAAGAGATGACATCATGAAGTACGTTTTTGAATGAATAACATGAAAAAGTTGCGAGGGTATGATGCGAGAATCTTAAGTTTTTGAATATTTATCGAGAATCCAACTTTTCGATCAGCAAGCTTGTCATAATTGAAAAGGTTAATCTTTAAAGAAGTTCATGTTTATGAAGGTATCCTTTTTTCTTTAGTGGTTATCGATTTACGTTTATTCCTTGTAGCCCCATCAAAATGGAAAGATAGGAAAGGGATGCTTGCAAATATCGTCCATTTATGCGAAATACCTTGACACGGTTTTGTGAAAAGTGCACCCAAAAGTAAAACGTTTTAGTCAAGAAGTGAAATCTTACCTCTTCGTTCGATTTTAACAACTCATTTGGTTTTTACTGCAAGTCAAATAGTTTACGTCTCCATAACCAAAGAGAAAAAAAATAATTATGTGGACAGTTATCATCAGCGACGCGAGAAGAAAAAAATTATTTCTACCAAAGGAAGTAGCTGGGGTGCATTTCATTCCCCGACTTTCAAAGTTGCATTCCTCGGGAGGGAGTAGAGCACAAATGACGGGATTGAAAACACTAACCAAGCACAATCGAATGACATAATTTTCTTTGGTTTTGAATTTCCAAAGAGGGGGCAGGGACATGGAGCTCCAATTTCCATGGCTCCTTAAGGCATAAGAGTAGTTCGTAATGATTCCCTTATTAATTCTCCGTAATACGGATGATGAGAACGAGGACACATCGGAGCACAAAAATATTATCGTGTTATGATAACGCGTAATTACGGTGTGATGATTATTACGCGATGAACAATGTACGTTATACCTACATGTATATTTTACAAATTGTTTCATACCTGAATAATGAACCATGCGAAGTAAATCCAGCGCGATGTCTTTTCGTTCGTGTCCGGTCGGATATAATATACATTTATTCATTTATTTTTTTTTTTTCAAGTTTACGGACACAGTTTTTCCTAACAAGAACATAACCGTTCGCTTTCCGTATACTACTCGCGCACAGCGCGTCGCTGCACCGAAGGGAAACGGTCGAACATTAAGCGCATCTTATATGTATACACACGGGTGGACGGTACACGGCGCACGTTTCCCTCGAAAAAAAAATATATACGTAAAAAAAAAAACAAAAACCTAACGAAATATATTACGCGTGCGTTTTGCCTCTTCATCTGCTACGTAAACATCGCGTATTTTCGAGTGTTCCGATTCCGTCGCAATACGGTTATCTCGTTAATCCTTACACTATTATCATTACTTTTACTGTTACGATTATCTGACCGGCTCGATCGAACCCACTCGATTCCCGCGCGTATTGTCACCGCATGTGCGCGCGTAAACATACTCACCGCGCGGCGAGTGCAGTTTTTGACGTGCACGGGGAACACAACGCATGAATATGCCCTACGTTAATTGACGTGTACACCACTGCTGCACGGTTGCAGTTCTTTGTGCGCGCGTATATCAATTCCGTGCCACCATCGGCGGTCAACAGAGTCAACGCGCCTTATCAGATCGATGTACTACGCGGGCGTGCGAGTGGTTGCTAAACATCATAACTGAGCCATTGTAACAGTACATGCGCGCGAAACCGTGTTCTTGTCCGTGTGTTCTTGTGCATGACCCAGGACCGCTTCCCCCCCCCCCCCCCCCGGGAAATATGCGATTACAATACACGTGCATACGAATTAGCGTTTATTTTCATCTCTCTCACCAGAAGTCATTCGCTATTTCTCCGTTTCTCTCTCCGATCACTTCAGATATCCGCGGAGGACTGCAGCAGCACCGTTTCGGACTAGATCCGGTACAAAATAATTGGTACACTGTTTATCGGCGCACGGTAACGCCACGCCGTTGCGATAGTCGGCGCCGGGCAGCGGTTACCCGTGTCCGACGTCGAACTTCAACTCCTGTTGCTGTTTAATAACAATAATAACGATAACAGTAATACGCGATTACGACATCGATCACCGCCGTATAATTGGGTGTTCGTAAACCGTCTGCACGGATCTCTATAGTACGAGTGTTCCCCATTTGCACATGCAGAAGACAATTTTAGATAAAAATAATACGCGAAATATATTCGTCTCTCCCGTCGTACAACCCAACTCTAGCGCGTTAATACACGGTGATAACAGGAGCGGATCTAGGGGGGTTCGGGTTAGCTGACCCACAGTTAATATTTGTTGACAAAACTGGCCTCTTGAAGAGTACTTACAATTTTTATAAAAGTATTCGCGCGCACATTTAAACTCGACCTTTACTGTCATTGCAGCAGTAGTGATAATCAGTGCTCGAAGTGAGGGGGATACGGAGGGATGGCATCCCTCTACTTTTGTGTATTTACAGTTTTCATCCCTTTACTTGTTTTGTCTAGAATAATCCATTTCTCCTAAGACTTGTATTTTAAAATGATATACTTACTATCATTTTTATATTTGTATATAAGAAATTATTTTTTTTCGGTGAAAATAATTTTTTTCAACATTCAGGCCCGGGCGCCCGGCTTATCGAGTTGTTTAGTATAAGACGTTTCGCAATCCGTATTATACCCGTGTTTAAAGCCACGGACTAAGATAATATACCTTGTGTGAACTATAAAAAAAATAAATAAAATATTTAAGGTACACAAAATGTGAAAAATGTTATGATGATATCAGGAAATCTAAATTGTAAGGCATCCCTTCACTTATCTTGAGCCATTTCGACCACTGGTGATAATTAAAACATTCTACTTTCGTGGTAGTCGAAAAATGTATATATTATTACGTTCACGTGACACGCGACGGACATTATACTTTTAAGATAGCGATTCTCATGCCGTCACGCCTACGCAATGAAAGTTTTCTTCCGTATGGATCGATAGCCACTAAAAATATGTGTACACTACCCTAACACGATAGCATATGTTGAGCAAACACCTTATTACCGATATAGTAGACGGAATCGATTAATATCGCACAATACACCTTACACAATATCTACCAACTACGTATACACTATTATGTGTGCAATGCATGTCGACTATACTTAACCTTAGAACGCGTGTTTAATATGTAGGGTGGAAAAAAAGAGAAAAAGAGTAGCATATTTCATGAGATTTTCCTAATTTGTGCATTAAATAAGTTTTTTTTTACAATACTATTGATATTTAATTTAATGTTTTCTAAAAAAAAAAAACTTTGATTTTGGCACCATCATCATAGTGCTTGGTGATGCTTAGTGGTGCTGAAGTTAATTTAAATAGTGTGATAAAACTTTTTGGTGTAGAGTTTTGCAAGAAATATTATTTTAATATTAAAAGAAGCATTTGAAATAATAAAAATGTCTTATTTAATTTTTAGCACCACTAAAAAATACGCGTTGTTAACAATTATAGTATACATAATATTTACCTCTGGACAAATCCAAAGACGTGACCCGTCCCTGGACCTCGATCTCGGTGTGCGCCGTCTCGGTCCTTGTGTCCCAGAACCGAATTCTTTTGTCGAAATGACCGCTCATGATGGTCGTACCGACCGTCTCCGATGTGACCAGGTCATTGCAACTGGACCCGGCGAACTTTGTCTCAACGCCTACACGAAAAAAAAAAATAAACGATTTTATAATAATAACACCGGCCGAAGAGTATACTTATTTATTTATTATTTGAATATCCAACGAGTAAAAGCCTTTTTACAAAAACCCTTTATACATATATATATACCAGTGGTTCTCAACCGTTTTTTATTCACAGCACACTATACATCACAAGTTTTCGCGGCACACTTATGCATTTGACAACAAAAACTTTGGCTACGCGCTAAGATATCCAGTTGGATTAAAACCGTACAGTTTACCTACAGATATGGCCAAAAGTCGCGCAACAAATTCGCAACACAATTTGTAATAGTAAAAAAAGAAATTGTTTTTTTATTTCTTCTTCTTCTTCAAAAAAAAAAAATGGTATAAAAATTTTTAACATGCGTCTCAAGAACGTGCGAGAAATTTCTAGCTGGAGTGAAATGCGTTTAGTCGATTGATTCGAGTTTTCGACGAACGTTTGAGACACTAATTGCAAATTTTCTTTTGTCATTGACGTCTTCGATCGACCAGAACGTGGTTTGTCGGCGACCGTTCCAAATTCTTCGAAACGTTTTACCAACCTCCAAACGGTGGTACGATTTGGATCAGAAGAACCGGGCGATTCAACGGCGAACTGTTCGATAGTATCCTTAAAAGAACCTTCGTTTATGTACCACAATTTTATTAACAAAGTGCGTTCAACAAGTGAACATTTTGGAACGGGCATTTCGGCAGTGTTACGAACGATAACGAACACGAAACTGCGTCTAATAGTGGGTCGTTTTGTTGTAAACGCGATAACGAGACCAAAGTTGCAATATGACGTAACGGAGATGACGCGGAAGGGAGTAACTGCGCCGTAACACGCGTTGCCATACAGACGGTAGGCGTTGCCCGACTTTTGGCCACCCCGGTATGATTCGTCTTAACTGCACGATTGATTGACATTTAACTGTCATAGTTTCATCAATCGGTATTTTCAAACGTCAGACATTTTTCACGGCACACTTAGTCGATCTCGCGGCACACTGATTGAGAACCATTGATACATACAGTGAAACCAAAAAATACTAAACTTAGTTAAAAATCAGTTACTTATTTTGTCATACATAATGTGCTCGTATGGTAGTAAAGACAGAAAACCATCGATTTCCATTCACTTTAAATATCGTCCATTATAAACCTAATGTCAATATGATTAGGATAGCCGATAGGTAGTAACGCGTAGGATTTAGAGACCCGTCTAGGTAGATATGTCGGTGTTCAGAGGTCGATACCCGCATACGAGTTGTGGTATTTTATTTTAATTGTTTCCAATTATTAGTAGGTTTCATTGTTTGAATATGACGTTCTAATTATGTTTACAATGTAACCCAAATATAACTTTTTGTTATAAACATTATATTGCAGTTGCAGGTATGTTAGAAATTAACAGATTTAAAACGTTGATGATTAGGTTGCAAACACCGGACATTAGCAGTATCAGGGACATCATATTAACGTAAATTCAACATTCAAATTAATGTTGCAAATTATATGGAAACATACCTTGTATGTTTATAGTACACATTATTGCACAGTGGGTACTAATATGATAACGCAACATTTCGTCGGTGCGATAATATTTTAACGAGATAAATATATACTATTCTGTATAGTAATATACGTAATGAACTTTTGTTTAGGTATTCCATAAATATTCTTAATTTATAAATTATTAATTTCAAAAATGTAAATCCTCGTAAAAGTATCCGTTTTTTAGAGTGTCCCATATTTAAAAGTTTTCCTATAGAAAAGTAGTGAAAATGTTCCCGTTATAACGTCCGTTATTTGGAGATGTCCGCGATTCAGAGGTGTACGTTAGGGGAGGTTTCACTTATTACTATTGGGTACAAGTAAGAGCAGGACCGTGCGCGCGGTTGGTAGATTAAATCCGCCCTCGGACGATTACGCGATCGTTCGTCGGAAGAGTACCAAGTTCACAGTAATATAAGACCGATTATGCACGAATTAGCGTACATATATATATCATACACGATCACGACTTTTACACGTTAGCCGAGCCTACTCTCATCAAGCTGTCCTCGCGCGTCAAATATATTACGAGTATGATATACCACACGGCGCGTATACACTCACATGCTCTGGCGCGTAGATCGTATATCTTCAGCGTGCGGTCGTGGCTGCCGGTCACCACTTTGTTGGGTTCGCCCATGAACTTGGCAGCCATCACTTTGGCACAGTGTCCGGTGAGTGTGTGCTAAAACAAACAACCGAAACGGTATTTAACTGTAAATACAATTTGAATTTGTTAATTGACCGGGCCTCACTGAGTGAAACTTAAGTGCAGGCTCGCAGCAGTATTCTTAAATAAACATCCTTGGAATAAATAAATTTAAAACTTAAATGAAATACAATAGACGACAGAAATCACTGGATAGAAATAATAATTTCTACAATAGTTATTATTAAATGTGGTAAATTATTTTTTAGTTTCAGTTGCATATCATAATCATATCGGAGCTAGCGGGAATTTCAACGAATGTAAAATGCATGTCGGTCATGTCAGTGGACATCGAGTTACATAACACCTGAGTCTCAAGAAAAAGAACGTTTTTCGGCAGCCGGTTACATATATTATAATAACGATATTTCTTTGAATACTATATTTATTATTGTATACGTGTACAACGCAGGTGCTTTATGATGACAACTGCATCACTGGTAAACTTTTTGATGAAAAATGTATGTTTATAATTGTTACGGTATTGTTATAATACGTTTTAAACATCGATGCGTACGTTCATTTCACGATAAAAGTTTGTTTTCCAGATGAATAAACAAAGTTTTTATTTAAATCTTACAACCTGTTAATGTTTATATCAATCATTGCTAACTCAATTAAAAATTCTTACTTTTATAAGCGTCGAAGATTTAAAATTTCACGAACGTGCAAGCGTTGCACGGTTTATATCCATACGAGTTTATATACAGACGTGTTAAGAATATTGCGGTCAACAATACATTTATCGACAAAACCGAAAACCGAATCGTTATTATCAAAACAGTAGTCGTTGTAACGTTGGTAAAAAATACAAATCCGGAACCACTACGTTCTCTCCGGGAGGGTGGCACGCATTGAGTTCAAAAAACGGACAGAATTCACCGGGGCCTACATCTGCTCACCCTGTGACCTACACACCACCCCCGAGGTCACACGTGTAGGCGGACAGCACGCTAATGGTACGAGAGAAACAAACGTTACGCGGGATTTTCGCAGCGGTTACCGAGCGCGGCGGAGGCAAAAGAATACGTAATAGATGTTACGAACGATAGCGACGGGGATAGGACGAAAAGAGCGCAGAGGTCATCTTATGCGCGTACCCGCCGACGTACCCGGGTGGGCTCGAGTGCACACGCGTACACGCGTTTCGTTTCCGGTGCACTAGAGGTATTGAAGAACGCACAACACGCGTTACACCGTCGTTGCGCGCACATGTACAATACAAAACGTATATCATTGCAATACCCCGAGGCGAATATATTACTAACGATACTTTGCCGTCGCCACTGTACACCACGTGTACACACAGGTATGTACGTATATATGTACACCTCCGCAGCAGTAAGACAATATTCGTACGGATAATGAATACGTAAATTCTCTCCGCACACAATAAATACCGTGTATCGTTGTCGTCGTCGTTATTATTATTGCTACCAATCTTCGTATTGTATTGTAACCTTCCCGTATACACGCGTCCCGTCACGCCGCGGCAGCGGTACATCGTGTAAGAGAGTGTACCGTATGGTTGTGGGTCCATCCCGTTCGTGCTCGCAGCCCGTACGGCGTTCATGCGCGTGCGCCGACGAACGGAATCGATTTCCATCCATTACACGTATTGTTTTTACAATAGTCGACGGAACAACTTGCAACAATTTATGCACGCGTACAGTTGCGTTACGATTATGTGACATACGCGCGATGACGTAGGCGTAGATTATTATTATTATTATAATCGTATACGTCCAAATGTCCCGGACCGGTAGCCACCGACGACGAAGACAACATGTGCGTGGGGGGTACTAGATCGCGCGTATCGAATACGTTACACCGCCGGACACGACGAGGCTGATCATGGCAACGGTCGAAATGCACTCGGATAAAGGTCCGCGAACCGCGCTTTGGTTGAACGAGATCATTCGATTATAATTCATAATTTTAAGTTGAGCTTATTGTTTCGAATATTTTTCGTAAACCGAGAGCAGTTGGCAGTTGCTTATTTTTCTAATCCAAGCGCTACTAAAACAATCGCATAGCCATCGGGAAATAGCCTAAACATATTTTATTCGATTGGTCGATAAGAGAGCTGTCGTGCACACGTCCAATAGCGGTTTGCTGCTAGCCCTGCTGGTGGAGTCACAGTTCTCGCACCGACTGCGTTACTATCGTATTCGCGGAGATACGTCCCGTACGTGTGCGTAAAATAACATTACGGGGGGGTGTATGCGAGCGCTGGCGAGGCGATTTAAACGCGACGACCGGTGGATATGCTTACACGACGTGTTGGTTTATGGGTGTTTTTATGGGTTTTTCGTGTTCCGAGAACTATCCCCGTAAGTCCGCGCGGGGAGGAGACGATATCACGCGGTATTGGAAAACGTGTGCACAAAAAATCATGTCAGATCTTACGCGTATTTATGCAACGCGAAGCGTGTTTACAATGCGGATAAGTACTTTGCGTGCGCACATGAATTCGGTCGGAAACGCAAACCCATAGCTGTTCGCGCAGTACACATATTGCGTCGTCATCGTCCCGGCGCCGGCACAAATACGAAATCGAAAACGTTTACGCACCCTGTACACATGTATTGGCTGCAAAGGCCTCGGGGGCGTTTTCAAATAGCAAACACATTTCGTATCCGATGTATGATTATTATAAACTGTTGCGCGCATATTTCAATCGCTCGTGAAATTTACATTTCCCATTAAGATGTAAATCCGCACACGTTTTAAATAACGTTGTGCGTTGGTACAAACACGCGCACGCCGGCGTACGCATTCGCATCCGTACGAGTGTATACGGCATGATATGCTTCAAAAATACGTGTCGCTGTACAATTATATATTCTATTTTGTAATAAATACGTGTTCGTTTTTGCGCGACCGTTTCGTAAACAACATGTATAAATGATCCCGGTAAACGTACGATTATTTCACTATCCTGCGGTTGACGGATACATTGCAGGTATCCGAAGACGTAACGTTGGACAACCGTAAACTCCTACAAAAGTAGACAATCTCCTACGTAGTGTTAACTCCTATTATCGTGATATCGATGGTATACGGTATCTCCTACGCGTGTTTCGTTCAATTAAAAATTATATTCCCAATAGTAAATAAACGATAATCATTACTGTACGCTGTCTCCGTGTAATACAGATAATCGAATTCCGATTCAGTAGATATAGAAGTATGAATTTGACGATCGGTTGTTTTTATTATTTTCGTTATTGTAGTGATATTTCGGTAAAAAGTTAAATGTAATGAATTATTACCGTGTAGGTGGTTCACAATTTTTTTTTTTTGTAAAAAAAAGTCGGAACTGACATTTGGCAGTACAATTATCTACACAATAAACGTATTGTTGTATATGTTGAACGATAGGGTTTTCGACAAAAAAAGTATTTTTTTTTGATGCGTTTATTTAACTCTTTTAAAATATTTACACATTAGATGCTTTTGTTCATTTCATAACACTACACTGCGCGAATTTGTAATCGTTGAACGTGATTCTCCTTTGAAATGTTCGTTTTATACAAGTTCAACATTTAGAGTTAATATTTAAAATTACAATCCAATAGTTATTCAACTCATTATGGTTTTTAGCGGCAGCATCAGACAAAAATGTTCGTATTGTTATACGCATCGTGCATTTTATCAAGAAGACGTAGAACAGGGGTTTTTCAGCTATATAACATGCTTGTTTTGATTAACGATAAGTCACTCTAAAAGGATTTTAGGGCGAAAACACCCATTATAAAAATGAAAGAAAACAATAATTTGGAGGGCATATCTCGAAGTTGTTTTTTTTTTTAAATTATTTAATAAAATAATAATCAAATAATAATAATTTGTTTAAAATGTGCGATTTTCTAGTTTTGTTGACAACCGAAAACAAAAATAAGTTATTCGAATACTATGCTACCGGACGGTAAATATTATTGTACACTAGATAATTTTAAAAACGTCTTTAGATCGTATAAATAAATACACGTCCATTATAATATCGTAATATAACATATGTTTTCGATTTGAGTGACTTTTCTTAACAACATTATCTGTTTTATGCGCAACTATACGTACTACGTATTACGTAGACACATGATATTTATTCGTACTGCTGCTATATCATAATACGATTATACGTATATATTATTATACCCACTGTAAAATCTCACGAACCGTTGTAATGTTATTATTATTATTATTATTATGTTGATATTATAAACTAATTTATTTTTTTTTATTTTACGATTTTCATTTGATGGATGCGAGATACCTTTCCAGAGTACGAATCGATTGAGGTAAAAACGTGTAGCGACGTAGTCACTTGTATTCGTGTATGTACATACGAGTAGAAAAAAAATAAATAAATAAGAAGAAATACCTTATAAAAAACGACACGTATGACCTATAATAATAACGTAATAATAATTATTATTGTACGTTTATATATCGTACGTACGTCTACCGTCCAACGCACGACAAATCGTATTATCTGCCGTATACGTATATGCGCGCACCGCGTACTTATATAGGATAACCTGTCGGTTATGTATTGGTATTATTTCGTGTTTCTCTCCTTCGTGTACAGCACATATCCGTTCAGACGGTTTTTCGATTCGCGCTGCATACACATTAAATATTATTATATACGCAGGAACGTAGCGCATTACCATTACCATTATCATTATTTATGTACACGGTGGCTGGATAGTCTCCATTATTTCTGCACCGTGCTATATACATTATAATATCATTATTATATCGTTATTATAATTATTACTCGCCTCGGTACGGAGGAACGAAAAAAAAAAAAAATTAAAAACAATACATCGAACACTCGAAAATGAAATATTAGAATCGGTTCGCAGGAGCAGTCGACGGCGTAATACATACATAAAGAGTTGTGATACGAATAATGTTAAGTAGTTACGTGTCGGCCGCGACTGTTTAACGGACTTGGGTGGTCTTACGGGTCGCGGAGGGCATGCCGACAATCATCGTGGACCGTTGAAGCCACTGCAGCGGGTTCATTACGAGCGCACCGTATAATCGTCATCGTCCGCGACCCAAACTCGTTACCGGCGGTAGCCCGGTGTCATCTTAGGTACACGGACACTCAGTCGCCCAGCGGTCATCTTTTAGATACGACATGTTTACAATCACGGCACAATGGCAGCTTTACGGTGTTTCGTTCCCGTCGCTGCAAAGAATACCCATGCAGCCAGGGGTCGACGAGTACATCATATGCGAGGTGGGAGTCTCCGGAAGATGAAAACAATACACGAAGAAAAAAATACTGTATTTTGCCGACCGATGTTAACAAATGTCACTCTGTTCATCACAGGGGCGGGTTTTATCACTAACCAAGGGAGGGGCTAATGGAGGTTTAAAAATTAAGTTAATTGGTTTTTTTAAATCTATATAAAATTTTAAATTACAGAATATGGTTTTGAGTCTCTCATAAGTAAGTGGTTTTTTTCACAATAATGACAAAGTTTAAATAGTTACATTATTGGTATCAATTTTAATCTGAAACCATTTTAAAATACAGGTAAATACATATAATTAACAACAAAAGTGAGCTATTTATTCATAAAAAAATATATAAAACAGGTACCATATCCATCAATGACCATTGACGATATTTTATTATAATTATTAATATATAATAATACTTTGTTTTGTAAAATAGATAGCTTAGTCCCAAGGGTGGGGGAACTATTGCCCCCTTAAACCCGCCCGTGGATCATCAGAAATGTTGCTTGAATAATTAAATCCGTAAGAGTGTAAGATACGTTTGGTCGCCCATCGTAGCCGTAAAACGTACGGTGAAAACTGTCCAAGACGGAATCGCGCAAACGAGGACCCTTACGAAACGCGTTCGCCGTCTTAAACGGGTCACCGGGGCCCGGTTTACGGGGATACGTACACGATCCGCGAACGCGATTGAGACAATATCCGAACACGATTTCTGTTTCGGACTGCGACTTGTTCAGGGTGCGTCGGATTACGGGTTTCGTTTTGTTACCGCAAACGAGGTACTCACGAACTGCATGGCACACACTCGTAACAACCAGAAGGTCGACGTCGAAACGGACATAATAATTATAACGTTACGCCCAAGAGGAGTAATACACGTCCGTTACGAAAAACAATACATCTCTGACGGGTTATTTAATTGTTTCTTTTTTTTTTTTTTTTTTAATTTTACATTCTATCGAAACAACACCGTAATGATAATGTACACGCCAACACGTTGTAATCATCGGCTCGATATGGGTATAAAATATACATGTTTGTGTGGGCATATTCACACCGTAAAAGTGCAGTACATAATACAATATGCGTGTTTCCGCAGACACACCTGTTAACGTGCATATAATATATTGATCATTGGTATTTATCGCGAAAACTTAAAATTTATAGATTATATACACATGAACACACGTGCGTGTTGCGATATAGTTACAAATTTCTCCGGACAGCTATATACGCGTTACGTAAACAATCGGCATCGCCGTGAACAATATTTACGTCTAAATTATTACGTACACGAATATAATATAATATAGCATGTGAACACAAAGGTACATATCATTAACGCTGGTATTACAGCAACGATAATGTATGGCCATATTTCATGCGTACCAGAGCGGTTCTCGGACCTGCACTTATCTGGGGGGGGGGGGGAGGAGGAGTAAATATTGCATCCGTTCATTTTTAGACCACCTGGTAGGACGAATAAAAATATTCCGGAATTTAAATGATCAGGAAGAAGTGACACAGTTATCGTATTTGATTAAATTTATTCATAGGACGAGGCGCAGTAAATTGATTTTTATTTTTAGGGAGGCTCTGACGAATAAAAAAAAAAGTTTTGGATCGTTGAAATATACATATTTTTACAATCGTAGTACGTTTTTTTTGTGGCGCAAAGTAATAATTTACAAATAATATTTATCGTGCGTCCGAACATGAATGTCAACCTGGCTCGTACACTCGTACGGCACCGAAGTGCGCGTTCAAGTCTGAACCGTTAACCGTCCCGTGAGTATATATATATATATATCAATTAATAAATAGGTCACGCATATAAATGTTTGAAAAAAAACGAGAAAAACGTCGAAAAAAATTCGATTTATTGCCCCAATATATAAAAGAAAAAAAAAAAAAAAATCCTTACGTAAAATGTTTTTATTACGACGGATATTTGTTTACCGTGGACCAGGCACGTTTGACGTGATACGGTACGGACGGGTGTCGAACGCGTCGGAACGCGTACGAGAACATTTCTAATTTTACATTCAACGTAAAACGCATCGGTCCGATGAGATTTCGCGATACGCGCGCAACGATCGCGACTCGATAAAGGTCGCGCGGGACCGTGCCGCAGACCCGTGGGGCACTACGTGTTCGCGGAGCGATCGTTCGACTGATCGAAACGTACGCAGCACGCGGGCGAAAAGGGGGGAAACGACGAGAAGCGACGTTTAGAGCGAGACGACGTGACGACGTGGACGCGTATCGAAAACGAAACGGGTACGTTCGCGGTACGGCGACAGAGGTGCACGGGCGCCGACGGGTTGCACCGGTGGTGCGTTCGACCGAATGCGGAGCACTCCGCGCGTCGGTTCGGTGTCGGATAACCGCGCGCACCACGTTGTACGCGTATTGTTCGCGCGTCTCGCGCACCCGTCAACAACGTCCGCCGCGCACGTGTTAAGGCCCGGACACACATAACCACCGCACCGTGCCCGATCCGTGTGTCGGCCGTAACTTGGCCGTGTCACGGTTCGTCCGAATAGACACCACACTTGTCCGTACCTTGTCCGTGCCTGGTTAGCTTCGTTGTTTTCCTACTAGCGTCAGCTGTTTCAATTTGTTTTAGCATTTTAACCAGGACGGACGTGAGAACTATGTTTAAGAGTTTTAAAAAAAGTGAATTAGCAATTATAGCGCTTGCGTTAGAAGAAGAAGACGAGAAATGGAGAGTGTGTCAGTATGCAAAAGTCAACATGCAAGAAAAGAAAAAAATGTGGATACGCAATGCATGGAAATCAAGAACCGTTTAGGGGGAATTTTTCACGTTGTTTCCTCATCTAATAGACGATGAAACTAAGTTTTATGATATGCATATTTTACAATGGCTCAATCAACATTTTACGATATTTTAATGGAGCTAAAAGAGAGGTTGAAAAAACAAGACACTGGAAACCGAAACTGTAAACTTTGACTACCGAATGTTGAGACTCCGAGCCTGTACAGTCAACGTCATTTATTAAAATATTTTAATCGTGCTCGGTCCGGTCTCGGTGCGGTGACAGCGCTCGTCCGTGATACGGTTATGTGTGAACTATTGTTATTTATATCATTGCACTATTCATTCACCGAGTGACGGTCAACACTCGGCCGACACACGGATCGGGCACGATGCGGTTATGTGTGTCCCGGCCTTTATACGGATTTTATCCGTACCGAGACGTCGTTTATGCGCGCGCGCGCACGGGTACACCGAATAATAATAACAACAACAACATTATTGCGTACCCGCGCGCATCGGACACCCGCGACGGCGGCGGCAATTGTTTATTTCAACAAGGCAATTTGCGAAGTTTGACGGTTTGGCACACTCAACGGTTTAACCGAAAAAACAATTAGTTGCCTTATCTTAAACATTTTTGGAGTAGGTATTCTGAACAGAAATTATTAATGAATTAAATTAAACAACCAATGCAGGTATTATTACATATTATTAATATTACATTAATTATGATTATTCCAAGTCATGACAGTAACTTTGTAAAATCTTATGAATCCAATTTAATTTTTATCGCAGAATATTTTTTTTAATTCAGTTATTAAAAATGCATTTTACAATCATAATAATTATTTTATTTTTAATCACTTAACAATTTTTAGGGCTAGAGGGAACTAAGACCTGTACTTAACATTTCGGGAGGGAGGCTTAGCTCCCCCCCCCAATTTCCGCTTACGGTTATGGACGTGAACGCGTTAATCTGACGGGGGAGAGACCGGAGGCGGATCGAGAATAACACCGCTGTGGATCGGTAAACGGAAAAAGACGGCCGACACATACACGTGCAGGCATATTTTTACACGACGAACATGAAAATATGTCGTACGCACTACGAGACTACCGCGTTTCCGGGACGCACATTCTTCTTTTACGTGCCGCGCGACTCGTGCGCGGATACTGTTTCCTACGTTTGCGTACATTGTAAACGGTTAATTGGTTTCCATTGCGAAAAACGGTTTTGGAATGTTACCGTATTTTTACGACCCGTCTACCTTTCGCGGAATTTCTTTTGACGACCATGTTATAAACGGTGCACACACGATTTTATTTTCGCGTATTCCAACGGTTTCGAGCGCGAAAATTCTCGTCAATTATACATTTAACCACTGTGTCTCAAATACAGACTATTTTATTCGGTATAATATCTAATCAGTTCCTAAGTTACATACATGATTTTGTTGCAGTAGCTTTTTTTTTTTTTTTGTTTTTGTTCTTAATTTTTATACCAACGGTTTCCCGTCGATCAGCGTTTATAGATGCATGTCAGTGACGTGGCGAAGAATTGTTTGAGAGGCAATTGCCTCTGAGATTTTTAAGTGTGGTTGAAGTCAAGAGAAGGTAAGTAAGGCTCTTCTAAGGAATCTTGGTATGATGGTTCTCACAATTGAGATTTTATATACATTTTGAAAATATTTGCCCCACTCCTCTTTCGGTCCACGAGCCGGTACTGTCAATGGATTATAAAGTACAACCACCTAAGTAAACGAGTGATGAGTGGTAGTCACTAATCAGTAAAATGAAAATTTTCTCTTTTTGGTAACTTCACCAATTGGTCCATAATTTTTAAGTTATACAAAAGAGATATTGGATAGATCACTGCAATCCAGCTCAATGTTAATATGAAGTTTTTGTAATAATGTGACGGTCATCGGTGACTATAATCCGAATCTGCTTTGGGATAATGTCTACCAACGTTTCTATAATGGAATAAAATATATACTATAATAATAACTGTATATTATAATTGAATAAACAGTTTTCACAAAATTTTATATCTTTTACAACGGAGATAATCTACATGTTTTTTTTTTTAAAACAATACGAATCATAACAGTACAAAATGCATCGATTATCAGAATTATTACTTGAGGCGTTAGTGCGGTATGTTTGCAGTTTTTTACACAATAAATCAGCCGTTACGGTAAATTAAATCTATATGGTAATAATAGCTTTACTGTACAGCTCGTTGGGCATCCGCGTGTTGTACACTATCTTGATCCGTGGGTCACACATGGACTTATGCAATAAATAATAGCAATAATCACAGTATACCGATTTTGCGACGGTATACTTCTAGCCACACTTGAGATATCAAATACCACGAATAAACCGGTTTCAGATCAAACATTAAGGAAACAAAGGTCAAACAATTAGCATGAATTAATAACCCGTTAGAACAAACACAAGATGAGTACATCACCATGATATACTTGGACCGAAGACACTCTACCCAGTCGTGCCGTTCCGGTGGTCTGAAATATTTTTAACAGCGAAAACGGTATTTCAGCGCGTATACAACACTTGAACGGACTATTTTTTTATTTTTTTTTACTATTTAAACCTTTTAGCGTCGTCCTATACTATAATAACACTGCAGTAATCCGAGTGTTATCAATCGCGTGCGGAAATCACTATTGTCAACGCCGCCTACGCGCACGGTTTGAGATACGAATGCCGGAAACGTTTTTTCTAACGAACCGGATTGTGCCTGGGAAATGCGCACCACCCCCACCCCCGTGTCCCCTATATATTTCCCCTCCCCTCCCGTCGACGTTTAATTACGTACGGGAAAAGATATACGTACAAGCACACTGTTACTGCACCGGTGCACACGAGACATGCGCGTTGCGATACCGCGTGACCTATGTGGCCGCGTTTAATTGTCACGCGCGCGAGCTGTACCCCCGCACAGAGGGTTGTATTCGCTCGGGTCGCGCGTTAATTGCGTCGATTTCTCGCGGTATTTCAATTATTTTTCGTCCGTTATTTAACGTAATGAATCCATCGTGCGCGCGACCCGTTATCGTTACTATTGTACATTTATTTTAATTTATTTTTCGCACGCCCCCCGCCGGTGCGCGGTTTTGCTGCTCGCGCGCACGAGGCACACGTAAAACCGTAAACGGGCGAAATACCTGTGCGCATACGGACGATTTATAATGTATCGTACGCGTATGCATCGGTATTCGCGAAGAAAAAAGAAACAACAGCGGTAACACAGGAACACATAGAGCGGCGGACCGCTCTGCACGTACAACGGCCCCGCACGGTATCACGTTGCGGAACTCGAGCCGCCGCAGCGGTGTCGAGTTTTGATCATTTGTAGACGATACTTAATATATTTTTTATTTTTTTCCCCCTGCGTCCATTTTCACCCACCACGCGACGCGATAACGGTTAATCACGAACCGGGTGTGTAATCGGTACGCTGTTCGTCGGACAGGAAAACTTATACATCTAATGGGCACGTGTTCCTCGCTCAAACGACCGGCGCTGCGGCTGCTGCTGTTGGCCGGTACCTGCGAAATTCTACTGCAGATGGTACGACAAGGCGACGCGAACAAAATGTTATACATCACATGTTGGTCCAATCAAATTTCTCCATGATGCATTGTTCGTTTTCAGACGTCGGTATGGAGTGAAACCCGTTCGTTAATTGATACCTTTGAAACATGATTGTCTGGGTCTTCCTCTTTGTCCATAACCTTCCCCTCCTAGATGTTTGTACCGAAATCGTGTCTTGTAAGATGTCCGATAAGTTTTCTTTTCCTTTTCATTACCTACAGTCGTAATGATGCTCATTACTTCATCTATTTCCTACATGATGGTGTTGTCACTTTTCCTTTCTGCCCAGCTTATCCTTGTTGTTCTTCTCCAACCTTTCTTTTTCACTCTAATTTATTATACGATTTCATCAAGCTCTTTCTAGTCTTAACGCTTCTTGTTTTGCTGAAGTTAACCTATCCTTTGTCGATCTGCTATCTTCCATAATTAGGTTTCAAGCAACATTTCTCTACTTGCTCAACTGGTTCATCCTTAATGTTGATATATATTTTTATACAATTGCGTAATATTATCAAATAATTATTATCACAAACCTGCCGTGCATGAACACACGGTGACGTTCACTCTATAATATCAGTTTTTTTTTTTGATAAATTCAATTTCGAGCGCGACACAAAAATATTAAGATGCGTACCGCTCAACAACACTGCCCTCTCGCACGTATAAACGGTCTCGTACGGAAAAAAACGTGGGTAAATTCATACACGAGTAATCACCGCACGCCGGACCCGAAAAAATAATCAACGGGCGACTTTGTACGCGGTATCGCCAAGCGTCCGTTATTATTACACGTACCGAAGTATGTATAATGATACATAAACCAGTGTTTTATATTATATACGTACTAAGGAATGTGCAGCGGTGGTCCGTTCGACCGTAACGTTACACAAAATAATGTAAGTATATACCGCTTGTGCGTAGCGGTTTATGGAATAAAGTTGTTTTGTCGAAAACTCAGCTTACGTTGACGCGAGCGTATAATAATAATAATAATAATATTGCGGTGATATCGAACGCGTAATTGTAAGATTTATTTACCGCTATCAACGGGGTTAGTGCACCACATCTCGGACGATACATAACGTTTGGATAGGTCGGGAAGTCACGCTACGGAACAACGCAATTTCGTGGAGGTTTTAAGATGTTCACGATCCAATGGTCTTGGAAAAAAAATTTAAAATCGAAACGATGTGTCTGGACATCGTTTTCACGATGCGATACCGCCGACGACACGTATGAGTTGAGCGATATTACACCGCACGTAGAGCGACCAAACGGTTGCGTGCATACAACAACGATCGTTTTAATGGTGCAATTGCTCGAACACAATGGAGCATCCTAATTCCGTAAAATTTTGACTTTCACGATAATGTGTCAACTTCTATGCATTAAGTTTTATACGTATAAGGGTGGCCCTTATACGTGAAGAAAAAAAATTAATATTTTTAATTTCTCACGCCCTCACCAAACCGCCGTTGAACCTACTTAAATGTCAAGAAAACAATGTACCTTTTTATTTTTAATAGGCTAAATTTGTTTAGTGTATTGAACAAATATGTATTGAAAACCAACATAATGACCCAAAAATACTAAAAATGAAAATACGTCGAAGGTTGCAAAATAATGCTAGTACAATTTGTTGCTTTGAAACCCTCGTTACGTGAAACAAATCATGTTCGTAGAAAGCATTATGTATGATCAATCAAAAAGATATGCACTTTGCATTAAAATCCAGGCCTTAGTTACAGAAGCCATTCAGCAATGCTCATGCGAGTTTTGAAAAGCACAAGCGTTCACTTGACGGAACCCTCGTTATTGATCATTCGATATTGAACCGTCACGCAAGGCGTGAAGTTAGCGATATCGATTTGAGATGGTAACCTAAAACGGAGTTCCAACAAATATCCGGCGTCCCGGCGTACAATTAACATTGTCGAATGGTTTCTGCGACGTCTGAGGAAAATCGTAACGCGCGTATTTGGCAAGGTCCAGAGTTGAAAAATCGTGAACGAGGGTTCCGAGAAACCGTTGGACGTTTTTTCGAAAAGATTTTGATACACGCGTATGTGCGAATTAGGGTCAGCGATGGGGTCATATGAATTATAACGAAGGAGAAAATAGCCTGTTCGTGCGCGACTATCGGCGGGTACACGCACGGGTGTAATGATACAGCGTCGGTGCATCGGGACGCCGACTTTTTCGTACGTGCCGTATGGTTTCGGAACACTGCAGTTTTCGTTTGCCGTCCGATAATAATACTGCAGTACACTATGTACCGTAAGAACGGACAGGTATTGCGGTTTCCGGTTAGCAGAAGCAAGCTCCGCGTAAGGTTTTCGGCAAAACCGCCGTTGTTTTTTTGTTTTTTTTGTTCTCGCCTACGTACGGATACGAACGCGACCCGCGCGTACACAACCAGTATGGATGATCTACTATTGCGGCTTTCCGTTGCCAATAATCGAATTGTCGGGCCCTACGCCTCTTGTGTACACGTACAGGCACGACGACATCCGCCGTTTACCTATATTTATCGACACACGAGCGGGCGATAAACGGCTTTTCTCACGACTTGAACTTGTTTGCTACTCCGCGCACGTGTATCATGTGTACACGTGTATAAATATACGAAGAAGTTCTGCGGCACCGGTTTTTCGAGACGTGAGATGAGAGTCTCGCCCGCGATCGAAGCACACGCGCCCGTTCCGTTTTAACACCCCCGACCTTCCGGTTCGTTCGCACCGCGACAAATTTACGACTGCGGCCGCGGTAACACGAAAAACGCCCGCGCGTGTACGGTTAAAATAGTTCATCGTAATTCATGCGTCTACGCGCATACTATAAACCGCAGTGGTTCTCAAACCGGGCGCTGCGAGATAAAACAAATTTAAAATGGGTCAACAAAGTTGATCGTGGCCGAGACTTTGTGTGCCGCGAAAATGTTGCGAAGTTGTCGATCGGTCGGTGTTGTTGAACAAACTTAAAACCTCTGTGATATACGGTGTACAGAGCAAGCGGTTTCGCAGTTCTATCGCATGGTAAACATACATATAAACAGGGTTTAGATACGATCGACGCGTAAGATGGCACAGGGCGCGTGACAGCGGTTAAAATGAGAAATAAATTTGATGAAGCGTTTGTGACGCAATTCATCTACTACGGGTAGAAAGAATAATAATTTTCTAAATGTGATTTAATATAAATTCATTTCATCATCATTATTATATCAACATTGTTTTCTGATTTTCTCTGTACGATTTATAAATATGGTTCAAATATGGTGATTTGAAAAATTATTTTGACCACGAACGGGCCTCTCCAAGTTAAACGTTTGGGCCGTTCAAGAGGAAGGGGCGCCGGAATGGTTCTTACAACAGTCACTGAAAGAGTTAAAACCGGCCCCGCGTGTAAATGCGGCGTGCAATAACGTGCAATTTGTTTGTACTTTGCGGTAATTTATATTACATCATTATACCCTCTCGTCTACGACGTGGTTGCGAACGTTATAGTACGTTCACGCCGACCGTTGCACCCACGAACCTGCATAACGAACAACACTGTCACGTCACTGTTTAGCATACCGCACACGTACGTTGTGTCAATGATGCGCGTAAACGCATCGTTGCCTAAGGGGTCCCGCGTTGTTGAACGCGACAAGACGGTATTATATGCATCATACGAGCACGAACAAACGCGTTTACGCGCTACATAATTTCAGCGGTTACCGACCGTCATGTGCCTCTGGCTAGAACGTTCAATGTCTAATCGTTTAATCGCACAATATTTTCTTATTAATACAAGCTGAATTTAACACACGAATCACGATAAACACAACAAATAACAGCCCTTGCACGCATTGATTTCCGAACCGTACGGGACGAGTGAACAATCTCTTTTCCGTTCGTATTCTGAAAGTTCAAGGCCCCCCCCCCCCAAAGTTTACGCTTTCGCACCGACTGTTGCGAACCACTGCGCGCACTACACATCGTAAGCAGTAGGTACACGACCACTCGTCGGTGGTACGCCTAGCTTAAACGTCACTTCTACGATAATTATACATTTGTTTTTTTTTTTGTACGGGTATAAATACGTGCAGTGCGTTTTTATGTAGGTTCACGCATACCGGAACGGATATCCAAGAATAACTCGACGGCCGCCGGTGTGCACGTATAGCTGCGCGCATACTTCACGGACACGATTGTGCGACACCGCAGTCCGTCGTCGGGGCACGCGGAATAAAATGCATCGCGTTATAAGACCTTCGGAGTCTTCTTCTCGCCGGCGGCCCGAGCGTTTCGTCTCCAGGGCGTTTTCCTCCGCGAAGACGATTTCAGTTGTAACCGTAGGTATATGTTATATACACGTTATAACGTTCCGCGGCTGTACAATAATGATTGATAAATTCCCGTCAGTGTTCGGATGCTTCGAATTCGCTCCGCGCACGCAGGCATGCGCACATTTCACCTGCACCGGACCCGACGGTCGGCATTGCACGGAAAATAATCTTTTGAAAATCTCCATCGATTAACGAACGACGTTTAGAACGGTGCGCGCATCCGCCTCGACATAACAATAACAAATATATATACATATATATATATATATATATATATATATATATATATATGAATGAATGAAATGGTAACAATACGTATAGAGTATAGTAAATCCGTTCGTTTTTTTCCCCGTCTCCTCGTTCATCGCGTCTGTACGCGCGGCCGTCGCAGTTTCCGAGAGATGAACCGCTGCAGATAAATAATCGATTCGAAATACCAATATAAAAACGTGTACAAATATAATGGGTATTCTTCGAGACGGTTACGTGGATCGCACACCCTCTACCCAACGCCCCCGACCGTTTCGAGCCACAACAATGCGCGGATTCCGACGGTAATTATTTCGCGCGGTGTATAAAAATAATAAGAAACTGCGCGCACGTTTTCGGATCATACATTCAACGCGAATGCGCGGGGGCGACGGACGTGGACGGTCGGAAATATTTGAAATTCGATACATTTTTACCCCCATCCCCCCCATAGTGTGACCCCGTCACCATCGGCTATACTGTGCATACACATGTGCAGTTATTTTGCTGGGCGGAAGAGATGGCTTGAGACGATCGCATACTAAAATATCCCATGCTATATATATTATTCATTTACGGTCGACGAAATGTCGTTTAGAATGGTTGTGCGAATAATTTGTGTTGGTAATAACGAGAGGACGAACGAGGACGAAAATAATCCACTTATGTTTTTTCCACGTATTACTACGATTTATTGTACAATATACTCGAGTTTTTACTTCTTTTCCATTTTATTTATTTTTTTTTGTTTTATTAAATATTATTATATACATACAATAATATATAAGTATGAACGAGTGACTGTTACCAAAAGATAAACGATGCACGGCGGATAACCGGTACGCCTCGTCTCCAAAAACTTAAATGCGAACTCGTGCAGGACAAGGAAAGACAAATTTCTCAGAGGCGGGATTGAGACAGGATACAGTGTTATCACTGGCCACCGATGTCGTGTAAAGAATGACAGATTCGCGATCACATGCGTCTCAAAATTAAAATTTTATATCATCGCTTCTCGTTTTTAAAAGTAATTTTTCTTTTTTGCCAATAAAATTTAAAAGTTTAAAAGGCACTTGAAGTGTATTCGAGCCCAATGCATTCGTGGTTTTTTTCTGCCGTTTACCGAAAACAGAATACGTTGCACTAGCAGTGGCACTAGTACATAGGTACGGATAATTGCCACGAATAGACTCGGGGCGATCGACCTGACTATAAATAATTTTAGTGGCCAGCAGTAGACGTAATGTACTACGGCTGCAGTCGGAGAATCAAAGGAATAGCACACCGTAGTTTTATAATGGGTATCCACGCGGTAGAATCCGTTTATTAAAATCACAGATATAACAGAATCAGCAGCGCAGTGGTATTGTTACCGAAACCGTATTATATTATTACGCATATTACGTATAATACTTATATAGTACGCGGTGGTCCCGAAATCTACCATGTCTATAACCTCGTGTGAACACCTTTATAATCGTTGTTGTGCCACTGTACCCCGTCATATTATGTATATATATATACACCGAAAATTATACGTAGAGTGTGATTTTTTTTTTATCGTTCGATTTCGATTTTTCTGATCAATTGATGCACTCGTGAGTTTTCGAAAAGATTATTTTTACACAAAGTCGTTGTTTTACCGAATCGGCAAACAGGTAATGCACGCAAATACGATATTTGAATACGTTGTAGCGAAATGTAGAGAGCATACCAATTTGTAAAGCATAGTGTGATTACGATCGAAAACATAGCGAATTGTTTTGCGAAAATATCGTTTAACGAACACCGATAACGAATAATCGTATTTAAATGTAGGTATCGTTTTAGGAGGGGAAAAACACGAGAATTCAAAACTAATTAAAATCGCCCTGCAGTCGCTTTAAGATGGATAACGAACGATGGAAGCGATATTATCGCGAGAAGGAAAGTTTCGGAACGTATAACAATGATAAATAACAGGGGTGGGCAACTGGCGCGCCATGGCGGCCCAATGGCCGCATCCGGCCCGCGAGCCTTTTTTATCTGGCCTGTGCTATTTTTTCAAATTACATAATACAATTTTAAAATTTATCGTCTATATCTCGTCGATATCATAATTGCTATCTGATATTAAACATTGTTAAATGTCTAAATGTCATATGTATGTATACGTATAACTTTCCAACATAGTTGTTTGTACCGAACTATTTAATTATGTCGGTTTCTTCGTATCATTCGTGTCATGCTGTCGTGTGTGTTGAATTTATTATTTCGATATTTATAAATGCTAATTAAAATTCATATTTTGAATGACCTTTTTTTTCCTATGCTTTGGCCCGCTGGATTTTAATTTTCCAAAAATTGGCCCTTTAGTAACTTTAAGTTGCCTATCTCTGACATATAACATTGATGGAATGCGGCGTGTACGCTTAAAAGAGAAAAAGAAATTTTCACAGTATAACGATGCGGAACCGGCACGCATACATTGTGTACGACAGACGTGCGCAAGCGTGTGGGACGCGCATTATTGGTAAACATTTCGTCGAAGGGATTCGCCGAGTTTCCGCGCGCACACGCACGTAAGTAGACGAATACGAAAACCTGCGTAACAACTGCTGGAGGTTGATGGTCTTCGGCGATAAACCTATATATTTTCCACGTCCTCCTCATCGCTTTCTCCGAATATTTTCGTAACAAATAAATACACTAATGTACAGGACGACATCATTAATGTTGACCCGATACGAATACCCGACCATAAATAAAATTTTTTTTTCTTTTTCGAGTAATTTTAGAGATTAGGAGGGCGTATAAAAACGTATTACACGCAGATTCATATTTATTCGATTAGAAATATAAATTTTGTGTTTCGTGAAATTTTATTTTAATGAAAATCTTTAACCATCGCATTATTTATAATTCAATATCTGGTTTCATTAAGAAAATAAAAAAGAACACGAAGTACACGGTTAAGCGACAATGCAATAAATTAGTAAAAATAAGATAGTTTTTATCCCTTCGCCGTCACAGAATTGACGAGTCTGCTAACTTCACACATTATTGCAACTTTGACAGTTTCTTACTACACCGTATTATGACGAATGAATTTATAATACTTGTTCAGTTATTGAAAAAGTTATCTTATTGATGTACTGATTTATGACAAAAGAAATAATTCTTCTACCTAACCGTATACGTTATTTTTCTAAGCCGTTAAAGTAATGGAAATACGAATTATACAATTATACGACCCACTACTATGAAATAGCATAGGGAAAATATGCCATCCTGTTTACACACAATACCTAACTATTGAAACCGAGGGTCCGGCGGACGCATATCCGATTTACCGCGGTTCCGATCAGTACACGCGAGACGAGGATAATCGCACACTTCCTGAGCGATTCGGTGTACGACGTATACTGTACAAGTACCTAATAATAATATAATAATAGGTGTAATAATGTGTGCGGCAGTGCCGTGTAACGTACGAATCCCATCGCCACGGCGTTGGAAGGAAATTTCGCTCGATATCGCAGTTGATGATTAATCTCGTGGATTTCATACACGCGACGCACATGCTTGGGAACTGTTCAGGATAAGTCCGTGGAAACCACTATCGTCTGCGTACTAATGGAGTATGATTGGGTCTCACGCGCGATTTCCATGGGGTGTTTATATTTATTGATGACCGCGAGTGTTAACCGATCAGTCATTTTTTAGATTGACTGAAGCGATAGATAGGCCACCCTTCGTTGATTTACATTTTCGCGCTTTAAACCAGAGACGACCAATAAATCATCAGCTGAGTCACATCGGTTCGCCATCGTAGGCGTCACGACAATACTGCTAGTCTGATGTTGCGTTTTTTTTTTTTTTTTGCATGGTATAATATTTCAATTCGACGTAAACGCGACTTCCTAGTCGAAAAACGATTTGTTATAACTCGATGTTATTCGTTATAACATATTAATAAAAACGTGTCATAAGACCCAGCAGGGGTTTGGGCCGTAGCGGTGTTTAACGCGTACGAAAATGATTACAATACTGTAAATACGTGCATTAAGCACGGGAACGCACGGTGCGGCGAACGTCGTCGGTCGTCACCGTTTTACGTTTTTGGTTACCTACACCGTGTTAATGTAAGTAGAACCATAAAACACATAACCGGAAAAACTGCATAATCCCAGGGGGTGGCAGGTTCATGTATTAATGTAAATTGTAATACACGTGTACATCTGGTATAGGAGAATGACGGTGGTTAACCTATAAGCGGATAACTGGAAACATGCCGAATCCACGAAAGTCCGTTATTATGATATTAAAACCATTAAAATATTTAGTTAAAAAATAACCGCCCGGATACTGCTAATCAAAAGGGAAAAAACTAGGACATTACATTAAACGCATAAAACGATTACAAATGACGTATATATTACCAGTGTGTTGCAGTAATACACATATAATAATGATACACGTCGACCGACTTTTTTTGTAGAAATATTAAAAAAACGTATATTAGTATATTATCTACATTGTTTGATTATACATATCATGCAGAACCGCTGGTGATAGATTTTTCAAGGTCCAAGGCAAAGTTTTAGATTTCATTTTTCAAAATAAACATCGAAACGATTGGCCACCACGCGCTATTCGTACATCGCAAAATTATGAGTATATTAATCGATCGTCGTTGTAAAGACGTAGGTAAAGTGCAACTTTACGGATGTAGTGTCGTAATTACATCATGTAGGTATATATTTTATAAGCCATTAGATTGATTAACGAAAATAAAAAAGTTCCACCGGTTTTAAGATGTAATAATAATAATAAATAATAATAAATGTAAAGGGATCACCAAATGGTAAGTTCTGTATGAAGGAAAATAAACTATAGCGGTGCACTCAATATTTTCAAATGCGATGGGAAACAAGAAAGCGAATATAGATGTATTATATTAATAAGTTATTTTATTAATTTATATATACTTATTTTTATATAATAAGATATGTTGTCTTACATAACTTAAATATATAATGAAGATCTAACGATACATTTATTGATAAATATATAAATTTAAAAAGCACATTTGATAATTGAAAGCAGAAACGAAAATGAGTATAATATGTTATTGAAAAATAAAATAAAACAGCTTGTTACAATAAGTCGAGGTTAAATAAATTAGTATATGCATGTCTTCGACGAATGATCTGCGTTCTATTACAAAAAATTATTTCCGAAAAATCTTTAATATCCTAATTCTAAATCAGGTGTTAAAAAATCTTTTCACACGATATTCCTAGGTACGTTTCCCTCGCATTACATGTTGAAAAATCCAAAAAAATGTTGCGTCATTAATTATACCATAATTTTTATCAATATGTATCCAAGGAAACGACTATAAATTATAAAGGGAAACGTTTCCCTGGCACCCGAAATCAGACCTAATGAACTATTCTTGTGTGCCTAGAAATTTTCAATGGGAGGGGAGATGTTATGAGTATTATATTACAATAAATTTAAATGAATATCGTCATAATACCAAAAATTCAAATAAGGGGTTTTGTGTTTCAATTCCTCCAAAATCGTATCCAGCTTTTAATTATGTACATTTGTGAATTGTTCTATAATTAAAATAAATTTAAATTATAACACATTATTGCCAAGTTGTTCAATTAAAATAGTACCTACTATTTTATAATATAGTATAATATATACGATTAGTATATATATATATATATATAATAATTATATAGTATGATATATTATATATCATGTACTCGTATATCATAGGCATAACTATGGTACATGTACGGTACAATTTTTTTTAAAGGGAATTAAGGTTAGGTAATGGTTTTTTTTTTAAATTTACAATCTGTATTAACAAAAACACAATAAGCAAATGTGGTAGTGTGTACACAAAACAATATAATAAATAGAATGGCGTGATAAGGGAGACCATTCAATAATAGAACTCTTAAAGGTAATGGTTATACTGTAGAAATACTACAGTCAAAGTAAATAGTTTTACGTTTTATTCTCTATGTTTTATCATATTGCAATATTAAATTCAAAACATTTTTAGATTGATACTGTATAAGTAACAAATGAAAATATCAGTCACACAAAAACAAATATTTATTAGGTTATTCGACGATTCCCTGGAACTAATATATAAAAATAAAGAATATTTATAGTTGTTCTCTTGGAAACATATGAATATTTATAGTCGTTTTCTTGGAAACGTATTGGTACAAATTATGGTACAATTAATGGCGCAAAAAAATGATCGAATGTTTAATATTGTAGTGCCAGGGAAACGTACCTGATATTCCTAACAGACGAAAATAAAGATACTGTTTAGGTTAGTCCCGAAGGCATAGTCTAGTCCACAAAATCAACTTGCCGGGTGGCACAACTGAGCGTCTACCTATCAGTTATTTGTTTCATTAAAATTTTTAAGCACGTTATCAATATTATTTATTGTACATTAATTTGTAAGGATGGAAATTATATTTTCAATAAATAATAATAAATAAAAATAAAAAAAAAATAATGAATTTAGTCCGTTTTAATGTTTAGTTACGATTGTGTTCGTAACGGTAAAAACTTTAATATTTTATTTTAGTGTTTTTCTTAGTCAAACACGGTACGACTTCGTTAATGAGTAAACATTGAAATAAGTATATTCGTAATATGAAAACACTATTTAAGATTAAGAATAACAAAAGTTAATCACATTCTTGGAAATCAATACAATAATTGAAATACTTATGTTTGTTTTAAAAACTAACCAATTATTTAAAAATCATTAATTTTTTTTTATTTTCATAATAAAATATTGTACGTTTATATTCATGGATTCGGCTCTAAATGTATATTTATAGCTTATTTGTACCATATGTTGAATATATATTATAAAAGTCCATCTACGTCAATCACAAATATTATTAAACAATATAACAAATCCAGTAGGCTTACCACCTGAAATTGTATAGTTATAATTACTTTTATATATAGGTATCATACATATTTGGATAATGTGCTTAACAACAATACTCATATTATATAATAAGTAAAAACCGTTTTTAAAATATTAATTAAAATAGTTTCAAACTGGAATCGAAAAAAGTACATAATAAATATATCTCATACAAGATAAAAAAAAAGTAAAACGTGTAATAGAATTTATAAAATGTTCTTGTGGACCATCATGTTAAATCAGTTATTTATTTTACTGTTTTATTTATTTTCTAACCTCTTTCTTATTAGAAATACCATCAATGGAGTATATATCTGTATTAAACACTTTTTGTTCTAATTTATGATGGTTCTGATATCATTTTATAATAATACATTAATGCAATGGATAATTGTGAGGCTCTGTGCGGTTGCACTTTTTGCACACCCCTTGCGTCGGCACTACGTGGATACATTATTTGGTATTACACTTAAAGACGATCCTATAGAAATATAGTCGTAACATTCGTAAAAATATTGAAAAAAATAAAGGCAATGGTGGAAATCAAATAGTCCGAGTAAATACGCTCGTAACTAAAAGTGTATTGCAATTCTACAACAACAATTATTACAAGTTTTTATTGGTTAGGAAAAACGAGATAAAAAAAAAAAGATAAATTATGTACCCGTGTTTAGGTGAAATTAAAATTGTTCGTAATCATGGTGATTTTACAAGAAATATTTCCACCGTCAGAACTCTGCGTTTATTCTTATACATACAAAGACTACAAAGAAGAGAGCATTAAAAAGTTTTTTTTATTAGGTTCATCATTTTTAACACATAAAAAATATTCATACACCAATAGCGTATTTTTAAATTTTTGATGAGGAAGGGTTAAACATTTTCTAAAATTAAGTAGTTTTATAATTTTATAAAAATACATAAAATACAATAATAATACACTATAATACCTATAATAATATGTATACAATTAATTTATTTTTATACAATTACTTTCGTAACAAGTCATTTATAACTTTTGAACCTTCTTTTTCTTCTATGGTGGAGTCGAGACCAGGGATCTCTAGCGTTAGGTTGAATACGATACTTGAGCGAATATCACAAGAATTCATAAAACGATCGAATAAAATAAAGAGGAGGAGCAACAGTATTAGATATTCCAAATTTTACTAACGAAATTATTGTACTACATAAATTATATTGTACGTTTTTCCTCACAATATCAATAGAGGACTACTCGTGATTACGATGTACATACCCAAAAGAGTAACCGAATAGCGATATCAGAGGCGATAAATTCATAAAAAAAAAAAAAACGTTCCACGTTTAGAAGTAAAATATGCATACACACACACGTGCGTACAAAACAAACGAAAATAAATGCTAGCCTGGAAAGTATAAGAAATCGAAGGAAAAATAAAAAATATAAACAAAACGTACAGCAACAATAATAAATGTACCTTTTTATGATATACCGAACGAACGAGTATGGTTATTGAAATTATGGGGTAAGCTCACGCGGGAAAATAGGACGTAGTCACGAGTAAATACGGACATACGGTGCACGCGCGGGCGGGTGTGCGCGCGCATGTATGAGAATTATATTGTTTTTTCGGTTTTTTATTTTGTGCGAACTGCAGACCGTTGTTATTATAATACACATTTCGAACACAACATCGTAATAATCATAATAATAATGATAACGTGGACGGACATGGCCGAAAGGGGCAGACGAAAAATTGAAAAAGTCGACGAAATATATTTAATATAGAACGACGATCTTACACGCACACTGCATAGCTATGTATATATAGTATATACGATCGCTTAACGCATATATATACATGCACACATGTAAACAATTGAGAATTGCTGCGGCAGAAATTAGCATACAACACAAACGAATTTGAATTTCGTGAGAAAAATATTGGCGATGACCTACATGTGTGGTGAATCAACGTGAATACGAGTATATACGTATAATGATGCGTTTTAGTTATTAAAAATGTACACGCGTAAATACGTATTGGTATATTATAGGCACGTCGATGGTCAGGCGTGTAGCCAAGATTTTTAAAAAATTGGAGTGTTTTTAATATTATATATTTAACTGCAACTTTCGAAAGGGGGAAATAGAAGAAGTGTCCTCCACGGATTCATGTGAAATCAGATTGATAAGAAATCATGGGCACGAAGGGCTTTAAAAAACATTATAAATTAAAGAAAATGTCCCCTACTTTACGTAATAACTTACGAATAACAATGTCAACTATACGAAACAGACCCATCGTGTTGCACGCTTTATATGGGTACTCCTGTAGGAACTGGAGGTACTCATAGTGCATAATACGTTTTCGGCTTGGATACGACTAAGAGAAGTTCAGCATCCCTGGATCCTAGGATATCCTTGGATACGTATGTTTTTAATAGAATTAAGTCCGTAAGTGAATTCGTCGAGGCGTTAAAAGTGTGTTAATTAAGTTAATCGATGTTTAAATGAGTAACTATGAGGATGCGCGAAAAAAATAAAAGAACAAAATAACTGAAAAACTGTACCACCTGATATTATCCGGTGAGACGGGTTTAAGAATAAAAATCGTAAAACGGAATGGGAAACGTCGAGGTTTCGAAATCGAAAATACTATGTTGCGTTCCGGGATCATAATATTACGATCGTACGACGTGACAGTAATACAATTCGTGTTCATTGATTTTTTAGGAGCTGCACACGATCATGTTCACCGGTAAATCGAATCTCCACGCGCACTCACACAATAATATAGACGGATAAACGTACCACCGCATAGGATTAGATTGATAATATAATAACGTAATGAGCTGTTGCGGGGAAGGAATAATTATATTGAACGGGCGGGCAAAGAGTGCGATAGAGAAAGAGTGAGAGAGAGAGAGAGAGAGAGCGCTCAATGCCCGTGTCTTCCGAAAAGTGACGATAAATCTCTCAATGGTCAGACTCGTTGCCATTAAAAAAAAATATACATACTATATAACCCATCTGCAAAACCAACGCGTATCGCAGAGATAATAATAATAATAACACGTAAAATACTGTGCGGTACGCGCATATGCGACATCGGTTCCGCGTATACACACTTATGGTCATGATGAATATTTATAGGCCGACAAACCTGTGCAGTCTTAATAATAAAACACGTATGCGCAGGTAACATTGACGTTATTATCATACACGCGCGCGATGGGCACGTCTTGTTGCGCGGGTCAGTAACGGGGCGGCGGTCATCGCCTCTGTTCAGTTATTCGTTCGACGTTTATTCCTCGGGCGAATTCATACGTTTTACAAATTATAATAACATCATGTACATCAAATCGACTGGAGTAAGTAAAATAGTTTTAATGGGAATATTACAATGCGAAACGATATGCGTTCGGACGGTACAAGTTTACGCAGTTAACCGACCATTACCGTGTGCGCGCAGGCACATGTTGCACAACCCCAATAATAATGATTATGGCTGATATTATTTTTCGATTTGATTTATACGACGCGAGAGAAGTCTTCCCCGCGACCCATACTACTATTACGACCGTGCGCCTGTGCGTTTCTAAGAGCGTACAGTCCTATTAATTACGTAAAATGCGCGCGTAAAGTGGTAGACGGACTTTGTTAACTTTCGACCCGGTCGATCACACCAAGGAGCGCGCGTTACACCCGGATTTCCAACACAAAACGGCGTTGAACCGAGGCTGATAAAATAAACTACTTTCTCTTAATCCGTCAACTTGAGTTCCACCGAGATAAATATAAGTTTGACACTTCTAATCCCTTTTACTAACTTTTAACTGTTGAAAAGATAAAAAAAAGTTACTCGATACAGTTAAAAATGAATTTTTTTTTTTTTTTTTAACTAAACAATATTCAATTTGTGATGAATAGTATTAACTCTTCATGGAATTCAGGAGTAAAGCATTTACCAACACTTCTATCAGTCATCATTGAAATTTCGATTAGGAGAAAAATTAATACAATTACGTAAAACAGATTAACCTGCATAGGACAATAACCCGTTAAATTAGAATAGTTACATTTAAATCAAGTGTACCTTCTATAGTAACATTTTAGCTTAACTTTTTAACTCGTTTATGTTTAACCTTGGTTTGGACTAAAGATAACATATAAATACAGTGACATTTCCTCACCCAAAAATATACACGTACGTACATATGGTATCTTCGAGAAAATCGAATCGTTTATTATGTCTATTTTTTCGTGTTGAGACATGAAATTTCGTACACATATCGTCCCAAAAATTGAAAATATCAACAACATCAAATTATTATTGTACAATGTAATCCTGATACTTGAAATGCTTAACCTATATAAATTTTAACTTTGATGGATCTATAACTAATTAATATGTTTTTTCATATTTATAAGCTGCGTTTTTTGTAATAAAATACTTTTAAATACACACCTAAAAGAGTATAAACATTTTTTTGAATAAACAATATTTTTTTGCGTGTATTTGTTTAAAAAAATAAGTTATTTTTGCATGTTTTGACATTTTATAATGCATATTTTTATGAAATTTTGATCATTAACATCCGAACTCTAATAACATAATAATTCGTGCGAAGCATCGCGGGCAGTGGCTAGCGAGACGAAAACTGCTTCGACGATTGCAATACACACGTTTTCGTAGCACAGAATTATTAATTCTGTGAATACGTTTTTTCGACATAAAAACAAGTGTGTGACTGACTTACCACTATTGCACGTGTACACGGTCGTCAGTCTTGAGACGGCGTCGAAGAAGCGCAAAAAATATTGTTTATGGTCGTGTGCACACGATATGATGTATACTAGTACTACACCGCAGAAATGTAATACATATTAAACGCGGAGGTCGAAACAATCGTTCGAAGTTGCTGAAAAACGCGTAGTCCGCGTATTTATTGCTAAATAAGGTACACTAATCGCGATACGAAGTTATGACAACGTATACCCGAGTGTACAATAATAATACATAATATAGTGTAGACGACGAGTAATGCGTACGAGTATTATGTGCAGTACCTACCGTATGGTCGTAACGCTTACGGCTGAGAGACACATAGAATAATGTGTACAAGTAATCGGAACGATTTCATATTACACTCGTGGTACACACACGGCCGGAAATCGAATTACTCGTGTCTGCGAGGAGTACGTGCACAATAATGGTAATAATAATATGCAATACATTACGTACAGGTTTTTGAGTATTATAAACGTATTATGGCGTTCAGCGAGTACGATTTTCTGCGACAAATGGTATACACCCCCGGAAAAAAATGCATACATTTATCATGTGATATACACGCGATCCATAAAAATATAACGGCTGCAGCTGCGCGCGTATACATATATGTACACCGGCATTATGGATTCTCTGTTCTCTCCCTTTTTGTCTCTTTCTCTCTCTCTATTTACTCTGCTCCGGCCGCGTTGTATCGTTTTTTATTTCGTTCCCGTTAATCGACAAACCGTTTTCATAAGTATTACACGCGTGCATAATACACGTCTTATGTACGCGCGCGACTGGATGTAAGTTACCACCCAAGACGTACACCCTATACCCAGTGGCGTATTTACGGGGGGGGGGGGTTACCCGGGTCTTTTTTATTATAAAAAACTATTAATTTGTATTAATAAATCATAATAGTAGTGAAATATACATAATTTAATAAAAATAATATAGTTATTACATATTTACATCATAACTCGTAAGTGTTTTTTTTATATTATAAACTTATAGGTACTTAATATTTAGACCCGCCCCCCACAAAAAATTTGAAAATACGCCACTGCCTATACCGATAGTCTTAAATATTTTATTAATTTTATTATTTAATTAAGTACACGTGCGACCCTGTAACACTAGAGTATTCATCGTTTATCGAAACAACGCTTGTACTCATCCCACCAAACCTCCCCCCCTCACCCCGCTGACGGCACAACGAACACGTCATATCGTCGACGAGTATCATCTATAATTATGTTGTTTTACTATGGACAGTTTTTAGTTATAATCCGTATATTGGTTTTCAGTAAAAAAAAAATATCTCTTCACGATTATTTTGCCTTCGTAAGAATCTTACATTTTTGATCGTTGGACTTTTGTAACATAACATATTCTTGACTTTCTTCTCACACGTTTCCCCGTTTTACCGCATATATGATCTAGAAAATTGTTCTCCGATTTATTTTATTCCTAATACATTTTCAAAAATCTGATGCCACCTCTGCCTTTTAATTCATATTTAAAAAAAAAAAAATTTGTTGTTCTCTTTTTCCCTGGTTTTAAACTTTCAGAAATGGTGGGTGTCAAAAAAAAAAAAAAAAACCTCCGTGATTATAACTTGTTAGTTTTCCCTCGTTTGTGTAAATGATATTTAAAAAAAATATGCGCCGTTATGAATACGCCTCCCCCACATTGTGTTCTCGTCCCCCCTCGACTAAGTAACGAGACATTGCTAGACGGACATTCGGATTGTGTGGAGAGGTGATCTGTCATTTGCCATCACCTTGACTTAATACAAAATGTTCAACAGAGGTCTTTTTTTTCTTTTATTAAATCTCACACGCTATTCTTTGTTCGCGTCTTTATTTTTGTACGTTTTATTTGTCCATTTTTTTTTTTAAACACCGTTACAAGAGTGTTTTCATCTTTTTGCGCATAACGTCAATGTTTCACAAGCATAATAAGTTGAGTGTAGGCTCAAATTATTCTTAATTGTTTTCCTGTTGTAGAATCAAAACATTTTCGAGCAATTTTCTCGTTCGTACGAATGCGCCTTGCCGATACACAATATTGTGCATTACGCGAGCTCGAAACTCGAAAAAAACCAATCGAATCACACGCGCACACCCCTGCAAGTTCGCATAGTAAGTCTTCATTACATACACGTCGCACTGTCATGATAATGATTATAATAATTATATGAAAATGGCATGTTGAATCTACCACGCGGTCACGTTATTATGTTACGATAGCGACACGAAGAGCGAATAAAAAACGTCCGCGTGGGATGTGTTTTCCTAAAGTAATAGCGTATTACGGTAATGCGGTTTACGTGTTTAAACGCCGTTTTAATTATTACACAATATAGTAATTTTAAGCGGACGACGATGGCCAGACGAGATTAAACTGCGATCTAATTATGTATAAATGCAGTGGTTCGAAGGGAACAAAAAAATAATTCGTTTCTTTCACGTAAGGACACGTGAATTGTATTTCGGACTCGACACAGCCATCCGAACACCAAGCGTTGAGGAGAAAAAAAAATACAAAACAAAAAAAAAAAAATTTATATGTTCGCCTGCAGCGCAGTACAAATATTCACGTAATACGTGTTTGACTAATCTCGCGCGTGCATTTTTATCACAATAATACAAACAATACGGTATAATATGAAGATACTATTACCGGAATTGCGAATAACCTAAAACACGATGTTTTTTCCTTGTCCTTGTAACGGGAAGACAGCATATCAACGAATTCTCCGATGCTTCGATATTAAATTAAAACCCACTGACCTCTCGCTTCACTTATAATTCGGTATTATATACGATTTGTATCGTGGCAATTATAAATGTAAAACTAAAAGTATCGATAACGCGATATCATCACAAAGCAAAGCACTTAGAAAAAATAATTCCGAACCAAAATCGATTTTTATATTAATTTGATCAAATAATCTACAAAATTATTATAAAAATATATCATTATTCGCACGGAAGTGTTCGCGTATAAATGGTCTGTAAATTAATTTGTAGTGCGATCTTTGACATTTTTTAGACGATTGACCAAAGAGTGATCAGTCTATCATAGAACACTGTTTTAATGAACTTTTAAAATTGAACAAAAATTGTTAAAACGTTTAACTTCAAACCAAGGCTGTATACAGACACGGAAGGAGACTCCCAGTACTTTTGAAGATAGATTTTCTCAAATTATACTCTATAACTATACATATATGCACTCAAATTATTTATATAAAAAAAAAAAAAAAAACAAAAAAACTTAGCCGGTTCCTCGATCTGAGCTGCAACCTATCATATTATTGCACTCCGGAAGTTTTCGAATCGTTGACGGTTTGAAAAAATTATGAAAAACGCACCATTCGCATTGCACACTTTGATGCGATGTACATATGTCTATACATTTAAAATTTAAAATTCGCGGTGTTGATAAACTGAATCCAAACACTACAGAATAATATATTCGTATTCGTAAACGAACTATACCTCGGTTGTTCCGTCGGTCGCTTCCCGATACATTACACGTCGCATTTAAGCATATCGAGTGTTTTTAAATTTCTTTTATAATAAAAAACCGGGTTCAAAACAATTTTTTTGTCACGCCGGCACCGAAAGTTTGGTTTTCGACCGCGGTTGAAGCGTTGGAATGCCACCTCTTTACCGTCCAGCGGGCGGTAAAGTGGAAATCGCTAAAAGTGCTAGACGAGTGTTCCCAACACAACCAGAAATTGAAATGTAAACCACGGTCCTTGCAAAACATAAACTTTTGATCAAATCCATACATTATAAGCTTCTTTCACTATGCGTAAACATTTAAACATACTTAATTTGCACCGTTCCCACACAATGGCGTTGGACGTTACGGATAGCAATAGATTTTTTTCCATTGTTTTCGTAGAATTTGCATAGATCCCTACATCAACTTTTCCGCGAACGCAGGGTCGTGACAAAAAATGGTTTGTGACGCGGGACGGCGATTTCAGTCTCGAGCGATATATGGCCCTACCTTGCGTCGCCCGCGACCGAATGTCTCACTTCCCGTCCTTGCCCCGCACAATAATACACACTGTTGTGTAGAAGAGCGACCAACAGGAGATCGAGTAAGGATTTCAAACCAGCCGAATCGATACGATCAGACAACGGTTCTTTGGAAACTTTACGCGCACCGTAAACGCCAGACGTTCGCTATAAAAATATCTGACCCAATATACAGCGCGGCAACAGGACATAATAACTGTGCGAGTCCGCCAACAATATACCTGTGACCAGCAGACGTTCGAAGTACATTGAAAAAATCGCGTCAACCCATTTCTTCCTTTCGGTCGGTCGACGAAATAATAAAAAACACGCACGCACACGGTTAGCTGCGAATACGTGCGTGCGCTCGCAACATTTTCCACGCATTATTATTATTATTATTATTATTACTGTAAGATGTACACGTGTGGGTATATAACGTAATAATATTATGACGCGTGTCTGCGGTATAACGTGTTAATTGACAATCCGTTCGTCTCGCCGTCGACTTTACGTAAATTCACCACCGCGATTCGTTACACGCGCATAAATGCGTAATATACATAATATAATTAATTATTATTATTTTCTCGTGAAAACTGACGCGGCGGCGAATTCCTGCGATGCACACATTTTAATATAATAATAGTATTACGCGATTTCATTATATTATATATATATGTAACACGCACGTTGCTCCGCATACAGTTTAACCGAATAATTTTTCGACCTGCTTATTACGGAAGTAAAGAGGAAAAAAATTAAGATTATAACGTTACCAAATGTTTTCGGAGTATACAGTCCAAAAATATTTGATATAAAAACAAAAAAAAAAAAAACAAGATTTTCAGATTGAACTGGTTTATTATTATTAATTTTTTTTTTTTTTTTTTATCAGAATTTATACATCCGTTTAAATCACTACATTTTAATAATATTGAAATCAAGAATGAAAACGTAAAGATTTCCACGCAAACGAGTTTTTACACCACGCGCGAACAGCACCAGGGGGGAAAAAACCTATAAACATAGGTACTTACTACACTACGGTACCGATACACATCTTTTAAATAGATGTATATGTATGAAAAAAAAAAAAAAAAAAACCTTTACGAGAAACCAAATAACCGTTGTTTTCAAAGCGTCTCTCACGCACCATACACTATAACAGTAACATTTTTGTCGTTATTGCTCTCTAAATTTAATGTAAAACTGTTAATCAAAATATTTTATTATTATTTTTTAATTATATAAACGTTAAAATTACACGTACTGTATAACATAGGTAAACTATTAATATGTATAGTAGATTTATGTTATTTAAATACTTTTGAAAAATTTTATGATCGTATTAAACTTTAAACATGTATAAACTAAAATAGTTTAAACACAAATAAATATTTTATACTCCACCCCCCAGGTTGAGAAGCACTGCACTATAATATATATTTACGTAAATAATTGAATATGCATCTTATATATTATTGGTACATAAGCCGTGAGACATAGAGAGAGTTACGGTTAGCCAAAGGGAGATTGGATTGGATTAAATCAGTCGTTCATACGCATACGGTGCCGCGGCACCATCAAGACCGGATTATGGTCATAATATAAGGGAGGTTATTATTTTTGGTGACACACTTTCAATCTAAAAATTTTCATTTTTTTTTCGTTCAGATTTAGTAAATATAAATTAAAATAAATATAGTACAGTATAGTTCAATTTTAGTATAGTTAAAACTTATTGATAAAACAGTAAACTTTATGTTTGTGAGCTAACGGTTATAAAACGCATAGTGGCCCTTTTCAACTTGCTAGTCCTCTCCCCAACCCCTTGATCCAGCCTTGTTTACTGTTATAACTGTCCGGCATTACGGTCCAGCCAGAAAGTGGGAGGTTGACGATATTCACCCGTTGTTTCGTCACGCGAGCGTGAACAACTCAATTAAGAAAAAAAAAAAAAATTCAGAAATAAAATAATTTTGATAATAAAACCATTCGTTATACGAAACCGTCGCGGCTGCCGTGTATCAGGGATCACTGAAGGGAATGCACGAGCTTCACGAGCAGAACGCACAAGTGTCGGACATTATTACAATATTCTCGTTTCACCCAGACTAGTTTAGATAAATTTAAAATTAAGCTGTCAATTTTATATTGTGTAAATTTGATTTTTTAATAATATGCTTTTATAAATATCGTGAAGTATTTGAGTAAATTTGATTTTTAATAATACGTTTTTATAAATATTGCGGACTAAATTTTAAATATTACCATTTTTGTGAACTCAAAAGCAATTTTTTTGGAAAACAAGCAGTATCGCCTCATCGTGGTATTCTCTGGATAACACTAAATGATACTCAAACATTATACTATATAATTTAAAATAAAAGTATATTACAATATATAATTTAAAATAATCATTGCCAACTTAATTTTAAATTTATCTAAACTAGTTTGGGCAAAAAGGGAATCTTATAATAACAAAATTTGGGCGAAACTGGTCCAGACGCATTGGAACAATACGCGGTCAGTGTTATCTACTAACTCAGGGGTCGGCAACCTTTAGAACAACGGAAGCTATATTTTTTTTTCAAATGTTTATCAAGGACCACATTAAAAATAAAATTTTACATATGATATATACTAATAATTGTATTGCTATTATATTTGATTATTTTACATAGAAATATGAGTGTAAAAAATACGAATGTTACTGGAAAAAATTGCTTTTAAGAAAAAATTTAATTTTTTGACAAATTAAACATAATGGCTTACCTTTGTTTTCGACGAAAAAGTATAAATCAACTCAAGAATTATTAAAAAAACGACGTTCATCACAAATTTTTCTTTTTTAGTCGCCATTATGTTTGGATTTACTTGTAAAATGAAACTATTTCAAACGCGAATAGTCACATGTACGGGCGTAATCACGGTGTAATACCAATTGCTACAAACGCAAAGTAACTATGACCATAGATTAAATATATTAGATACATATGTATTAAATACATAGACTAAATATATTTAAAATTTTAATTTTAAAATATATATATAAGTATATTGAATTTATCCTATGAGTGAGTAGTGCAGCCATCATTATCTTCGACTTCGATTAGATAATAATAACAATTTTATAGATTAAACTGACTATACATAGAATAAACATCAACTATTAACGATGAGATTAAATTTTATTTATAAAGAAAAAAAAATTGAATAGTATTGAAAATTGTATGAAAAATTTTATTGAACAAAAATAAAACAAAAAAATTAACCACCTTTATACGGGCCATAAAAAATTGCTTCGAGGGCCACATGCGGCCCGTGGGCCACGGGTTGCCGACTCCTGTACTAACTGCACGAACGAGCGTGAGAATCTCGCGACACGATGCGAAACCCGAAAAATGTTAACAACTCGAAAACAGCTGTGTACACTATAGAATTGATTACCGTACGAACTCGTATCACCGCGAATACTGTTAACAATTATAACTATTAGCGATTATTCGTGGCTTGATTTGATTGAATTGCAATTCATTGAATGTAGAAACATTTTGTACACGACGTTATTAATTGCATAAGAATACTATGATTTTAATGTTATAATAATTATAACTATATAATTATAATTATAAGACTAGAATGCAATGATGCTATAAAGCAATAATGATATAATGACTTATATCAAAATAACGCAAATTTAACTATACGTACACCGCAGTGGTGTACCTGTGAAACATTTGTGAGGGGGGGGGTATATTAATTGCAAAATTTTTTATGACTATATGTGGCCATCACCCCTAATCCCAATTTGGTCTAATATTGATATTTTATATTACATTGATAAGTGATATCAAAAACTTTTGATATCAAACACGATTATAATCAGTGAAAATTAAAATTATTTATAATTTACATTATTTAAGCTGAACAATTAATTTGCATTATGGCATCAAAAAACTTGTTGAGGGGGTGGGGGGGGGGGGGGTAAATACCTCTGATGTAGTGTAGTACGGAAAATACGATAAACATTTTATTTAAAAACTCTACTGATTTTAAAATAATGAACGTAAGGAACACGTACTGATTGGGAAAGCAACGAATCTCCATTCTACTGTTGTTGATAAAAAGAAATCATGTATTGAATACATAGGTAATCAACCCAAACTCATCCAGAGTTACTATTATTATTTTTACTTTAAACTTTCATTTTTTTTTTTTTTATCATAATTAAACTACTGGGCATTTTTTTTCTCTACTTAATACACGAATAAAATAAAATAAAATATTTACTATTGAAACGACAAATGTCAAAAAATAACAGTTGTGAGAAAAAAAAAGAAAAAAAGCTCGTAATAACGAGCCCTCGAAAATATGTTGAAGTGCACTTTAGACAAAAAAAAAAAAACAAATGTGTACGGGTCCTCATCACGATTCCCACGGATTGTCCATGTTTATTTCTACCGACGCGTACTCTTTTTTTTTTTTTTTTGTGCAAAAAATTTTCGACATTATAAACATTAAATATTCTTTACTTTTACAAAAAAAAAAAATAAAAAAACAGAGTGCAGTTTACGGAGCCCCGAGGGATATTCGAATCCTCTTCGAGCCATTGCCGGTTGCCATAAAGGGGAACCCGATCAAATGTTCATGCGCGGCCACCGCTCCTCCGTTGAACGTCTACTACGTCTGTACTAGCGTCTCGGTGCGGGACAATGGATAATAATTATTGATGTTCGTAAACGAACGATAATAACCGCACGCAACAACGTTACGAACAATTATTGTTCATCCGCCCGGAAGTCAGAGCGGCTTGTTGTACGTACGGGTGAGAATCCGTACACTCTTATTAGTACTATATTATTCCGAACACAATATCCAATACAGCCCTAACCTGAAACGCCGGTCGCGCAGCATCGCATGGTTTATGCATATATATATTGTTGTTGTTTCGGCGCAGCGACGGAACACAATAACGTTGTTAATTGGACGCGAATAATTATACGAATGTTGCGCGCGACTGGGATGATAAATCGAACGATGTTCCGTTCGTATTGCAACAACGATATGACGTGCGCGTGTCAATAGGTGTACCGGCTAGTCTTATGACGGCTGTAAATCACGACCGGCGAAACATACCCATAGACCTTATGCTCGTAGACAGGCCCTATGAATTAAAATCTGAACCGTGATAGAGGGCGCCGGCAGCGTTATGATAATTGACGCACGACGTAAAAATTATTGTGCATACCCATTAAAGATCTATGTACAATATGAGTGTACGGATTGTTAGACATCAGCTGTTATTCGATTTTCCGACCATTCCTGGTTTTGAATTTTTAACTATTCATATTTGTGTTCTATAATAGGTATAATATTATTTTAATAATTTTTCAATATGGTTTACAAATGCCTCATTCCATTTGGTAAACGAGGATACGATGACAACTATTCTCCGATAAAATTGCACAGGTAAATAATAAAACATTAGTAGATATTGTAGTAATATAATTAAAAAAAAAAAAAAAAAAATAACAATAAAATAGGTTTCCAACGGACGAAGAGGTCAGAAATTTATGCATGGACAAATGTTCCATTTCAAATGTTTTGATTTCTTATAGAATTTGTAGCAATCACTTTAATGAACATGTTATTGTGATTGATAAGAGAATAGTGATTGATGGTTATCACAAGCTGCAATGAACACAATTGTGTTACAATAATTATTAATATTGTAACAGGCGTGCGTTGTCACGCGTGCATAGAAATCGCGTGCGTACATCGGTCACTCATTCGCTTAATCGCGCCTTCTATCACGGTTCACAAAGCGTAATGTTAGTAATATAGACAAAGCCGGTCTATGAGTATAAGGTCTATGCGTATACCTCATCCCTGTAGATGAAAACGAACCCCCAGTGCGCCCCATTTGTATGTAATCGACGCATTCATGCGTTTTCAACAACGCCATACGGAATACGTTGACCGATGTGCGTAGCTTTCGAAATATACTATCGGAAAAAGCGAGTGGAAAATCTCGTATACGTCCTCTTCTGTACTCGCATCCGGTGGCGCAGCAACTAGTGGTGGGGTTTGGGGTTTGTGACCCCCACCGAAATTTTTCTAAGGTTTTTTACAAATTCTGCGTACGAAAAAAAATTGGTTTATCTTGAAGACGAGAAACGGCTGATTGATATGAAATATGAATATTATTCGTATCAAAACTGATAACAATAATAACATGACAATATGGAACGTTTTGTAACGTTCCGTTCAACTTTAAAACATCAATAACCTTGCTAATATGATTACTCGATAGTCGATTGTATAATACATTTTTTTGTGGTATCACAATACGAAATAGAAGTTAAACAGTTTGATTTGTAATTTAAATATTTTACTCATAAACCTCACTTAATCTTACTTCCTTATTCCTACCAAACACCTGTAGAAAAAGCTTATTTTTTCCATAATCACATATTCCATATTTCCATATTCACCCCCCGAAAACCAATCCTGGTTGCGCCACTACTCGCATCTACTACATCTAGTGCTCGTAACAAGTATCCCGCGTTGTTAAACGAAATCTACCGACTACGAAAAAAGGTAGAAAAATTAAATAAATAGAAGCGCTTTTCGTTGTTTCGAGAACCTCAAAGTTTTTGAATCCTAAACCTGAAACGGACTAGCTCCCGGTGACCGGCGAAAGGAAGGGGGACATTTTTTAATTTAAAAATCCAAAAACGTGCTCCGTGTACTATATACAATCACACCACACGAAATGATCACCGTGAATTGTCGATTACGAACCGCTGCTAAAAAAACGGTGACTGTGCGTGTGGCCCACGTACGCGCGAATGGTATTCACATTTTACCATATTCGTTCACAACGAACGGAATACCCGATTTTTTCCCCCTCGTATTTCGCGGCAATAAAAATCCACGCGTTAACGTGCGATTTTCTCACAGGTTTTCCGGCGACGACCACTACACGACCGCCGTGCACTATAAAACGTATGCGCAACGGCAATGACCTTTACGAGGTCGTTCTGTTATAATGTATACAATACATTATGCGTTATCGGCAGTGGCGTAATAACGTTACATGCGACGTGATAGTATTGGTCAACACGTGTAAACTGTATCCGACGTTCGAATGATAAACAAATTACAGTGTTGTACGTACAAACATCGTCCCCGAGCGTACGGCGTTTGACCGCAACCACGGTCGCGGCGCGTGTTAATGCCTTTACGGTTTTCCGAAAAATCGCCCGAAAAACCGTATTACAATAATAACGTTAATAATAATAATAATTTAGGTACGCGAGCATTTCCTCCGTATAATAAAAATTATGGCGTACCAACACGAATAAAATACGGTACACGGCCGGGTGTATTCAATTACGTGTGACGCGACAACGGATTATATTATGATTTTTTGAGGTTTTTCCCGGTCTTATTTATTTATTTTTTTTTTTTCTACCGTTCTCGGGCGCGTCTCTTCGGCGGCAAGACGAATACACTAACGGCAGGACGAAAAATTATTATATCACGTGTTACTGTTATATTTCTACATAACGTAATACGCGGGTACTACGCGCGCACGATACGCACACAAATATTAAGTGTCCTGGCACCGTACACTCGTCGTTTTTTTTTTTTTTTTACCTATACTCACACCGCCCGCCGTATACTTATCGAATAATGTACATCAATAATTTCAATACACGTATTACCCAGATACACACAGCTATTCCGTACGTCGTATACCTAAGACAAGTCACGTAGAGCAATAAATACCTACGTATATATATATATATTTATTCAATTTTATATTCTATGAATATAAAGTGCCCGTTATTATCGGTGTACGCACGTCACAGACGCGTAGGCATTGTTTGGACCAATGATTTTGCTAATGATCGCTTTTTACGTGCGAAAACAACTTAGAGCTCGCAAATATACGTGTGAAGTGAACGCGCACACACACACACACACGTATGGACGCGTAGGCGACTACCGTTCGCACGTATACACTGTATATGTGTACAAAGTAAACTTACCATGTATTACGGGAAAACGTATTAACGGATTTTCCTAACCCGTCATTTCACACACATTGCGTACATCTGTTGCATTAGAAACACTATTGTATAAGAGGAGACGTCGTTCTTTTCACGGATTTTTTTCTCTCTTTATTTCTAGCGCGCGCCTGTGTGTATAGTATGTGTACAAACAAACCTGAAGAACCCCTTTTTAATTATATGCCGTTATATGCACGTAGGTATGTGAACAACCGTCGAGTCACGGTGATTTTGTTGAAATTCGAACGGTTAGAGTTCCTAATTTTTTTTTTTTTTTCGTCTAATCCTTCACATCCCCGAGCGCGATCCGGAGTTTCTAAACGTTCGAAATTGAAACGTTAGAACGCGCGGACGACACCACTCTGCAAATACCTGTATTATAGTACGATAAGGTACAGCTGTTACACAACACGTCAATCCGAGGTGCGTGTGATAATATTAATGTGCACGCATCGAACGATTATTGATATTCTCATCGAGATCGTTATGTTTCAAATCATCGGATTATAAAACCATATCATCCAGAAAACCCTGACAAATGTTTAAGAATTTTTTAATTTTCTCATATTTTTTTTTTTTTTTTTTTTGACAGCAGCCACGCTCGATGATCTCCGATGTTGATGCAAATACTACGAAAAATATTCCCTTCGATCCGAATCACGCAGTCGGAGTAATACGTAATCAATTACGTTTGTCCAACGATTGATGCGGTAATAATGATGTTTGATTAAACGTTGTTTGTTGGTAGTATGAATTTGATTTTCCGTCGCGGTTCGAACCGATGTATGTACTTGTAAAAGCGTGTTGGATCCAATCAATCCCGTGTAAACGAATAATTTTATACCACGCTGCACTTCGGGTGAGCACATAAAATGTCGCTGCTTTTTGTCTCGCAACACGTGTCATCGTTAAGTGTCGCTGAACACCGTAGTGTAATAACATAAAAATAACAAAGGTGACTACACGATAAAGCGTTAAATTTAATATATTCCGGGCAAAATCATTATTACTCGTGCACCGGTTGATTGATGTTTTGGCTGAAATAAAACTCATACGCAAGTGTATTTATGTCAAAGATAATGTCCAACGTTACAGCCTTAAACAACCTATATTAAATATGCCCACATGACATAGCTAAGTTCCGTTGGAGTGGAAAATATAATCGATTTCAGGATCACATGTCCGCAGGATCCGCGCCGCATAAGTGACCCGTGCAGTATAGAATGACTTTTTTTATTCCTATCCAAATTATTGTAACGTATTATTACGCACCGAATGATTATTATCAGCTCGGATCACGTAGTCCAGATGAGCTACCGAATTGCTGTTTGAACTGATATACTATTAACGTTTAACGAAATAATGTGGCGTACACGCGATAAATCGTACATTTTGTATACACATTTTTGTCGCTGGAGATGGGAATTGAATCCGGATTTTCCGAAATCCCGAGAAATCTGAATTTCGAAATTTTGGATTGCATTATCCGAATTTCGGGTCGTTTTGGGAATATTGTGCGATTCTATAGAATATATTTTCTGGTTAAAGAATAGATTTTTTGATTTTAGAACATTTTAAAATCTCTAGGAGTTTAAATTTAGAATAAAATTCTGATTTCGAATTTCAAGCGGTGGCGGCTCATGAGGTTCACATAAGGTGGTGCACGCATAATTTTTAAGATACCTATGTAGGTGGGTAAAAGAATGTTGATTTTATTAAAGGTATGGATACATATAAGGTACTTATCAACATATAATTTTCTCAAGTTCACTAAGCTCTTCGTCACACTAAAATAAAAATAAATCGGAAAAAAAATAATTCATTACCTATGTACGATGCATAAAACTTCTTGTCTCCACTATCGACGCGATACGCGAAACGATAAAAATGAGTCCGGTGCACACGTCGATTTTGTTCCAAACGATTACATAATCGTTAATTAATGTATTACTACTAACCGACGTGTCAACGCAAGTAGTTAACTTTTGTACCGAAGCTCAACGAACATGTGCTCCGTTAACTATTAATTAATCGCTAATAAACACAATTCTCCGCACGAAAATCTGCGAAAACTTTTTTTTTTTTTTTACCAAATGGTTTTATTAAACACAGACTATGTGCATTATAACCGTTTATAATTTACTATATGAATCTGACGAGCCGTCACCGATTTCAAGTTTCCAGGTTTTCGAACTTGAGCAAATCCGGATTTTTCCCATCACTAATCGACTCGGTGGCGTTAAGCAAGTGGAAACAATATCGAGTAATAAGCAACGTTCATGCATAATACTAGGAAATTCGTATTGGCCGCAAAGTTAACGGGAAAACGTATACCTCTACTATAAACCTGTAAAAGTGTAAATAGATCATATTATTATATTCTACGAGATTACGAGAATCGAGGAAAAAGACGTCGGAATCAGCGTTAAATAATTATTGTAACACTTGAACGTCGACCGAATACGGCGGAATAACAAGCGGAGGGGAAAAAAAAACAATTCATTTTTTTAATTCGTACCACGTTATATATACGGTGCGTATAAAATCCCACGCGCACTACTACCACTACTATACACGTAACTGCTACGTAAAATGATAATAATAATAATGTAAAATACATATATATATATATATATATATACGTTTATCTAATGCTCAACGTTCAGCGGCAGCACCAGCGATCGTCCGGAGGATCGCACGCTTGTGGTAAAAACTCGTGTAAAAAGTTGAACGCGCACGTATGTACCGTGAAACGGTCCGATTTCTACACATTCGGAGCGCGCAGACAATATTAGAAAACATATTTCGCGATACAAACGAACGTGTTCTTTCGACAATGAAGACGGACAATCGATGATGATAGAGCTGCTGGACATATTTTAATAATACACGGATTATGGTTATTCCCAACATCTAATACATAGGTATTATTCGACGTTAAACGCATTGGAATAGTACACGATTTGTAATAAAAGAACACGCCTATCAAACGCCTTCGACGGAAATCGAAATCGCAGCAGCAGATACACAAATATATAGTACCCGCGCGGTAAACAATATTATACATGCACCGCTCCGCAGATGTACATATTGTAACGTAAGTATAACGTCGCGATGACACGCATACCGGTTTTGACGTTTTTACGAAGAAAAAAAAATAAGAAAAAGAAGTATTCGACACGTTACAAATGCACTGGAAACGCGGTTGAAAAAAAAAAAAAAAAATTAAACTGTTATTAACCGCAGCGGATATACACGAATACGCTGTAAAATGTTTATAAACATCGCGGTATACGTGTATGCACGCAGATATACCTACGCCGTGCATTTCGTATATTATTGTTTAAAGATCGTTTTTTTTTTCACACGGTAAAAAAAGCACAAAGGTGTGTGCTCGTGTATTATTATGCATTATAAATACGTGTAGTGGTTTTATTTGCACGTTTGCAACAGAATAGTAGGAACGGAGACGAAGAAAATAATCACAAATGTACGCGTCACGACGACCAAAGCGAACACTCGCCGCTCGCTTAGCTCGAGCGGACCAATTAAGACGTGTATATATCGGAATACACGTTTTACGAGCGCTGTTGTTTATTTTTATACATCCGTGTGTTGTTCGCATCCCCTGAAGCGATACGCGCGCGTGTACTAATTGCCCGCGAAATCGCCTTTTTTTTTTTTTTAAATATACACCGATTTCCACCTATGAAACTATCTCTAGTACTATTTATACCGTTTACTGTACCCTCGACGTATTTTATGCGTACAGCCGCAACCGGTGGACAGTATTTTGTAGAATCGTAGTGAAACCGATAACGATCTTAAATGAAAGTTAAAAAAAATTTTTTCTAACGATGATCAGGAGCAAAAGATCGTATACGAAATCTGGTCTACTTATATTTAATATATTTATACATGTTCGTATATATTCGTTAGGTTTTCGATATTTTACATTATTTTTTTGTAAGGATATGCGCGATTCAGAGTAGCATTTTTTTTCGCGAAACTATGCAACTACGTACGTAAACTTGTCACTATTAATTCCTGGGTTGTAAAATTCGACGATTCGTACCAAGAGCGCTATTTCACGCATGTTAAGTGCTACTAGGGGTGGTACGTTGGAGGGAGAGTAAAAATACTTTTTGAGCGCCAAAAACAGCAGCATTTATTCTTTTAAGAGTCCGATTGGTTAACGCCCACGCGTAAACCGTATAAGCTAGGAGTGGATTGTACTCACAGGACTCGCGAGAAATCGTTCCAGAAAACGCGGTCCTGTTGCATATGACTCTTGGCGTATACGTCGTACAAGGACGCGCAAATGTAAAGATACGAACATACAGAGAGTAAGAGAGAGAGAGAAAGAGAAACAGAGAAATCGAAACCACGTCACGGGAACGTCACTTTTTTTTCTTTTTTTTTTTTTTTATCTTCTTACTTTTAATTAGAACCAAAAAGTAGCAAACGCGCACAATGCAAGAGACGGACACGTCTGCACGGAAAACACAATAATAATATTGATAATAGCAACAGAAATAATAGTAATACAAATACAGTACGAAGACGCCATACGTATTCGTTCTTCTTATTCGTCAATGAGAAACGCGACGTGCACGTTATCGGCGCCAACGGAAGAGGACGACGCGCACTCGAAAGCTCTCAGCGGGTGTTCGTCGCGTGTCTGGCGCACAGAAGTGGGTCGGCGGCGGAAGCTGCGCCCGTTAAACGTCGCATCGTTACACCGATGATCAGCGGCATCAGTACGCAGTGCCTCGATACGTTCCTTACACGCGCCGTCCGGCATATTAGCATTCTGGGGTCGGTCTCGGCACCGGTTATCATTTTAGCTTTCTGATTGGTCGTTTGATTTTGCCACACTTTTTAAAAAACTGTTATCTGGTATTATGTGTTATTTAATATTATCACATTGCAATGCATATTTAATATTTTTTTTTTTATAATGTGTGAATACAATCAATCTTTAAAAGGGTTTTTACTTTTTACTTTTTGTAGGTATAGCTTTTTAAGTAAAATATTGCAAGTCGAAAAGTTTCTTAAAATGTTTAAATTAGTGGAATTTGGTGATAATTCATTTCATTCTAATATGTTTTCACACACCAGCTTGTAATAGTATTTTTACCATGAATACTAATCCAGTTACAAATATCTTGTTCGGAAAACTTATTAGAATAAAATGAATTATTATCAAATTCCATTAATTTAAACGTTTTAAAATACTTTTTGACTTATAATATTTTATTTAAAAAGCTACCTAAAAAAATTCAAAAGTAAAAACCCTTTTAAAAATTATTTATATTCATACTTTATAATAGTATCATGAATAATAAATAGGCATTGCAATTTGATAATATTAAATAACACATAATAATAGATAACAAGGTTATAGGGTAACAGTTTTTAAAAAGCGCGGCCAAACCAAACGACCAATCAGAAAGCTAAAATGATAACCGGTGCCGAAACCGACCCCAGAATGCTAATATGCCTCCGGAAACCGCGGCTAATCGAATATTAACGCGCCACCAGTGGCGCTGAACACGTACGGAAAGTGGCGATTAATATCCTGTAACTTTTTTAGGTGGCGAGTGGGCGATCGGTAGACGGTTGAAAAAAAAAATCGGTGTCAATTGGCTCGTTCATTACACCCTTTCTCCTTTTTTCTTTTCTTTTTTTTTGAACAAATATCTCACAGATGAATATATTTAAAATGCGAAAAAAAAGTTTTTTGGTTGTTCCGATTTCACGTGAAATAGGTGTTCCAAAAAAAAAAAAACAATAAAAGTATCATAAGATACGAATATGTTGTGAACGTGGGGGCCAAGGCGATTTCACAGGATTCCCTGTGCCTCCATAGTGTCACTGCGACAGCACATATCATCAGGATATATCTATGACTGAAATTTTGGCGTTGTAGACTTACCTGACCGATATAGAAGAATAATATTATTAACCACTATGTACTATGTGATATAAATACCGTAAAGTATGCGACTTCGTCGTCGGTTCCAAGACAATCTACAATCACCAATTTACTCGAGTACTCAATTTGTTTCTTACAAAACAATAGGTACAAATCGATAATCTTTTCAAATACAGAAATTTAATTAGAGATGCATACAGAAGAAAGAAATGATGACTTCATTACTTCAAAAGCCAATATTACGTGCTAGTAATATATATTATAAATCCGCAATATTATATTTTGGCCGTAAACGTTATGTGACACGATAAAAAGGAAGAAAAAAATCTCAATACGAATTTAAATCATTTGAGTACAATTCTATAAGTATGCTGCTCTTATAGATACAATTGTTTTTAGTTTTTTTAACTATGAAAAATCGTTATAATATGTGCATGCAATCAAAACTTTTATATCAGAGGTTAAAGAAGGTTTGGATATGGATATTTACACGATATGATTTTCAAACGATTAGGTAATAATTATTTTGTTATGGAATATTTCGGTTCAGGGATACATATCGATATAGGGGAAATGTTATCGTGTCATCAGCCGCGATTTACACAAAACGACGTGTAGACATTGACGTCGAAACCAAAAACGTGGCGCGTGTACACAGCGGTACAACCATTTCTTTTTAAGCCGATTACGGTGCGTGCGTGCATATTTTCGGCAGCACGCTGTATACGCTGTTTACGGTGCGGAGGAGTTTAATGAACGGTATGTACGGGATCGCAATGGTTAACTAACCGCGCACAAGTCGGGAACGGAAAATCGTTAATGAAATCCCGTGCCCCGCGGATCGTGCAGCGATTTCGTAAAAGGAGAAGAAAAAAAAATTAATCGATATCATGAAGTATGAGTGTACTGCTGCGGGTAAAAAACGGAATATCGGGGTCGCCGAATTAATTGGTGGGCGAAACATTAAAGTCTCCGGATAATAGAAAAAAAAAAAAAAAAAATTAGTTGACCTATTATACGTTTCGTGTATATCTATATTTATTGTACGAGTGTACGAATATTTTATACACCGGAGTTATAATAAAGCTGAGTTATTCGCGAGCACGTGAATTCCACACAACAATAGTATCGCGCAGCCATTTGGTTGTTTTTTTCCGTCGACGAGCAATTTACTTTTTTTTTTGTACGGCGGAACGAAAAGATACGACCAAGCAACAGAGCCCAAGTAGTGGACAGTAGTGCGTAGGCGGTGGAAATGGCGTAGAAAATATTATTGTTATCGGGGAAGCGTTTGCGGAAACTGTTGAAAAAAATTTAAGCGAAAACACCGCACGGCAGCCGAGTATTCGTGATTAGGTGACTTGGGTTCGCGTTCGGTACGCATAAAAACTCGCTGTAGGTACGTGCGCGTTGCGAAACCAATCGCGCGGACTGCATTTCGCGTGCTCGTTAAGCTAATTCGAACGAAAACGTCATAATTACACCAGCGATAATATTCGTCAACGTGTATTATAAGCGGACGACTTTCTTTTGTTCGTAATGCACACGGAATACACACTGGACGGAGTGGTTTTGTACGGGTGGAGTTCGTTTCCGGTGTTGAACATCGCGTCAACCGCCGCAGAACGCGCTGATGAAAAGGTCAAACGTATACTATGTACGTAAATTCAGTAAGAAACCAATGATTAAACGTTTGAACCTCTAACAAACCGACGATTATCTCGTTCGTTCGATCGGACGACGGAATATAAATATGCGCGCTGTATAATGCACGACGTCGCGTGCATATATTCGAATTTCGACGAGAGCGATTGAGACGTTTTTACGTTTTCGTTTTCCCTTCAATAAAAATTCCACGCGGTGACGGCAGACGTGTTGATGAAAAAAAAAAAAAAAACACGGTTAACGTTGAAATATGGCATTTTAACATACTTTCGGAAATCGAGCGCACGCGTGTAACATGAAATTCCAGTAGTGCATCCACGGCAATATAATTATATTACTACGGCGAACGTGGTCCGATATTAGGTTATTCATTTTTTTTTTTTTTTATTAACGGTTGATGCTCCTGGTATGGTATATTAAATCATCGTATCCCTTTGGATGTTTCCGCTTACGAGTATCGCTAAGCTTTGAGATTTGATGTACATTAAGTTTCCGATCCGCGTGCAACGCGTGTGTACGGGTTCTGCCCCCGCTTTATTCGTCCGAATGAATCATTATGAATAAAAAAATAAATAAATCAAGCACGTAAACTGCGACACGCGTGCGTCGGACACGACGTGATCCAAACGAAGTCCGATCGTTTAAGGCGGTTGATCGCCAATATCGCGTTGCGAACAAATTAATGTTCAACGTATCATTACGCGCACGCGTTGCAGTGAAATCTCGCCGGCCGGGCGCCGCATTAATAACAGTGTTCGACGATCGGCGAGCGAAAACCGTAAATCATCGCGCGCGAACATTTCGCTACGACCGCGCGTCAGCGTAAGTCTGCGATACGTATTACGGTCCGGCCGCTGCACGCGTTGTATCTCGTACGGGATTACGTTTCCTCCCCCTCTTCCCCCCTCCCCCGATAGCGGATCCGACTCAAATGTTTCATCGCACTCAGGCGGAAGTTTTTCCGCCCCTACATAAGGTATACTAAAATATAATTAATCAATTATATTTACACATGTAAGGTTATCAAATTTATTAGATTTACAGGCGAGCGGACCACTACTGATTCAAACAAAACCACGTGTAGAGTCTCGTTTTTACCGTACATAATTTCCATATGAGTAGGTACTAGGAATTGTAAATTTTTTTAAAACAGTATCAAAATATTAATTGCCGCCCTAGGCGTGGGCCTACGTCCCCTTGAGCCGGGACTGTTACCTACGCGCGTTAGGTACACACACCGCACGCGCACGAGATCTATCCGATCCCATCGACGCGTCCGTCACGCGCGCGACATGACCGCGTTGAAGTGTCTCGAGCGCGTCCACTCGCGTACTCGGCTCGGAATCGGTCAGTCGAATCGCGACGGCGCGTACGCTTTCGCATCATCATCATCGGTTTTCGAACACGACCCGATGGTCTTCATCTTGTCACGCATCACTCTCGCGCGACGAGTGCCCGTGTCAGTTGCCCGTTCGTTCACGCGTGCCCGTACGTATGTACGTCGCGTCCGACGGACATCTTCGTCGACGGACAATAAACGAGGGCATATCCGCACAACTAGCAGTGGCGCACGTATATCGCAGTTGATCGACTAGGACTTTTTTCGAGAGTACCTAAAAAATGTACACCCGAAACGGTGACGATGATGCGGCATTTTGTGCGCACAACGATGTCGCAGCGGTTATCAACAGAAATCTTATAAACGGTCGTATTGATTTTCAACGATGCTCAACGGACTGTTATTAATCGATTGACGAAAAAAAAAAAAAATTTTACTATAATATTATAATTTCACCAACAACTCGTACAAATCGATGACGTCGATGGAGGGCAGAACCTCTCGCATTCTTATTTAATATTCTCGTTTTACGCGATACGTCAATCGCATAACATAAAACCTCAAAACGAATACTTCAATTTTCATTATTCTTTTGAATTTCTGATTATTGAAGATACAATTCATTCGTGTTGCGGGTTGGACAAATGTTCTTAGATTAGTTTTTAATACTAAAATGGAAACCAAAAATAAAGTTAAATGACGGTTCGGTAGGCAGTGGCGTAATAGATGTATGTGTTTAGTGAGCTTAGTGTTTTACTTGTCAACATAAGAAAACATTTGTTATGGATCGGTTTACACCAATAATAAAATGCTCTGTACCCAAGTAATACAACGAATAACCTAGGATTGCATAGCGGTTTTTATGAGCAGATCACCAGTTTTGATCAAAATGTATTCCACAACAGTAAATAAACACCGAATTTTTTCAACGAAGGTTGTTCAGTTGTTAATATTATTAACTCGTGATGAAACGTATGTATATTTTATACTAGTAATTATTATTTACGATTTAAAAAAGAAAACATGTTACTTATATAGTTTTATGTATTTTATTTTATTATAAATTATCATAAAACGAAAAACCGGGGCAGTTTTTTTTCCGTCCGGAAACGGAAAAGTAGAACTGACAAAGTGGACACACGCAACGACCTAAATAGCAGTATGTATCGAATTTGCCATTTTATGTCCGTTCTACGAGTATTGAACATCGAACTTTCCAAGCAGAATAGAGCGAAAAAATCTTAAATTATAATCCGGCATCGATGTATATTAGTTGATAAAACCTCAAGTGCGGAGTGGCGTAGAGGAGAGAACGGAAAGCGCCTATTGCTCAAAAGCAGTCTTACTTGCATATACTCGTACGTCGAGCTTAATTGTGGCAGATCACGTAGTAGTAATACGTGTACATCCCACGAAGATTAATGATTTCAATGTAGATACAATGAAAACTGCGTTGCCGCAGAAAGCTTTTAAATAGTTGTGTCCCGCGAGACCTGTTACAAATATGTGACTGGTTAAATAGATATTACTAAACAACGTACACTATGGCAATCCATATGTAGTGCGCCTATAACATGTGGGCAAAATATGGTAATTAACACCACCCGATACTATTGGATGGACATTGAGAATCATAAATCAAAATTATGAGCCCATAGTGACGTTTTATGTTATAGGACACGGGTGGAAAATTGTCCAAACGTAACGTGCCAAAAACTACAAAATTTTTTTTTTTTTTTTATCATCTATCTACATTCCATTAAATTACGAAAAATATCATATATAGGTATATAAATATTTATTAATTTTGATGTATATATTATATTTGTTTACCACACAAATTTGAAATTTAATCTATGAAAATAACATATTACTTAAGTATTTATTAATATATAAAACATTCATATTTATTTGGTTTATAATTTATAACTTTAAATGTAGTACCTACAAGGCTTTGATCAATTTCTTAATTCAGATTTAACAAAATTAATTTCCGCAAAGAGTGCCTCGAGGAAATAAGTTATATAAAAATGTACAGTTAGTGCCTATTTTGGACGTACAATAATTATTGAAAAATAAACATAATTTAATAAATATTTTAATTTTTTGCATGCCATGCATTTTCCATCCCTGTTATAGAATATTATACTACTGTTTATCGCCTTAATTCATAATATATTTGATTAACTATCGGAACAAATATATTTTAATTGACGTTTCCAATTAAATATTTTTATTGATGACATACGTTTACATGTTGTATTATACGATCACGATTCCTGAATTTAAAAATTTTCTGGTAACGAGTTTCTATTTAAGTATGTTTTTCGTATTACTGTTATTGTTAGTCCTTCGTAGATATTAAACCGGTTGCAACTGTATTATTTATGCTTTGATTTTCCTTCGACGGTTCCTATTTCATGATTATCATTTGAATATAAATCTGGATAAGATGTCGGTATACAATACGACAATAGTCGATCGAAAAGTAGGCCAATAATAATACAATCACATTTGAAATGGTAATATCACGAATTATTATAAATGTTTTTAATTAATAAATATTTCAATTCAATTCGTAGGCTAGCGATACCCAATCAAAAAATTTTCATCGTGAAATGTTAAAATTAAAAATGTCGTAGGTAAATAATACAATAAACATAACACGTTGCTGGATTACTGTAGGGAGAAAAAAAAGCCCAAAAAAAATAATCGGAAAAATTATAACATACATATTCGCTTTAGAAGCAATTCGAATATTTACACCGTACCGGGGAAGATCGAATTAAAACACTTAGACCTAACCCAATGATGAAATAGTTCTAGGTTCGATCTGCAGTTAAAACGCCGAAAATGTAACACTATAAATTTACGTTTACGGATTAATATGAATGCCAAACTATTAAATTATTTCTACCAAGTTTTGTTCGGAAAAAAGTGCTTTCATCCGGGCACCACCAGAAAGCGGTCATAAACCGTTTCTGTTCCTCTCATACATTAAAATACACGCAGTGAGATGATAAAATGCGGTAGGTATGTTTAGCATTAATTCCTGTACACGAGCATTACAAATAATATAGTACGTGGTGATTTGTCTACGCGACTCCAATCGGGTCTCGGTGTAATACGTTGCAATACAACGCGTCATATTCGAATATTTATACGCGCCACCGCTGACGATGGACGCAGAGCGTTAACAAAAGCTATTGCAAATACGTAGTATACGTATAATAAATAATACATTTTTTTTTTTCCGGACGCGCAAAATACGATAAATTATATGCGTACACGAGTCAGCAGCGATCGGATAATATGTGGGCAAAAATTATCGATACACATAAATGCGGTGTTCAGTGTACAAGACAACCACTGGTGGGCAGACCAGTAGTATATGCCACTATTAAGGTTTCATATATATAATAACTTTATATAATATTTTATACATAGGTTTATTCGTACGCAGTCGAGACGCGTAGGTCAGGTTTACGTCAAGTATCATGTACGCGTGCAAGTATCGAGTACAGCGGTTTTCTTATACACGTTTTTTAGCGATACACAATAAAACTTATAAAAAATTAAGTTAGCAACCGTAAGACAGTATAATCTAAAATTATAAATTATTTGCAAGTTTATGGACGCTGTTCGAAGGGGTGTGTTTTGGTGACCATCCTTAAACGAAATCAAACGAGAACCCCTTAAACGTTTCGTACACACACTGTTTCACGCGGAAACGGCGAGGGCGAATAGAGGATCGGAATATTTTCATACATTTTTACGACGGCTGCGCGTAAGAATGCTATTGTCCGCTTACATTACAGTGCGAATGCGAATAAATGCGTAATCGAACCGAACATACGACTAAAAGTGTAAACGGCATCGCCGAGCACAAACGTATGGTGTCCGTATTCGTTCGTCTTCGGACCCGTTCAAGCAAGTAGCGGAAAGATCAAAGACAATGCCTATTCAGTGCATACGGTATTTAGCCGTAATCGCCATTCAGTGTTCGTAATCACAACTGTTAACTGTTTTTTTTTTTTTTTTAAATATCAAATGTGCTCATTTTTTATTCAATCAATTTAATTTGGCACATTTATATGTTATATTTAATAAATATGGACTAGACGAATGAAGAGTGTTTCCAACTCATCGACTAATACAAGTTAAGGCCTATTCTTTGGAGCTCTACTGACGCTCAGAACAAAATTTCAAAGAAAAAAATTAACTCTTGGAACAAAATTTATAAAAAAAATATATGTTAGTGTTTAGTTAAAAGAAAATAGAAAGCCTTCTAGCTTCATATCGGACGGAAATACTGATAATAAACTTGCATACAAATCCTATAACCTATTGCCAAAAATCTAAAAGCCAATGCGAGTCTTTCATTAGCCAGTACAGCAAGTCTAAATTGTGTATTATGTCTTCTTATTTTCGGCTCAATGAGGGCAAGTAACTGTTGAAATTCTTCAAATGGCATTCTGAAGCAATTTCTGAAACGTATACCAATTTTTTTCCAAGATTGTTTATTAGCACCATATAAACCTCTGTTTTTGTGTACAACGATGTCATCCACCAAGAACATTTTTTTTTTTTTAATTTTCTTTATTTTTCTTTCAACGATATTATTGTTAAAGCAAATGCACAAGTTATATTCGGAAATCGCCATCATCACTTGATGACATTTTAAATTAAAATGTTTAGAAATATTTTAAAAAACTAAAATAATAAAACCGAGCAATACTATTACGTTCAGTCTACTCAAAGGTCTGATCAATACTAAACAATTTTTCTTATTTGTATTCGGAGCCCAGGATTGTTGGGAGCGATCACCGAACGAATGCTAACGATTTGACTGAATGCATTCGAATGGTTGGCGAATTCACATTTAAATTCATTCGGAAGCAAATATTTTTCGCATTCGCACCAATTATTTGAACGCAGCACCTCTTCAAATAAGATGAACCGTATATATGTTACGGCCAAAGTCCGACATATGATTAAAATTTACATTATCCATACTAGTTGGATAAAGTAAACATTTAACATTTAGAATAATAGTTTCGTATATCAAACGACTATTTTTCTCACTAGCTTTTACATTATACATGTAATGTATCTAACCTAACGTGGTTATATAATTATATTTACAACAGCACTAAATGTAAGGTATGAAATTACTTATTGTACTATTTTTATGATGTGAAAACCGTACAAAGATATGAAGGAACTATCTATCACAGTGGTTCTCAACCTGGGAGTAGTTACTCCTAGAGATTATTTGAGGGGTAAAGACTGGACTAATTTATATATATATATATATATACTTATTATATATTTATTTTACTATGCATAACCTCTTATTATAATTACAATTACTTTTATATTATCTTCAAATGTATACAATGTACTCTCGATTATCTTCTGCCAAACGAACCATTTGTACATAATCCATTTTCTAATAGTTTTTATTCACGGTCAGTGTCCGAAATTGGATAGCGTGCGGATAATTTGCGCATTAGCTAAATTCGGACTTTAGGACTTACGAGTACGGCCGTTATTTATCCGTAAAACGGTGTTTCGTCCGCGTATTAGTAGTTTAACTACTTTATGGCTATTCGGACGTCCGACGGATGCAAGCGTAGTATTATGCATATCATTATATTGTGTTACTTTTGCGTCGGTGTGCGCAGCGTTCCGAGAACGACGTCAAACCACTGTACGCGTACGCGAATTTCAGAAACATAGTAAACCGATTAAAATACGATGTAACGGAATGCACTCGTTCCGTACGTATTGTTATTGTATTGTGTACGATGGATTAGCCGAACAAAGATACGATTTCGCTTATTGTATGACAGGTGCGACATGCAAATCCCTCCGAGGTAGGACTTAAGGTGTCGAAAAAACGCACGGCCAGGCCCGTAGCCACGGGGGGGCAAGGGGGGGGGGGGGCCGCCGGGGGCCCCGAGGG